>NC_056735.1:689107327-689264827 GCF_019279795.1 Protopterus annectens
ATTGTAGTAATTGGAACAGGCTGAAAAGAAAAAGCATTGGTGAAAGTTTTGTTATGGGATAGTGGAGGAGTTGGGTGAGATGTAAAGTTTTGTTTATTAAGTATGAGGTTTTGAAAAGTTTCTATGAAACAGTTGTTAAGGAGGGTGGCAGTATCAGAAGACGTGTTGTCTGGAAAGGGGTCGGGAGTAGTAGGGTTATCTGGATGGAGTAGGTTGTTGAGGGTGTTCCAGATTATTTTGGATTTTTGTGTGGGCTACTTTGGTTAGAGGAAAATATATCTCTTTTGCCTTTGTTGACTAGTTTTTTAGCCATGTTTCTGAGCTCTTTGTATCTCTGCAGTAAGCAAGGGGACTTGTTTTTAACACGGGCTTTTCAGGAAGCATCTCTTTTGAGCATGATTGTGCGAGTTTGTTTTGTTAACTGGGGGCATAGCTGGATTTGATTCTTATTTTCCTGGAAGGAGGAACAGAATCAAGTGTGTCAAGAAAAATCTTATTAAAGGAATTTACTGCCTCTTTGGGGGGGGGGGGTGATAGAGGAAGGACCAAGTGAAGTTGGATAGTTTGGAGTTAAAAGTGTCAGGGTCAAAGTGGGTAAGGTTTTGGCATACCCTGTAAGTAGGGTCTTTAGGTAAGTGTTGGGTGAATCTGTGTATGTAGGCTGGAGAGTGGTCACCCAATGAGTTAGAAAGTATACCGGGGTTATGATAGAGGTGAGGAACTGAAGTAAGGATCCAGTCAAGGATGGATCCGGATGAGCAAGGGAGCCCGCAAGATTTTTTGCAGGGGGTGCAAACCCAAAGCCCTGCCCACACAGCCCCACCCCCTCTACCTACATAGCCCCACCCCCTCTGCCCACATAACCCCACCCCCACCCAGCCATTCCAGTGTCCCATTACTTGGCTATTTCTCCCCATTTGTCATAGACACTGTTCAAATCTCTCAATGTGCATACCGTTTTATGCTTTACTTCTACAATGATTCCAGATATTTGGATTTTATTTACAACTTTTATTTCAAATTTTATAGCACAAACACTGATAGACATTTGCTAAACCTAAACAAAGCAATAGTCTTACAATGAAAACAGATTTAGCATTAAAACTTTACCTTTGTAACCCACATTCACTGAAACAGCATTGAAACCCACATTCAAAGAAAATGCATCTGGCCAGTGGCAGGTTAAGTTTATCTTTGGGCTGTTTTCAAATCAAGCTCCTTGCACACATTTTTAGAACCATGCAAAAGTTCTTTGATTCACCTTCCTGACTATTAGTTATACTATATAATAATTGAATTATATCCCTTGTATAATACAGCACCACTTGTTAGAGTGTGTTTTAAATTTATAGTTCTGAACATTTTTCCTTTAAACAATGAAAAAATCATATGAACCAATAATGACAACCTGCCCAATTCAAAACATTTCATCCGTAAAGGGCCACTCAAACTTGTCATACAATCCACCAATATCAATCAATATGCAGGATCTCTGCATAAGTAATCATCATCTGAATAAATTCCACATTAAAGACATCTGAAACCAGTGAAGATGTTGTTGCTAAAAAACTTTATATTTCAGTGTTTGATTTACAAATTCAGTGCCTGTTGCCCTTGAAGAATAAATTGCCTGAGCTAAATTAAAATAAATGGTAAGTTGGTATATTGCAATAGGGAATGGATGGCAGGCTGAAAAACAGATTCATAGTTATTATTATTTGTCTCATCCAAAGGAGGACATACTAAGAACTGCAGTACCATACCCACCTTAAAATACAAATGTACATGCTGTATGAATAGAACCTACAGCCCTTTGCATCAAGATGCAAGTATGCTACCTGCTGTGCTAACACTGCTTTAAAATTCTGTACCACAATAATGATACCATTTGCTAAACAAAACAGTTGCACATTTTAAGCAGACTTAGCATGAGCAGCAGTAACCTTTGCTTCCCTTGAAGCTCACAATTCCTTGAAAATGCACTTGAAAATAAATTCCACCTGTTAGATCTAACTAGGGCATTTCTCTCTCTCTGACTCTGTCACACACACACACACACACACACACACACACACACACACACACACACACACACATAGACACACATAGACACACACACACACACACACACACACACACACACACACACACACACACACACACACACACACACACATACGCACCACACTCACTACATCCTCTACACACAGTATTGATCAAAAACATAGATCCACCTATGCTAAGGCTTTGAAATGTAATCTCCCAAAACCTCAAAAGCCTTCCAAATATATCACAGAAAACAACTATCTTCAGCATCTTCTAGAGTTATGGAGACAATACCCTCCAAGACACATACAGTGTCTTCCCAAGTTGTCTCATCTTGTAAACCCATAAGGCAAACCACACCACAACACAATGTTTTAGTCACAGGATATTTATTGTGAGACACACAGATTTCCCACTCACTAGGGTAAGCAAGGAAGAAGTCACAGTCAGATCGTGCATGTAATCAAGTCCTTGCATCGCAAGTACCAGTAAGATTTCATTAAAGTCCAAGCAGGTGTAAATGGCCTGAGACATGTCGCTGGACAATATGAAAAGAGACATGTAGAACTCTCGGACTGTGCATCCAAAGCTGGTATGAGCCTAGCATTATTTATTTATATTTATTTATTTATTTATTGACATTTGTTAACCGAATTAGTCCAGCTAAGGCAGGGGCCCATTTTCAATGGAGACCCAAAGAGAAAAGCTCCAGGGACAAAAATACAAATAATTGTGATATTTACAAAATATTATAGTAAGGTCACAGAAATATAGTACAAGTCAAAAACATTGTGCACATCAGTACAATGCGTAGGTAAAATAACAGTTAACAAGTACAATTTCAAAATTTAAGAACAACAGTTTATAGCAAAGGTCAAATAACAATTAAAAGGTTTAGAGAATATTGCCCAGTGGAGTACAGTATGAATACAGTTTGCTAGAGCAAGTGCAAGGAGGATAAAGAGTAGACAGGGAAAAGCAGTCAAGAAGAGAAGAGGAGTTCAAGTGGGGGTTGACAAGGGCATGACCAAGTCTTCAGGAGAAAAAGTTGAAGTTCTTTCTTATACAGGTGTTTTTGCTGCATGCTTCTTATGTTGAGAGGGAGTGAGTTCCAGGCATGGGCTACACAGTATTTGTATAGAGTCTTACCAATGTTTTTGTTAGGTTTGTATAACCGAAGGAGGTGTTTATTGGCAGTACGGAAGTGATGAGGGGGATTATAGAAGGAGACTAAATTGGAGATGGAGGCACAGGATGAGGGTTCATATAGGATAGAGTATGCAATATGTAGTTGGGGTATAAGTAGATGGTTGGAGAATTCTGGCCAATGGAGTGATCTAAGGGCAATACAGTGGTGAGATTTGTGAGGAAGGCTGGCAGCAAATCTGGCAATTTTGTTATGTTTGCTCTAGTTTAGCGATGAGATATTTGAACATGAGTAAGGATAGGGGCAGCATAAAGAAGGCAGGGTAGGAGAAGAGCCTGAGCTAGGGAAGGTTTGGAGGTGGGTGACAGGAATTTTTGATTTCAGTAGAGAAGTCCAAGTTTCTGGTGGGTCTTTTTTATACTTTGTTGAATGTGAATATCAGATTTTAATTCATTGTCAATAATAACTCCAAGTAGTTTAGCATGGGGTTCACATTTAATAATGGTGTTGTTGAGAGAGAAGATACAGAAACAGGATATGTGTTGAGCAAGAGTTTTAGGGAGGAAGAGAAGGAGTTTTTTTTTTGGGGGGGGGGGTTAATATAAGATGGTTATCAGAGATCCAGGTTTTGACAGATGCAAAGGTTTGTTGAGTGAGAGCTAGTAGATCAGGGATGTTGTGAGCAGAGGTAATGAGGGTGGAGTAGTCAGCGTACTGTAGAACTGTAAAAAGGTTAGTAGCAGAGTGAAGTTTGATAATAAATACATTAAAGAGGAGGGGGCCCAGAACTGATCCTTGTGAACTCCAGTTTTAACAGGGAGGAATGGAGAGAGGACAGTTTGCCAGCAGACAGATTACTGCCTGCCAGAAAGATAGCTAGAGAACCAATTGATGTAGAAGATAGAGAGATGGAGGTCTCAGACTTTAGTAAGAAGTTTAGAATGAGAGACAGTATCAAAGGCTTTTGAAAGATCAAGGAAAAGACTGGAGACCAGGAGGTTATTGTCACGGGCTTCAACTACTGTTTGGGTAAATGAAAGTAATGCAGTAGAAGTGCTATGGTGGGGCCTAAAGCCATGTTGGGTAGGAGTGAGGAGATTGTTGTTGAGAAGGTGTTTAAGAAGCTGAACATGGATGTACTTTTCCAAGATTTTGGATAGGGGGGGCAGAATAGCATTGGGTCTAAAGTTAGAGGGATCCATAGAGTTCCCGCCTTGGGATAGTATAAAAGGATTTCCAAATGTCGGGAACCAGAGCTTCTGAGATGGAACTATTAATAAGAATAGAGACAGGGTAGGCGATGGATTGTGCAGGTATTTTTAGGAAATGAGAGGGTAGTTGGTCTGCTGAGGGAGAACAGGGTTTAAGTTTATTAAGGAGGGATTTAATTGTAGTAATTGGAACAGGCTGAAAAGAAAAAGCATTGGTGAGAGTTTTGTTATGGGATAGTGGAGGAGTTGGGTGAGATGTAAAGTTTTGTTTATTAAGTGTGAGGTTTTGAAAAGTTTCTATGAAACAGTTGTTAAGGAGGGTGGCAGTATCAGAAGACGTGTTGTCTGGAAAGGGGTCGGGAGTAGTAGGGTTATCTGGATGGAGTAGGTTGTTGAGGGTGTTCCAGATTATTTTGGATTTTTGTGTGGGCTACTTTGGTTAGAGGAAAATATATCTCTTTTGCCTTTGTTGACTAGTTTTTTAGCCAGGTTTTTGAGCTCTTTGTATCTCTGCAGTAAGCAAGGGGACTTGTTTTTAACACGGGCTTTTCAGGAAGCATCTCTTTTAAGCATGATTGTGCAAGTTTGTTTTGTTAGCTGGGGGCATAGCTGGATTTGATTCTTATTTTCCTGGAAGGAGGAACAGAATCAAGTGTGTCAAGAAAAATCTTATTAAAGGAATTTACTGCCTCTTTGGGGGGGGGGGTGATAGAGGAAGGACCAAGTGAAGTTGGATAGTTTGGAGTTAAAAGTGTCAGGGTCAAAGTGGGTAAGGTTTTGGCATACCCTGTAAGTAGGGTCTTTAGGTAAGTGTTGGGTGAATCTGTGTATGTAGGCTGGAGAGTGGTCACCCAATGAGTTAGAAAGTATACCGGGGTTATGATAGAGGTGAGGAAATGAAGTAAGGATCCAGTCAAGGATGGATCCGGATGAGCAAGGGAGCCCGCAGGATTTTTTGCAGGGGGTGCAAACCCAAAGCCCTGCCCACACAGCCCCACCCCCTCTACCTACATAGCCCCACCCCCTCTGCCCACATAACCCCACCCCCACCCAGCCATTCCAGTGTCCCATTACTTGGCTATTTCTCCCCATTTGTCATAGACACTGTTCAAATCTCTCAATGTGCATACCGTTTTATGCTTTACTTCTACAATGATTCCAGATATTTGGATTTTATTTACAACTTTTATTTCAAATTTTATAGCACAAACACTGACAGACATTTACTAAACCTAAACAAAGCAATAGTCTTACAATGAAAACAGACTTAGCATTAAAACTTTACCTTTGAAACCCACATTCACTGAAACAGCATTGAAACCCACATTCAAAGAAAATACATCTGGCCAGTGGCAGGTTAAGTTTATCTTTGGGCTGTTTTCAAATCAAGCTCCTTGCACACATTTTTAGAACCATGCAAAAGTTCTTTGATTCACCTTCCTGACTATTAGTTATACTATATAATAATTGAATTATATCCCTTGTATAATACAGCACCACTTGTTAGAGTGTGTTTTAAATTTATAGTTCTGAACATTTTTCCTTTAAGCAATGAAAAAATCATATGAACCAATAATGACAACCTGCCCAATTCAAAACATTTCATCCATAAAGGGCCACTCAAACTTGTCATACAATCCACCAATATCAATCAATATGCAGGATCTCTGCATAAGTAATCGTCATCTGAATAAATTCCACATTAAAGACATCTGAAACCAGTGAAGAGGTTGTTGCTAAAAAACTTTATATTTCAGTGTTTGATTTACAAATTCAGTGCCTGTTGCCCTTGAAGAATAAATTGCCTGAGCTAAATTAAAATAAATGGTAAGTTGGTATATTGCAATAGGGAATGGATGGCAGGCTGAAAAACAGATTCATAGTTATTATTATTTGTCTCATCCAAAGGAGGACATACTAAGAACTGCAGTACCATACCCACCTTAAAATACAAATGTACATGCTGTATGAATAGAACCTACAGCCCTTTGCATCAAGATGCAAGTATGCTACCTGCTGTGCTGACACTGCTTTAAAATTCTGTACCACAATAATGATACCATTTGCTAAACAAAATAGTTGCACATTTTAAGCAGACTTAGCATGAGCAGCAGTAACCTTTGCTTCCCTTGAAGCTCACAATTCCTTGAAAATGCACTTGAAAATAAATTCCACCTGTTAGATCTAACTAGGGCATTTCTCTCTCTCTCTGACTCTGTCACACACACACACACACACACACACACACACACACACACACACACACACACACACACACACACACACACACACACACACACACACACCTCAACTTCTTAGTGCAAGAAATACATAAATAGATGTTTTCAAAGTTACAACAACTGCAAACTCTGTGTGACCATGATGTTTGTTTGTTTTTGACAGAAAGGTATAAAGGAACTCATGGCTATGTATAAAGTTGAATCTCTCTGTACTGAAGTACTCCCTAGCATGATGCTGCTTTAATAAATAGTGTGTTTGCATTCATGAACTTTTACAATTTTTATACTGGATTTTATAGCTACATGAATTAGAAAATAACCAATTTCCTTTTCAGAGCCTAAGCTAAAAAGTCCACACCTTAGAAGCACTGCTTCCCCTGGAAAACATCTATATATGCATCATCACAGAGACCTAGTTCAAGACCGATGACAGCACTCCTTTAATGCAGGATTTCAATACCTGCCACAAGTTCAGGCCTATCACCCGAGATGAAAAAGTGATGGTGTCTACATATTCTTAAAGAACATTTAATCTCCAGACTTGCTAGGTGAGATAATGACGTGGAATTCCTCTGCATCCAACTTAGCATTAACAAAACTCCTTACTGTGTCATACCTAACTATAGGTCCCCTCAATGTACCCCATTAGTCCATATCTCCTACCTAACTAATATGGTGTCCCTATGCATTAAGCCAACACCATTATTCTAGGAGACTTCAATCACGTTTTCTTCCAAAATTGCCATTTTGAGGAGGGATTATTAGGGGAGAGCAACATTTTGAGCCACAATTGGGGACAATGGAGAGATTTGGATATTCCTAATTCTACAAAGCGATTTGCACATACCTCTCAACCTCTTAATGCAGAAAATCTGGACAAGGCCTATATTGGGGGAACATACAAACACTACTAAAAATTGCTCTTGTATAAACTTAAGACAGTTGATAGAATAACAGGTCTTGCATTAGCATGCATTTTTCTGAAGGTTATGACGTCTGAAACTCAATGTCTGTCATTTAGTGATTTCATTCCAAAATGATTTGCTAGAAAACCACAAATCATATGAGGAACAAACCAAAACATATGAAGCAAATATCTATTCATTCTGCAAAAAAATGGACAATTGAGAGGTATAGTTCAACCGGGGCTGTCTGAGTTTGCTACTCCCCCCTCACAAAATCATGGTCGAATGGAGCCTCCTCATAGGCCAATTGAACATGAAACATACACATGCTCTTTGAGACACCTTCCTGACTGTATTACATTATATTCCTTGTACAATATAGTACAGTTGTTAGAGGGCATTTTAAATTTATTGTTTTGAACATTTTTCCAGTAAACAATGAAACAAAATGCATACGTCAATGACAAAACTGCCCAATTCAGAACATTTCCATCATAAAAAGTCTACTCAACCTTCTATAGTCCACCAGTATCAGTAAATATGCACAATCTCTGAAGTAGTAAAATCCACATTAAAAAAATATGTAACTAATAAAGAGGTTGCTGCTAGCAAACAAGTTTATATGTCATTGTTTCATCTACAAATAAAGTGCCTGTTGCCCTTGAAAAGTAAATTGCCTGTGTTGCATGCATTAAAAAAATGATAAGCTAGTAATACCGCAATAGGTCATGGATAGCAAACTGATAACAGGTTCATAGTTACTAGGTATCTTTGCCAAAAAGGACTGCAGCATCCACCCCCTTTACAACACAGTACAGTATCAGCAATGCATCTACCTACTGTGGGAGTAGAACCCACAGCCTTCAGCATCAAAAGTAAATACACTACCTGTTGTGCTATTAACAACGCAAGCCAACTAAGCATAAGCAGCACTAAACTTTTGTTCCCCTGCAGCTCTCAGCTCCTTGTAAAATCTACTCAACACTCAGCTGTATCTCTGAACTTTGCAGCACAAAAAATCTGGAAAAAGCCAAAATTTATTGGGGGGGGGGCAAAAAACAGGGACACATTTTAAACATTGCTTGTATAGTGTTGGAAAGTTGCTAGAATAAAATGCTGAGTTACCACCATACATTTCACTGCCACATCTTGAACCCAGGGGACCCTGTGCAAAACAGTCAGAGCAACATACCACTACGCCAAATCAGCTGTTTTGTGAAAGAGGAAGACGGAAACTTAAATGGCTACCATTTAGCGAATTCAGTTCTCACCATAGCACAGCTGTCAACCTCTTAGCACAAAACACCCGAACAAAGCCAATAATGGGTGAATACAGCTGGCAAACATTCAGTGAATTCAGTTCTCACCATAGCTCTCAACCTCTTAGCAAAAGACACCCGGACAAAGCCAGTAATGGGGGACTATAGCCCCCAAATATATTCAGTGAATTCAGTTCTTAACATAGCTCTCAACCTTAGCACAAAACCTGGATGAAGCCAATAATGGGGGAATACAGTCCCAAAAATAGGGACAAATTTCAAATATCCATCTTATACACTTAGAAAATTGCTAGAATAAAAGCTTTTGTGTTACCATGCACTTTTTGAAAAATATGAAGTCTGATATTCAGATGAGTGTCATTTTTAACATTTGTTAACCAGGAAAGTCTGACTTGGAACAAAAGCTAATTTTTAGCAGAGACCCAGGGAGAAACACTCCAGACAGACACATGTTTTTGTAAGATGGGAGGAAACAAAAACAGGGAGGGCATGCAGACTCCACACAGAAGGTAAGGCACCCCAGCCAAGAATCTAACCAGAGAACATGTACCTGTTAGGCAACAATGCTACCACTGCACCAATGGCTTTGCAAGGACACAAAGACAGAAACCACAGATTTTATGAGGAACAGAACAAGTATGAGGGAAAAATCTGCAACATTTTTGCAAATGGTGGTGGGTAGGGAATTCAAGCTCTTGCCACCTGGGCCCAAGGTGCAGGGTTCAAGTCTTATTCTCTACCCACCACCATGTAGCACCTGGGGCATTTCGCACACACACTCTGAGAACTGTCCCGTCTGTTATCTTCAGTGAAGTCCTCCTCTCAGCTAAAGTAAACCCATCAGAAGCTGTCTGTTTCAGTTCAAGCTTGCAAACCCAAAACCGTCTGTTTCAGTTCCTGCTTGCAACCCCAAAACTGCCTGTTTCAGTTCCTGCTCGCAAACCTTAAAATATGTGCACTGTGCGATGATGTCAGCATGCCCACAGTGCAGATGTGACTGGACATGAAGGGTGTTCTTAAAGAAGAATGCCCTAAAAAATTTTTTTTTTTTAAATTAAAAGAAGATTAACTAGTCAGCCGATTCCAGGGGGGTGCAAGTGCACCTCCTTGCACCTGCCTGCGGGCGCCCTTGCGGATGTGTAATTTTTATTTATTCTAGTAGGGGTGGAGATGTGTTGGTGAAAACCATGAAGGTTAAGACTACAAGTAGGGGATGAGGGCATTCTACCTTATTTTTGAATATTGTCTAAAACTGGGTCTATATCGCATAGTCGAAGTGTCAAAACTTCGACGATGTAAATATCGAACCCAGAAGTTTGAAAACTGAAAACTCCGAACACTCAGAACGGCGATTTTTTTCCAACGGAAAAAAATCGGTGTTCTGGCACAAAACATGGAAACACACGGACACTACATACTGTTTCTAATGAGGGGGCTTAGCCCCCCACCCCCACCCCATGTGGGGTGCTGTGCCCTCACACCCCCCAACTTAAATATACCAACTCCAAGATCGCACCATAGTGGAGGAAATAGCAAAGCTGCTGCCCACCAAATTCTTTCCCTGGGATTCCGGATTCAGGCCAAGACTCTTGACTCCCATTGTGCCTTTTTTTAGGCAATGTCCCAAAGACAAATCTTTCAACATAAAATATCTGTCAAAATGCAAATTGAAAGTCATACTGCTTAATGCTAGGAGCCTTAACCTGAAAATGCACTCAGTGGAGGCTCTCCTTGCACTGGAAGATGCTGACATCTGTGCAGTCACAGAAGTTTGGTTCAAGGCTACGAAGAGCACTCCTGCCTTACCAGGCTATACCACATTCCACACATCCTGACCCCAGAATGAGGTTGGGAAGACTAAGGGTAGTGGGGTCTCTATCTTTATGGCAGCATGACACACTAGAACTACTCCAAGTGCAAGTGACAGTTGGCAAGACAGCCATCCAAGTTATAGCCAGCTAAGCTAGCTATAGACCCCCTTCCATGACTCAGGATACCCTCTTCTCTTACCTGGACCTACCTGACTCCATCAAGGTGCCCCCTAACACCCTGATCCTTGGTGACTTCAACTACCCCACCATTGGCTGGGTGAACTATTCCTGCACTAATGCACTCATCCAACGATTCTTTGACTTCATCAGTTCTAATGCACTAGACCAGCTCGACTCATCCCTCCACAAGGGGAGATAACATTCTGGACCTGGTACTCACCAACATGGGCAACTGCTGTACCACTCCCATAGTAAGTTCTTCCCTGGTGAGATCAGACCATTAGTCTGTCTCATTCAAAGTTTCTATACCACACAACCCCTTCCCAGCCATAATCAGGCTAAAAAACTTCTCAAAAGCTGACTACAACCTCCTAAGGGAGGGTATCAGTAGCTTCATACCACCATCCCCCTCAGAGGATGCAGACAGCTATGCTGAACAGTACGCCAATGCAGTATACAAGCACTTGTACAACTGCATGGACTCAGCCAAACCCTACAGAACTAAAACCTGCTCCTCAAGGAAACGCAAACCTATCAGGTGGACATCCTCTATCGACAGGTTTACAACAAAAGGAAAAACAAACTGTTGTCCAAGGATAAAAAGGCACAAATTTCCAATGGAAAACCCTCCTCCTTAGCCTCAACAAGCAAATTAGATCACTAGTGAAAACCTCCAAAGCCAATTATGAATCAAAACTAGCCTCCAAAACAAAGGAAAACAACAAAGCCTTCTTTAGGTACGTCAGGAACCTCCATGGCAAAGCTCAGGTTTGTTTCAAATTTGTACTTAACGGTACCACATACACTGATCCTGTTAACGTAGCCAACCTTCTAGAGGATAGGTTCAGTGTAAACTTTACCCCCCTGCCCCCCCAAAGGCAAATTTGACATCCCCAGTACTTGTCCCGCACCTTAGATGTCCATAGATCAAATGTTAAAGGCCCTATCCAAGGCAAAGAACGCAGCTTCTATGGGACCTGATAGTATCCTAGGCTGCATTCTGCACCATCTCCAGCAAGAACTAGCTTTGCCATTGAGCACCCTTTTCAACTGCAACCTAAGTAAAGGCTTCATTCCAGCAGAGTGGAGAACTGCTATTGTCATCCCCTTGCACAAAGGTGGTGTCACTACTACTGACCCTGGAAACTATCGCCTCATTAGCTTGACAAGTCTGATCTGTAAAGCCATGGAGCATATTATTATGGATCTCATAAACAAGGACATAGGCAATCTCCAAGCACTCAACCCCACCCAGTTCAGATTCGTCAAGGGCAGATCTTGCCTGTTGAACCTGGTTGACTTCTTTGAGACTGTCACCAAGGCACTGGATGAGGGAAAGTCAGTGCATACAGCTTACCTTGACTTGGCCAAAGCCTTTGACACAATCCCCCACTCGGGCATTATAGAAAAGCTAACACAACGTGGAGTAGATTCCTACCTCATCAGGTGGGTGAGCCACTGGCTCACTGATTGGACCAACAAGGTCAAAATGGGTACCTCCACCTCCAGCAGCAGACCTGTCACTAGTGGTGTTCCCCAGGGATCTGTCCTGGGACTCCTACTGTTTGGCATCTACTTCTCGGAGATCCAGGCAAAGACAAAAAGCCTGTGGCTGACCAAGTTTGTGGATGACTGTAAGCTGGATGCTGTCATTGACTCTCCAAATGATGTTAACATACTACAAGAGGGTCACACAGCAACAAATGACTTGTACCAAGTCATGGCCTTAAGTTAAATGCAAAAAAATGTATTATCATGCCATTCGGCAAAGAAATGGCTCCTACTGATTACCATAACAACGGCAACCCCATAAGCTCATAACTTGTGGTCAGAGACCTGAGTACACAGGTTGACAAGAATCTCATGTTTGACCTTCATGTAGCTTCAGTGGTCAGAAAAGCCTTTTACTTGGTTCATCTCATAAGCAAAGGGATTGCATCAAGAAGAAAGGAGGATATTACCTCTCTGTATTCTTCCCTCATTAGGCCAATAATTGAGTACAATGATGCATTTGGTATATACCTCTCCAAACACTTGCACCATCTGAAAAGGCCATAGAAATATCTCACAAAAAGAATCCATGGCCTCCAACACCTGTCCTTTGAAGACAGGTTCAAATCACTATCACTCTACATGGTATAACACAGACTGCTCAGAGGTGATCTGTGTCTCACCTATAAGGCAATCGCGGACCTTGCCCTACAAGAGATGACCCATATCCATACATCTAACTCCTTGTGCATTACCCACTCGAAAGTCCTAAATCTAATGTGTGACATTAACAAAATCTGCTGAAGAGACAGGTTTGTCTCCCAGAGGCTGCCCCATCTCTGAAATAGACTTCCCATACACGTCAAACATAGTACCTCGCTGATCCTCTTCAAGCACAACCTTGATGAGTGGATGGGAAACCACAAATTTGTCCCATCTACCTGTAGCCCACATTGACAGGGGTGACAGGTGCTGACTGAGGCTTCTTTTGTTGGGGATAAACTCTTGGCTAGGCTTGTAAGAGCACCAGGGCCATTATCCTAGTAACCTCCTATGATCCCATGATCTTGTGTGCTAAAAGGATGGTGCCCTGCCACAAAATCTGAACCAAAAAAGCTTGTTTTGAACATGGTAAAGGTGCACATTTACCAGTACTGGCATATGGGCTCCCTCTCCAGGTGCCGTCTAATAACAAGAAGGCCAACTTACAGATTTTTTTTTTATAACATCAGATACTGTCTGCAATTTCACGGTTCACACTGCTGAAAAAGAGCACTTTTGTCAGATTTTGATGAAAGCACATTTTCCATCAAGAATCTTCACTTAAGCATACTAAGGATTAATACCCTTAAGAGCCTTAATCACCTAACCCAGTATGGATTCATGCTGAGTTATCAAAGGTAATTTTGGTGAACACAAACTTATGAAAAACTGTTCCCTGAAACTATCTACAGAGGAAATAGAAGAATATGTTGTTTTTTTTTGCAAAAGGGCATGCCCCCTGCATCCCTTCATGTGAAAAGACACCCACCAGACCCCCAAGACTTATGTATATCAATGCAAAGGTTACACAGCAATGGACAGAAAGGCAAACCACTGTCTGTGAAAGTAGTGTCTGCAAACAGTATTTGTTCTTTTTTGCACTTGCCAAAACTAACTTTGTTGACTCGATGTGATCCATAGATAGATAGATTATTTCTTTATATTGCATACATTGCCTAAAAGAATATCAGCCACTGACTCCTCAGTATCCCTACTTTTTTGCCATTCGAAAAACGAGTTACTGACCCATTTAGTTAACTATTACTGATGTATTTGGTAACCTTCTCAGCTGTAATGAACACTGCATAGGCACACAAACTAATTCTGTCTCCTTTTCTGTTGTTATTTTAACCTTTCTATCTATAACAATAAGAGAATGTTCTTCCTGTGTACTCAACCTCTCTATATTTATTGGATTGTTAAAGTCAAAGTCAAAATAAACCTTATCGTCATTTAGAATTACACATGTGTAGCCTAAATGAAAATTCATGCATCAGCTCAATTCTTGGGATTACAAAGGAAATATAAAACAACACATACAAGTAGAGGAATAAACATACTAACAAATACATTACTAGCCCTAATACACGTAAGAAAGAGCAGAGATGTTTACCAACACTCAAATACAAAAGGAATATCCTCCCCTAAGTTAAATTAGCTATCCCATTTAAAGTAATACAAAACACACCACAGACTGATCAATGCCTAAGCTTTTGTCTAATATTACATTGAGTGTGTTAAATCATACTGACTATGGATATAATAAATAAATATAAAACTTGCTTGGAATATATATAAGTATATATTGCACAAATAAAAACTAAGTTATTATGTTTCCAGACCTCTGGGACTAGTGTCCGAATTCAGAAGTCTAATCGCTGTAGGGTACAAACTGTTTTTGAATCTTGTAGATCTGGAGCAGATGCTTTGATATCTTCTGCCCGATACTGGTGCTTAAACAGCCCATAAGCAGGATGCATGGTGTCCTGTATTATTTTGGTGGCCCTTTGGATACTTCTTGCAAAATAAAGTTTTTGTATTGATGAAAGACTGGAAGCCGTTACCTTCTCTGCGACTCTCACCAATCTTTGTAGCACCTTCCTTTCTGTAACTGCTCAGCTTCCAAACCACACTGTGAAGTTGCAGCTGATGATAGATGCTTTTTGATCAGCCATGCAAAACATTTCATAATGTGGATATCAGAGCAACTGGTCTGTAGTCACTAGGGCTGGAGGGAGTGATTTTCTTAGGTAGTGGGATGATGCTACTTTCCTTGTAGCATGAGGGTACTTTCGGTATGACAAGACAGGTGTTAAATATTTCCATGACCACTGTGCACAGTTAATCAGCACAGCCTTTTAACACCTTTCCCAGTATTTTGTCTAGGCCAGCAGCCTTCCTGGGGTTCACCTTCCTTTGATATTTTCTTACCTCCTCTGTGCAGAGGCTGAGTACAGCATCCTTCTCATCAGTGGATAAGTTTAGTGCCAACCTGTTGTTTCTTTCCTCACATCTACCAAAGAAGATGTTCAAACTGTCCAGAATTCAATGGTGTCTTTACACTGTGCTGACCTGATTTTGTAGTCTGTGATCTCCTGTATGCCTTGCCATAGTCGGCTTGCAATCTTCAGGTCGTCAAAGTGGCTCTGCACCTTTCTGCCATATTCCCTCTTAGCCTACTTTATATACCTTGTGACGACCGTGCCCTGGCCCAGCAATCAAGTAGCCTCAATCCTCACCACTACCACCAGGGAGGTCGTCTCATAGAAGAGGAAAGGATAACTAATACACACAGTAAAATACAATTTCCCTTAAGTGCACACAGAGATCACAGTCAGTCTGGGGCTGGTTGCTCCCTTGCTCACCAGGTCCCCAGCAAGACTCCCCACTGGCATAGCTATAGGATCCAGGTCTCAGCCTAACTGGGCAAGCTAAAACCTCCAGTACCCTCTCTGTCCAACCAGTGCTTTGTGTCCCTGCCGAGTAGATGACACAACACACACACACACACACACACAGACACACACACACACACACACACACACACACACACTTTGAGATAAGTATTTATACAACTTCACAGACACTCCTGGGAAAGGCTGACACACATTCTCCAGCTGTGACCCTTTACCCAGATTATATGGTAGTAATTACTGCCACCACCCAGTTAATAATATCAGCTACTAAAAGGCCCTTCAAAGGGTGTCCAATTATTACTGTGCAATATTATTATCCAATGGTGATGTGACTATACAGTCTAAGGCTTATCAGAGTGGCCTATTACAATAAACTATATAAATCTGCAATGTACTCTAGAGCTTATCTCTACACAAACCAGCCACAGGTAGAAGGTTTGAAAAATATTTACTAATAAATAATTAAAACACAAGACAACACTACTACACCACAGATATATCTAAGAGTTCAGAGATCACACAGAAACTTAAAATAATGCAATAGGGCAGGTCTGATTTCAAAGAAAAATACCTAATTAATCTTTACTAGCTTTAACTATTCCTACAAGAAATCACAGTGCTAGAAACATACATGTGAGCATAAGCAGAGTGCTGGTAAGTTGGATATCAAGATCAAAATGTTTTTTATCTCTCTCTGAGACACAGATTATAAAACATCACTAACAAACATATTTCTGGGTCCTCCCCAGATTACATCATTTTTAACACTTAGGTTTTCCCAGTATTCATATTGCATCATCTTGACACCTGTGCTGAATTCCCAGGCTAATAGAAACTCCATTTACATTATTTAGCAAGCTAACACCTGCACAGGAGAATACAACAATAAAAGGC
Organism: Protopterus annectens; assembly: GCF_019279795.1. Taxonomy (NCBI): domain Eukaryota; kingdom Metazoa; phylum Chordata; order Ceratodontiformes; family Protopteridae; genus Protopterus; species Protopterus annectens. Next base: position 689,123,991 of record NC_056735.1, read on the forward strand.
ATTTCACATATACACTCTATCAGAAACCAAAGTAATAAAGCACCTTCCACATGTACACTCTAACAATCATTCCTTAAGTTAAGACAATAGGAAGAATGTCTTCAGCTAGCCTCTCTGACACAATTTTTTAGATAATTGTACTTTCAAAGACATTTGAAATGCTTGGCCTGGTTTTCCTTACAGTAGATGGTAATGTTGCAACAATCTTGAAGTTCACATTTTACGTTTTCTTTTTCTTTACAGTCCAGAAACATGCCTGTATTTTTCATTTATTATCAAGAAAACATGCCATGACATTTATTACATACATTTATTTACAAATGCCAGAATTAGATATCAAATTCTATTTGACTAGGCTGGCAGCCTTCACCCATCTCTCCCCAATCATCACATCTCTCCCACCCCCCCACCCCCCCCGGGGAACTCAAGCAAGTTTTTCAAGTGCCCCTTGAGAAACATCGCTTGAGAGTGTCAGGTCTATCTGGGTGTACCTCTCCACATTCCCTGTCTTGAGAGCCCATCTGCATTGGCATTGCTATTCTCACTGCGGTGCTGCACTGATATATCAATCTTGAAGTTCACATTTTACAGTGTTTTCTTTGCACTCAAGAAAAATGCCTGTATTTTACATTTATTATCAAACAACATGCCATTACATTTATTACATACATTTATTTACAGATGCCAGAATTATATATCACATTCTATTTGACTAGGCTGGCAGCCTTTGCCCATCTCTCCCCAATCGTCACACCCCTCCTCAGACTACCTCTGTATACACGTAGGGCTGTTTTGTTCTTAGCCCTGTAAGCTGCGTTTCTCTCCTTCAGAAGCTCATATACCTTAGGCGTGAGCCATGGCTTCTGGTTAGCTCTAATAGTGATACTCTTGGTTTTCATTACCCCATCAATGCAGTTTGAAATGTATGTCATCATTACCTCAGTGTATTCATCAATGTTTGGATGCTGATTCATTGTGGATGCCTCTTTGAATATATCCCAGTTGGTTCTTTTAAAGCATTCTTGAAGGACCTCCATAGCCCCCTCAGGCCATACCCTGATTTGTTTGTTTGTGGGATTTTCTCTAACCATTCCAGGTTTGTAGGCCGATAATACAAAGATAGCCTAATGGTCTGAGATTCCCATTTGTGGAAGTTGCACTGCCTTGTAAGCTTACTTTATGTTTATGTACACCTTGTCCAGGATATTATCACCCCTTGTAGGAACATCCACATACTGATGGTAGTGTGGGAGCACTTCTTTCAGGTCTTCTTTATTAAATTCACCCACTACCCGCATGTACAAAGTCAGGATATTTGCTTTGATTTGATTTTTGATACCACCTGAGTTATCTTCATTTCTCACTTTTAGCAACCTTTACTAACATATATCACCTTTGCCTACACCATTCATTTTGCCTTCTATTGTAATTACTACTTGTAAGCTATTATGTATTTAAAAGTCTACCTGATGCATTGCCCTTTTTGTTCAGTTTTAATCTAGATACTATAGTCTCTTCTCTTTAATATTAGTATCCATGGCTGCTAGACTTATGTTTGTCTATTCATATTTAGCTAATTATTTGGTTTACTGTGGAGCTTACCTTTGCATTGCATATACTTTGCTTGATATATTGCTATTTTTATATAAAGAGGTTTATTTATTTATTTGTTTATTTACTTGCATTTGTTAATTGAGAATATATGTATAGCAGGTAGTGCAGAGGATTAATTAAATGAGGCATTAGTAAGCTGCTTCATCTAGTCAAGGGTTAGGTTCTGTCAGCCTTCATTTGCCCACTGCATGACTCTGGACAGGAAACTTAACTAAAAATCCTACCAGGTTTACCTTGGCTAGCAAACTGTGAAAAAATGTCCAACTGGGAAGTTCCATTTTCAATGAAATCAAGGGAGATTTTGGCTAATAAAGGACTCTTGTGGGGACAGCATGGCTGGCCTAAAGCAGTATGGATGCCTAATATGTGTTCTTGCGCTTCTTCTAAGTTAAATTAACTTTTTTGGTAGATTTAATCCCCTGAATGTGTATGGAATTATCAGTTCAATCCATTTCAGGAGGCACTGAACTTCCAGATAGTTTTTAGAGAGCCTCTAGGAAAAGGAAACTGCTTCTCTCCTTTGTGCTGTCTGAAGTAGCTGCCCTATACATGAACCACGAGTCACAACTAGCATGGATGGAGTTAGAGATAAGGGAGATGAAAGACGAGGTTCACGCATTACAAAGCCTGTCTACTCCCAATAATCAAATGTGCACTAAAGTCTCAGGTAATTTGCTATTACAATCTAAGGAATCTGATGACTTAGAAAAACATACTAGAAATATCAATTTGAGAATGATAGGTATATCAGAATCAGTTTAGGGCAATAAATGTAGGTCTTTTATGGGATACCTTTTTTGAAGAGTTATTCCCCTATCTCCCTACCTTAATCACACTATGAGTTGGTAGAATTGGGACGGATCACAGTACAATCTGTCAGGTCCCAATGGCCTTGTGGCCATGAAGGATGAGAGACTGTCTCATGGAGTATAGTAAGAGCCGTGGGGGTATCCAATGGAGGAAGGACGTATTACACTTTATTCTCCATGACAGGACATCTTTCAGTTTAAAAGAACATTAATTAAATATGGCTTTAGGGTATCTGTCATTTACCCTGCTATTATTCATTAAAAAATCTACCAAATACAAGCTGTGTTAGTATTCATATTAGTTCATTGTGTAAAGTTCATCAAACGCAAAATTAAAAAATCCATACCTTCTGTAATGGGAATAGAAGGCAAAACAAGAGACTTTATTAAGAGAGTACCTTAAGGATCATGGCTTCCCCCACTCCTGTTCTATTTATGGTTCTCAGATTTATTAGATCCAGAAATATTAATCAGTAAACATGCAGAAAAACAGAAATTAACAGAAGTTACTAGTGAAGTTAATAAAGAGATTTATCAACTCATTTTGGAAACCCGAGGTCATTGATTCTGTCAAAAGAACCTTGCATTATGTACCAGGAAATTCAATGATATAAAAATAAGTAGGTAACTGTAGGATGGAGTGTATTAACAACTAGACTGAAAGATGATTGATGTAGGTGATGCCTACCTGACCTTTGAGAGATTGTGGGTAATGGACTTACGTTTGATACTGATATTGAATAGTATGAGTAGTAAGGCCTTTACATGGATATACTCCATCACTGATTGCTCTAGGTTTTGGTGGCTTGATTAAACAATGTTTTGCATAATCAGCAAAAAAAGTACTTAGTAAAATCAAATGAAGCAAAAAAAAAAAAAAAAAAAAAACACTCGGTGAAGAAAGTAATAGGCTTCAAGGATTTAGACTGTCATGCCAGGCTGCTTAAGTTGTATCTTTTTTTTTGGCCTATAGAAGACTGAGGAGAGACCTGCTGGTTCCCAGAAATCAACATGTTGAAAATTATTGGACAAAAAATGGGAATCACTTAATTTGACTTACATGTCTCAATCATACCTTTAAAACTGTTAGTGCAAGAAATATGGACAAAGGCAAAAGTAAAGGGGAGGGAGACAGAGGCCAGAAAATAGGGATTATTTTTACATATTGCTGTTATAAACTTAGAAAGTAAATAGAATAGAATTTTTGTGTTAGCACAGGGTATGAAGTCTCTAACTCAAATATCTGTCATCATTTAATGATTTCAAACCTTGATGATTTGCCTGAAAACCATTGTTTTTATGAGGAACAGACCAAACATATGAGGCAAAAGCCAGGACAGTTGAAATCTATGGGCACAAGGTTGAACTTAATTAATTTTTAAAGAAGCCATCGAAGAGGAAAATGTTCACTGAGAGGGTAGTGCCTATGTTTAACAGATTGCCAAATCTAGTAAAGGTAAGATTTTTATTACATGTAGTTCCCTCTCTGAAAAAATGCATTGTGTATACATTTAAGGTTAGCTGCTATAGATAGGCATAGAACAACGTCACCTGTAGATGCAATCTATTCCTGTCTGTGGTTCCGTGTGACCATGGCAAAAGGTTTGAAACTGCACAAAGAGAAGTCATGTAAAGCTTTGGCAGATGTAGATATGCTTGCACAAAATGGTTTTATTTCTTTTAAAAGGCATCACCGCCTATCTGATGACAAATCAACATGCACATGTGAACCCGACGAAAAAAACAAAGGTGAGTAAACAGCTCATGTATGGTTAAGTCTTTACACTCTGGTCTGTGATGCCATTTAAGCTAGTTGTAATTTCCTTTTTGAAAATTCTAGGTAACTCAGCTCCATTTGTAGTACGTGATACTATGGAGAACAGCAAACCATTTTGATGACTGCAGATAGTTACTTGGTAAGTTTACAGACCAAACATCTCATAGAGAAAAGCATAAACTGCAACACAGAGACAATGTCATGCTTTTTAATGGACCAACCCAAGTGTTATGGTACTTGAGCTTTGGGAATGACAAAAGCACTTTGGTCTATGATAATTAGATGTTGAGAATAGATGCAGTGTTTTGATACTCACTTGTGCCTAGATAGGGAGAAGGGGGTACATCATGTCAATCCAAGTGGCTAAAAGAACATTTTAGAATAGAAGTGTGAGAAGGAAAACTTACTGCGCAGCTCAAGCGCTTAAGCTTATGACTCAGATCAGTGAGAAAAAAAGCAAGCATGTCTCTATACGTGAAAGGGAGTGCGTGTGTGGGTGTGTGTGTGTGTGTGTGTGTGTGTGTGTGTGTGTGTGTGTGAGTGTGTGTGTGTGTGTGTGTGTGTGAGCTCGCGAGTGTGATGACAGTGGAACACAGAAGAGCAGGGACCAACTACTTATTAAGATACACCAGACACATGATACCTTACTAAATAGTTGCTCCTGCTGTAGCACTATCATACTACACAGCAATTCTGTCTCTAGTAGTAGTGCACAATAGTACATCGCTGTATACCATATGCACCTATGAATGGTGCACAGGTGCATATACTCTACACACCTATGCACCATTCATAGAAATTGCCATTCTTTACACCACTAATCATTGCCATGGTCCATATCTATGAATCATGGTAATTACAGTTGGCAAAGTATGCATAGCATCCAGAATGTATTTATGCAACTGCACACAATGTTTTTGAGTAGCCCAGAGGGTATTAATGTATCACATCCCGTCAGCATTAAGTTCTAGCTGGCATTTTTGAAGAAAAACAGTACTGAATAAACAACCTTGTTATAATTTTAAAATGTTAAATCTTAGATCCTTACTGACTGTCAGGCTTATGGTTATATGTATTAAAATTAAAGCTGGAACGTTCTATTGAATACTTTATATGTATGAATAGAATAACATAAAATAAAATATAAAATAAAACTGCATAACTTGCTTTTCTACAGTTTTGGTATAGCATGTTTGTTATTCAGTATACTTAATATGCAACCATGGTTATTTGCTCTAGAAGGAAACATTTATGAAACCCATATCAAAGTTCAGACAGACCACAGTTAAGAAGAATCAAATTACCTTTATCTAGTCCGTCCTTCTTTCACAGAAGTAATGAAATGTTCTTAAAGAATCATAACTGACATGTCTGGCACAAAATGACCAGGTTGAGAAAGAATGCTCTCACTGGCTTGTTGCCAGTTATTCTGCAAGCAAATGTTTCTGTGAATGTCATCCGAGCTGTGGGTGTCTTGTCTGTCTCTCTGGTATATATTACATTTCTAGATATTGCCTACATTTCATTAGATAAAACACATTCTCACAAGTGGATTTAAAAAAATGTACCTTAAAAAGCTATAATGCAGGCAGAAGTGCAAATCATCTGGTTCGATTTATGTCTTGGATAATCGACATGATTATGTGCCATTTAGCACTGTGTTCTGTTCTTGTCTTAGTCTGCTGCATACGGTAATGCTCTGCAGATGAGCCGAGTGTTTCAAACATAACAGTGGAAGCTCTTAAAAAATGTTTTGCAGGCTGATATCCTCCCTGATTAATGGTTAAATCTCCTTATGATTTTGACATGTTTTCTTAAGGTCTGGATGACATGTTGTCACAAATGTAATCATACCCCAAGCTTCTATTCTGTTGGTAGCTGCACTACCCATTCTGCAGCTTTAGCACTCTCCCCAGCAGAGTGACTCTCTGTAAGGTGGGATTCATTCAGCTGTGCCACTTATGCACACCTCTCTCTCTCTCTTTTCATCATTGGAACAAATGTGACACTACAGGACATGACTTACAAATGCCATACTTCCTTGTGTAGCTTGGATGATTACTGTTAGCATGCAGACACATCTGTTTGTCTGCTGATTTCTTGTAAGCATATGTCTGTGATGTTTTGTTATATATAGCATCCATAATGGTAATGTGTGAAGCTGAGTACTGCAAGGATAGTTTTATAGAAGGGTGGACACTGCTGAGCTCCTGCTGGAATTCCTTGAGAGTGTGCCAAGTGTCTGAATTATTAATAAATCAATAGGATGGTTCTGTTGGCAATGTTCAGAACCTAGATGTGCTACTCTAGTGCCCTTTAGAGTAACCATTTGAAATGTTGGGATCTGCTGGAGTGAGTCCTAAAATACAGAGACTGGATGGTGGAAATACAGATTTACATATAATAAATCTGAGATGCCATTTCTGAGAATATTCTCATTTTTCCAAGGTATATATATATATATATATATATATATATATATATATATATATATATATATATATATATATAAGTTGAGGAAATGCATGGATGGCAAGTTCCCCACACACACAAGGAAGTTTTAAGAAGAAAAGCGATTTTCTAGATTTGTTCTTCTACCATGGCAATTGCCATTTCCAGTGCAAACATTTCAGTAGGCAGCCCCCTGTGGTAGACATACAATGTTTTTTACTTTTTAAGATCACTGACAAGCACATGGCTCATCACTGAGTCCCTACCTGATCCAAGAATGAACATGATGATAAGGTAGGCTGTCAAAAAAGCCCCAGAGTCCCATGATCCATGACTGGCCTGCTGAGTTGTCTATGCATTTTTACAAGTTAATTGTTTTAAACTACTAGGCACAACATCTCTGTAGAGATAAGGTAGCAATGTCAGGTGAGGGAGGACTCTCCAATCAGCTAAAACAAGCAATCATAACAAAGCAGGTTCTAGCCAGTTAGCCAGCTGTTGGTGTGGAATTCATGACAATTCTGTTGAGCATGAAAAAATGGAATGCGAAATATAAATGGAATGCCTGGTGGCTCAGACCATAGTAAGACTTCAGTTTATACACTCAACATAAAATGGATTAGTTCAGTAAAAGTGAGAAAACAAGTATGTGGGTTCAGTAAAGGAAATGTGTTGCATTTGTAAAACTTATATGAACATTATGAGACTGTAATGGTCATATATCCCAAATGGTGTTGTGTAGGAGTAATACTAACTGGGCAAACTGGTCATTGTGCTGCAATGCCTGGTGACATGAACACATCCAGGAAAAACTTAATAAGAGTAACTGTTAAATAGATACGTTTTTTGTTCAGCATATGGATGGTGACATGAACGCATCCAGGAAAAACTTAATAAGAGTAACTGGTAAATAGATAAGTTTTGTGTTCAGCGCATGGAGACAGAAAATGTTTGCTTAACGCTGCTTAAAGTATTCCTGATTACTCCATTTTTTCAAATGGCTGCATTGCTGTTGCGTTACATGACAGTTATTTGCCATGCAAAGGAACCGCTGTCTGATTTTGTTTTATAAATTATTTCACATGAGAAGTTATTAACTTGGCTCAGTATGATAGATCTGGAAATTCCCCCATCAGCAAATGTATGAGTAATGTTTAAGCATGCAGAAACTAATGAACTGAAGCTTTTTGGACAGAGTAAATTGCTTGCTTGATTTTTTTTCAGGCATATACTTGACAATATACTATTCTATGATAACTGCAGCCAAGAAACCTTGAAGGGCTTCAAAACCAACTGAGGGAGGACTTAAGAATTCAATAAAAATAAACATAAACGCTTTACTGACCAGAGTTAGACCACTAAACAAATAACTTTCTTACAAATCTCCCATTGTATTTAAACTGTATATTAAATTGTCGTCTTTGTAATTTATACATCTTAATACAGCAAATAAAGATACTGGCTATAGATACTGATGTACTGACTGTGCAAACACTACATATCCTAAAAGAAAGATGCAAACTACAAAAAAACCCAAAATGCTGACCAAGTAAATTCTACATGCACTATTTTTGATGCAGGCCTTATTTGAAAATTACAGGAGTGGTATGCATAAAAAGCCATAATATGGCTGCATTGTGCTAAATACTACAAATTAATTGATGAGACACGGCTGGATGTTTTTGCCTTATGTATGAGGACCAGCATAGTGCCAGCATGCTGTGGAAAATACTGCACAGAAAATGACAGCAGCTGCACTAATAGAAGTCAATAAGCTATTGCAGTGGCCACACAATGTTTGATCACATAGACAAAGCAGGAAATATAGTAAGTTGGTGTACTCAGAGTTATGTGTGTTCACATACACCACAAAATGCCTCATAGCTGCACCATGAACACTGTGAGCAGGACACATAGGGACAGCACAGCAAAGTGGGAACTCATTTCACCATTGAAATGGGAAGGAAAGGGAAAGACACAACAACCAGAAGAGGGGTCTCTGCAAGTACAGGAAAATACAATGGTAACTGGAAGGAAAATGGGGGAGGGGCAGATGGGCATGTTTTTACTGAGGATCTTGTGCCCATTTTGTATTTTGTATTAGAAGGGTAGAGGGAGACAGAGAGAGAGGGAAAGAAAGATTAGCAAGGACGTGTGAGGGAAGGAAGGAGGCAATAGTGAAGGTAGCAGATGCAGACAAACAAACATAGGACAAAAACAGACCAGAAAGGCAGACACAGAAAGAATAGACACAAGGGGGGGGGGGCAATAGAGAGATGAAAATGGTCAATTGGTGATGTGTAAGACTGGACTACAACCGAGTATCTGAAGTGAGATACAAGGAAAGTAATATAAATACTATGATGCAGGATAGGGTAAGGTATGGCAGACTTGCCAGACTGACCATGGGATCCTATCCAGAATTCAGTCACCTACATGACTGATGTGCTTTGCAGACCCTGCTTCCAGTGATCTAATAGACAGGGCAATCTGCCTTGCAACTATATTAGTCTCACAAGGGCACACTCCAATGTGCCAAAGCAGGTGTTGATCTGCTGGTCCACCACTACCATCACCAGTCTCTGCACTTGGTCTCAGGTAACTCGGGAGGACCATTATGTAGCACTTGGGGTGCCCATAGAGGGCATCAATGAGCTCTCTGGGTCACCTTCCAAAGGGGGACATACATTCATCTCCTGCAGATAGTCAAGCCTGGGAACCTCTAGTTACCCAACAACAGGAACCTGGATTGATGTGGGTCTGGATGGTTGCTACCTCACCTACTTCTGCAAATCAGCTGATGATCCCTGTAGAGGAAAACAAAGAAAAAAAAGGCAACACATTAGTACACATTTAAATGATACTGTTATCCCTACTTATTATATATAACTACCTACAGTAGTTACCCTACCACCTGAAGAGCCTGTACCACTTCCACAAGCAAGCTGCATGATTTAATGCTACCTTTTTTGGTGTTGTAAGACACAAAGCAACAATATTGAGTGCAATATATACTTAATAACAGAAGGCAAAACTTGAAAAGTGCACTCACAACAATGAACTGCAAATCATTGGCAAACCACTTACAAAAAAGTTCTCTCTTTTTTCAGTCCTGGTACCTACTGGCTGAAAAGGTCATCCTGGTATTTTCAAATGTCACTATCTGTGCCTGCAATGCTCATCAGACCAGGTGATTCTAGTAGCATTATTCAACACCCAGGCAAACTGGTGTCAGAAATCAGTCTTATACAAGTCGCCATCACTGACCTCTAGCAAGCACTTCTTATCATCCTTATGCATCAGATACAAAAATACTGTCATTTCCCTGCTGCAGCAGGTATGTGGCATGCTAGAAGCAGCACCTGAAATGGCTGTGTCTAGTCTATGCGTTAGAACAAGTTAGAAATGTTAGCTCAAAGTGCACAGCTGCACTGTTAGAACACCATGTGACTTACAGCACAGTACCTCACACAGACAGAACTACAAGATACACAATAACTGTGCATTAGCATGCCCTACATATGTCCTTCTAGCTTGGGAAAGAACATGGGCAACCTGGTTGCACTGACCATGACTGATAATGCATTGTGTTATAACAGTGATTCAGAAATGATTGCACAAAATGATTTCATATGCATAACCAATGAATTAAGATCCCTATTTGGCATGATAATAACTGCAAACATCACATTATGGGAAATCTTGCTACAATGAGTAACGCTGGAAATGGAATTTAGAACTGGAAAGATAGTTTATATTGTCATGTAAGCTTACTGACAGCAGAAAATAGACAACTGGTAATGGACCACAGGACTGCAGGGTGCAAATAAAAGATGCATGGAAGCAATAGGCTCACTTACTGACAGTGGAGTGTTTGGGATAAAGGAGTTCCACGGCATGGCAGACTATAATAGTCTAATGATAGTATTGTAGTTGAAGAGAGGGCTTACCTTGACATGCACAGCACAACAGCATGTCAAGTTTCTGCCCTAATGATGGTGGTGAGGGGGGCTCACCTTGTCAGGCATAAGAGCAAAAAGACAGGTCAGGTTGCTGTCCTCCTTTTGTGGGAGCTCACCCTTACATACTGTACCATCTGCTCACAAACTGACACATACCACAGTGAATACAAGGCCTCTTGCAAAACCTACACTCTAGGCAGTGTTAATCAGTGTTACTCTGCCCATTTCTGCCTGTATATATGGCAGAGGATGTGAATTTTGACAGCATAGCTGCACATGGCAGACAAATGGGGAATCTGACAATGCTAATGGTGTCTGTCAAATACAGCCATGCATACATATGCAGTAACTTATTTGTGCTGCTCACAGGTTTACACATCCCATCAGAAGGAAGGGTACCATAGGAGAAATTTCACTACAGTGGAAACAGGTGCCACAGCAGGGCCTACATGCACTTCATATGCATATCCTTTACGAAGTATAAACCAGACAAAAAATTGTACAACCAGGAGTGGCAGAGACTTGTGCAAGACATCCGTGTTGTAGTACAGAGTGGTAGCTAGTTAATATGGCATAATGGGAAGTCCACAGCCTGGTGCCTCCACATCTCAAATTTGAGGACTTAAAAAAAAGGTCTTCTCCAAAGTAAAGTCAAGGACCAAAAAAAAAAAAAAACATATTAACTCATGGAACTCTCAACTGCAATAGGGAGCTTCTGCAAGTTTCTTGCCACACTTACTAGTAAACTAAGCTACTGTAGCTTATTGAGTTGATAACTGTAACAAAGAGCTTGCTTAAGCCTTTTGCTACAGCTACTAAATACATTAATTTGAGCAGTGGGGATATCACCCTTAAATGAACACAGGTACTCCACTTACACCCCATGAGCAATGGTCAACTGTGCCCCTTAACAGTTTGCACCTGCAGCAACCTCTCACTTCATTATGGCTGTGCATGGCTGTGCTGTAGGAGGCCATAACAGAACTATAGTGTAGATGTGTTACATGGTCTCTCATATGATACTGCATTAGAACATGAAGGAACATGAAACTGCTAGTTACTGGTCCGACACAGGTGATGGTGATGAACCAGCAACACAGAGATGGAGTTCTCTATGTCTCTGTCTAGGGAAGGTCAGACAGGGCTCACACCTGGTAGTAGGTTGGATTTGAGACCTGGGCCAGCGATGACTGCATGAATGTCTGGTGGGTGTCCCAGGTGTGTGCTACCTGTTCCAGTACCATTGTACAATGTCCCACTAATGTGCATGTTCTATTTAGTAAAACAACTGTGCATATCTGCCTATCAGGTACATGTCCACCTCCGTATCCCCCTTTATTAACATGGCTGTCCTCTGTCCCTGTATCTCACTCCACCTGTGTAGATGGTGATGGTGACTGTGCCCTGCCTACTATAGTATAGTAGATAGCATAATATGTTTGTTGAAAAAAGTACAGTGGTAGCATTATACACTAACATCAGCATTCATGCATGTGTTCATCGTACAGCATGATGCAATAACAATTACATGCCATTAATAATGTGTGTAGATATTGTAAATGTCAGAGATGTTGGGAGGCTGATAAGACATATGTACAGCATGGAACAAAGTAATCATGTTGAGCAACACTATATTAGTCATGATTGGGAGGATGAGGTCCAAATTGCAGTCTAGCCATAAACAATGTCCCCAAAAATTCTGGAATTCCATCGTCTTTCTCCTGAACCCAGGCAGAAAAAAACAATCCTTGTCCTCACCCTGACAAATCTGCACATGAAACTGCCACCCTCTTTAACTCTTTCTTTATAAACACAATAGCCAACATTATCACTACTTTCTTTTCATAGTAATAACAACAAAATGACACTGCTTCACCAAAAATTTCCCCCCACCATCCCCTCCTCCTCCCCTGAACACTACACCCACTCCATCCCTAATTTCACCATCAATCCCATTTCAACTATTAAAAGACTACCTCTTAAACTCAAACCCTGCTCTAACGCCCTCAACAATTTACCCCCAGCATCTCTAAAGATTGCAGCTGAAGCCAATGCTTCCCTTATAAGTATCTTAATCAACAGCTCCATCCAAGAATTCTATGTGCCCAAGTTATGGAAGAAAGCCTTCATTCTCCCTCTTCACAAAGGAGGAAAAACAATGATATCTCCAACTTTCAGCCTATCAGTATCCTGTCCCCTATTGTTACAATCGTGGAAAAGTGCATTCACCTTCAACTAATGCACCACCTACTTCAAAACCATCTCCTGTCTTCCACACAACATAGTTTCAGACCAGGCCACAGTACTACCACTGCCCTCATTTCTTTCCTGGATACTGTTAACAGAGCCCATGATAATGGCAAAATAAGATCTACTATATTCTTAGATTTTTTTAAAAGCATTTGACACTGTTTCCCACCCATTGCTACTATCACAACACTCCTATTTGGGACTATCACACACAATTCTTAACTGGTTCTCAGGCTATCTAGAAGACAGACAACAGGCTGTCAAATGGAAGATCTCTATCCCTTCCATTCTTCACACCTCTACTGGGGTTCCCTAAGGCTCCATACTTGGTCACCTCATACTCAATATTTTCATTAACAATTTCCACACATCTGTGACCAGTGGGGTACTTATCCAATATGCAGATGACTCTACAATTGTGTCTGCATAGCCGATTCTATCTCTGAACTCTAACTTAAAACTCAAGCTTCCTTCTCCTCCACTGAGTCCTGGATGCTTAATAACCACCTAGCCCTCAACCCTAATAAATCCAAGATCATGCTTTTCACCCCCCAAAAAGTCTACCCTGTTGGACAAAGCCATGTTTAATATCTACTCCCAAACTAAAGCCCTAATAGAAATTGTCAGCCAAATAAAACGTCTGGGAGTAACCATAGATGAACAACTAAAATCTGATATTCACCTACAACAAAACATCAAAAACTTGGAATGCTCTATAGGCATAACCAATTCTTTAGCCCCTCCTACAAATAAACACTTACCTCTACTTAACCTACTTCCTTCCCTAATGTATAGCACCCTGCTATTCACCAATCTCCAAACCATTCTAAAAGCCAAACTCGAGACAGGTTATAATAAAATTACAAAATTCGCAACTCCTTCTTTTGGCTGCTCCAGTTAGGAGTCTCCACAGCAGATCATCAGTTTCCATTTCTTCCTGTCCTTCGCATCTTTCTCTGTCACACCAACCACCTGCATGTCCTCTCTCACCACATCCGTAAACCTTATCATTTCCTCTTTCCTGACAGCTCCATGTTTATCATCCTTTTCCCAGCATACCCAGCTACCCTCCTCAGCACATGTCCAAACCAGTGCAATCTTGCCTCTCTGGCTTTGTCTCCAAATTGTCCAACCTCAGCTGACCCTCTATCATACTGATTCCTAATCCTGTTCATCCTCATCACACCCAATGCAAATCTTAACATTTTTAACTCTGCCAGCTCCAGCTCTGACTCCTTTATTTTTGTCAATGCCACTGTCTCCAACTCATATAACATAGCTTGTCTCACTACCCTCTTGTAAACCTTCCCTTTCACTCTTACTTATATTCGTCTGTCACAAATCACTCCTGACACTCTTCTCCACCCACTCTACCCTACCTGTACTCTCTTTTTCACCTCTCTTCCACACTCACCATTACTCTTAACTATTGATCCCAAGTATTTAAACTAATCCACGTTTGCCAACTCTACTCCTTGTATCCTCACTATTCCCCTATCCTCCCTCTCATTCACACAGATATATTCTGTCTTAGTCCTGCTGACCTTCATTCCTCTCCTCTCTAGAGCATATCTCCACCTCTCCATCTAAAAACTCCTCCCATCACTGTACTGCACTTCTCCTAAAATGGCTAGAACTTCCAAACTACCTCGATTATCTGCAACTTACTACTGATCACAAACTTATCGTTAAACCTTCTAACTGTTCTACCCTTAGTTCTGTCTTCACTTTTGACCTCCAAAATAGGTCCCTTAGATAGGAGAATCAGAAATTTCTTCAGGTTCACAAACCTAACCTGCCACCAGGCCAACTTCTTTTCTCCTACTCTTTAGCCAACAACTGGAATGACAATCCAAAATCCTGCCCACACCAAAACTTCTCTCCACGCTTACCTATCTTTCACCTGGAACTGTTCCTGCAAATGACACACTGTCCTCTAATTTCTATACTGTGTTTTACCTATAAATTCTCTGTGCAATTCCACTCTAGCGATAATTGTGCTTACAATCTCAGTAGTCCAATTATTGTTAAAAAAATGCTTTACTATCATTGTATATTATTGTATATGATTTTATTTGTACTGAATGTGTTCACAACTCTGTTATTACTACATTGGCAGACAATCCTATACTACCTATGTATATAATTTTATGTTGAATGTACTTTTTATTGTACTGAGGAGCTTTTGTCCCCAGACCTCCATGGAAAACGGGCTCTGTATGGTCCAGTGGACTTTCCTGGTTAACAAACAGCAACCAAATAAATAAATAAATAGTGCTTTTGTGCACAGGTGATATATGTGTTGGGGTGCATTTCAGATTTGTATTCATATGTAGCAGCACTGGATGCCTTCATGTAATAGTTATGTGCTACAGCAAATGAAAGTTCATCGCACTACTATATTCTTGGTAACTCTACAACACAGACAAAAATCTCGCTTCAGGATGACCTTCTGGCTAGGGATTCGGGGATGTCCTCTCACACACTCCTCCCTTCAGTCCCCTATAGTGTTTAGCTAACTCAGGCTGAGAATAAGAAGGTCTTGTGCATTATATGATGCCCATCCTAACAGTACGTTCAGCTGCGGACACCAGACCTTCATTACATTTTGCATACATGGCAGATCATCGTACTTAAGATCTGATACATTCCAGAAGTTAACTGGTTATATTGGTGGTAGTCATTTCACAACATGCTACATTGTAGAATGCATCATGGCTTAGTCTCTGATTTAGTGGAGATCAGTAAATTGTACCACATCTTGACATACCAGTGACGATGTGTCCTGTAGCTCAACGAATGCTGGGATTACCTCATCCTCCTTCAGAAATGCTAGTGCCACCACCCTGCACATCTGTGTTGCAAATGCCACATCCATGCTGTACAGAGATGAACAGCAGTTCTATTACAGCAGCCTCCATGTTATTTGAGCAAAGTGAAATGAGCATCTGTTAGGTATTGCTGTATGAATATGCCTGCATATGGCCTTGATAGCAGTCTGGTCAAAATTAGGAGGTAGTCCACATTTAAGTATACACCAAAAATTTTGCTCCAGAGCTTCATATGCCATGGTTGATATGTCATTGATGCATATACTAGTGGAGCCATGAGGTGATTAGATGGTGTTTCCACGTAGCTAAGTACAGTGTACAACTACTGACATATAACAACTTTCATATGGAATGTGCCATTCACAAGTAAAATTTGAAAGCATGGCAAATCTGCGATGTTTACCTCAGTGGTAAGCATTATTATAGTCAAGTCAGACTCCTGACATGATAACAATGCATGATGAATTGACCACTCTTGAGAGGGTACATCTCTGCACTGATGTAATACTGCGTCATTGCTCTCAACCTGTAAGATTTAATGGTACTGGCTGAGAGTTCACTTCAGGCACCATGTTGCTGGCATTCATAGGATCATAGGAGGTTACTAGGCTATTGGCCCTGATGCCCTTATAAGCCTAGCCAAGAGTTTAGCTCATGTTTAGACAAGTCAGCACCCAGAGCCCCTGTCCAGCATGGACACAGGTTGAATTCCAGGAGTGTATTTTCTGTTTCCCATCCAGTTATCCAGGCTGTGCTTAAAAGTGCTAATGAGGTGCTAATGAGGTACTCTGCTTGACATGGAAAGGGAGTCTATTCCACAGATGGAGGAGTCTCTGGGATACAAATCTGTCCTGCCAACAAGTCCTATTGATATCACTGACCAAGTTGAGGTCATGCGTATGGGTTGCTCAAGTGGAGCAGGAAACTGGGTAGAGGGACAGGGCTTTTAGCCTATCTGTGTAGAGTAGGTGTTTGAGGCCCTGGATTCTCCTGGTGAGGAACTTCTGTGGTCTCTCCAGCTGCTGCATTTGCTTTGCGAGGTACATGTTGAAGGGGCGTTGTACTCAAAAATTGGCCTTATAAGGAAAGAATACAGGCATCTTATGATCTCTTTGTCCCTGGATGAGATACCCTTACTTATGAGGTGGACCATGTAGAAAGCTTTCTGTACAATGGAAGCAACATGGTGGTCAAAAGTCAGGTTGCTATCATCCTGGGTGCCCAAATCTCTCACTACTGATTGTGTACTTAGGACATTGTTATTAATGTGATAATATATGGGGATGTCACTCTCTCCAAAGGGGTTGATGGTGCATTTTTTTGGCATTCAGCTTGAGGCCATGTTTCTGGCACCAGTGATTTGTTTGAGTGAGACCCTCTTGGAGGACGTCCTCATCACTTGGGGGATTGATGACTGTGCCCAGCTTGCAGTCATCTGCAAACTTGGTCAGCCGTGGCCCACTGTATATGCCAAATAACAGAGGCTCCAAGACCGATCCCTGGGGTACGCCGCTCATTACGGATCTACTGCTTGAGGTGGCTTTTTGATTAGGTGGGTTCTATCAGTGAGCCAGTTTGTACACATCTGGTAACATATGGATCGATGCCTAGTTGAGAGAGTTTATCTACTATGCCCGAATGGGGAATAGTGTGGAAGGCTTTGACCAGGTCAAGGTAGGTGCTGTGCACTGTCTTCCCCTCATCCATGGCTTTGTTGACTGTCTCAAAGAAACGACCAGATTTAACAGACATGACCTCCCTTGACAAAGCCAAATTGTGTGGGGTCGAGTGTTTGGAGGTTGCCAATGTCCCTGTTAATGAGGTCCATGATAATCCATTCCATGGCCTTGCAGATCAGGCTAGTTAGGCTGATGGGTCTATAATTTTCTGGATCGGTGGATGCTCCACCTTTGTGTAAAGGGATGACCATGACTGTCCTCCACTCAGCTGGGACAAAGCTGGTACTCAGGCGTTGGTTGACTAGGGTGCCTAATGGTGCTGCAAGTTCATGCCTGAGTTCATGTAGGATGCAGCCCGGGATGTTATCGGGTCCCATGGAGGCTGTATTTTTTGCCTTTGAGAGGGCAGTGATGATCTGTTCCCTAGAGATAAGGGATGGCAGACAGGTACTGGGGATGTCCTCCTTTACTGATGGGGGGGGACAGAGGGGAGACATTTTTGCTGAATCTGTCAGCCAGTAAATTGGCTATATCTACAGCATTTGTGTATGTGGTGTCCTTGACCACCAGTTCTGAACAGATCTGCATGCTTCCTTTGAGATTGCAGACATATGAGAAGAAGACCTTATGATTGTCTCTAGTAGATGTGGCCAATTTGGACTTGAAGTTGGCTTTAGAGGATTCACTAGTGCTCTTATTTGCTTGTTCAGGCTAAGGAGAGATTGCTTCCAATTGGGCACATGCTCCTTCTTGGTCCTGGAAAGCAATTTTTTCCTTTTGTTATAGAATTATTACAGATGTCCACCAGACAGGTTTACTCTTCCTTGCGGAGGATGATTTTGTCCTATCCAGCATTCCTGATTCCATGCATCTATATAAATTTTCGTATAGTACTTCAGTGTAGATTTGGACATTGGTGCCAGTTCCTACAGTGGGGGAGGGGGCTGTGAAGCTGTTTATATCATCTCTCAGTAGGTTGTAATCATCTTTGGAGAGTTTTTGTTTTGTTTGCCCTAGCTAGAAGGGGGCCAGGGCATTGCCACACTACTTCAGGTGTGCTTGATGTTGTACTTCTGAATGATCTGTGCAGGTGCATCCTGACTTGATGTTCCATTTTTAAGATCAACCATTATCTGTGCTAAAGGAGTGCATTCTGCATCTGGGGAGTGCTGATGGCTTCTAGGTTTTTTTGGTAAGACCTCTCCTTTGTCTGTGCCTGTTCTTATTCTCCTTCCTGAACATTCTTTTTGTTATTTAATGTACATACCAAATAATGCCATTTACCTGTGCTTTTCTCTAGGTGATATACATAACCTTCTATTAGTAAGTTTGTTTTTATCTTTTGAGACCGTACTGTAGAGTAGGTAACACCTATATGACCTGCAACATAGCTATCCTGGTCCACAATACTACAGTACTCCTACACTTCACTCCCTGGTCTTTTATAGTACTCCGCAATTACTCAGGAGTCAATGCATGTGAACTGCCCCATAAAACACACCCACTTAAGGTTTTGCACAGGTTATTCTCTCATCCCACCTTGAGGAACCACACAGCCAGCAATGTGTGTGATCCAGAACTCTGCAGGTGAGTTTTTTCAACATATCTGTAAGGTACTGAGGAATACAAAATGCACATACATGTATCTACATGTGTAGGACTCTATCTACAGATTTATTTATTTATATCTAGCTATATCTTCATTGGCATTTGTGCATTCATAGTAAATTTGTATGTGTGTGTATACATATGCATATTTGTCCATATATATATATATGTCCACCTACATCTGATTCTACAGACTGATGTATATCTATAGGTACATATGTGTTTGGCTTAGTGGTGGCTATTGATGGCTTATTGTAGACCATGTATGTCTGTTGTGATGCTTCATAACCCTTTGCACTGCTGTTGTCCTTTAAAATCCCTGGGTACAAACAGTCTGACCTCTGGCTGGCTGATGCAGGTCACTCATGCGTGTATACTACATCTATATATGCCACCTCCATCCA
This sequence comes from Protopterus annectens, assembly GCF_019279795.1. NCBI lineage: Eukaryota > Metazoa > Chordata > Ceratodontiformes > Protopteridae > Protopterus > Protopterus annectens. The sequence goes on from NC_056735.1 coordinate 689,143,376, forward strand.
TTATCTCCCAGGGCAACTATGTAGCAGTTGTCATACATGTATTGTGCTATACAGTCCAGCAGTGTTTGTGCCTACCAGGTACATGATCCCAATACTTCTTTGTTGGATTGTTAATTGGAGCTATGTATGTGCTTCTCAAGACATGGTAACTGGCACTGCATTGTGTGCTTCAGTCCCTACAGTGAGCTATGATCATCATGTCAATATGGACATTGATGTAAGCTGCTTCTGCTCTTTCACTGTGCCTTGCATGTATGTCCTGTCTCCTCTCTGTCAGTGCTCTTAACGTTCAAGCATTTGTCAGCTTTCCTGTCTGTGGCCTACATAACTGTGAGTTTCTGTGAAGAATGGTCCTCTTGTTTATCAAACACATCCCCCCTTCACATTTCTGTAATTCTTCTTGTGTTGGGGAATACCTGTGCTGCCTGTCCACTACATACTTTCTGACATGTATACTGCCCTGCAAATGTCTGGCAACTGTCAGTTTGAGCAAATTATACTGGTGTGCCTCATCTAGTCCTGCATGACCCACAGTTGTGTACATCTGCCATGCTTACTGTTGTTCTGTGCTTTACACATATGTCACTACCCTGTCTTCCACTTGTCCACATTTTTGCATACTGTGCACCTGCCATTAGTGCTGCAATGTAATGGTTGATGGTGGTATTACTGAGACCCATACCACAGCATTCTGTAATGCATGCTTCTAACATATGCAAAATATCATTACTGTCATAACCTAATTAGTACAGAAACTGTTATAACTCAGCAGCTTTGTGATATATTAATACACTATGTTAATGTATTCAGTATGTTTCTAACATGTGCTGGATACCCACTCACATTATGAAAGACACTTGGACCTAGCAAGGTAGGTGTGTCTCTTTCATTAGTACTATGTTACTAGCTCACATTGTATTACTTAGTAATGTGAAGATTTCACAACAGTGGTAATTGGGCAATCCTTTACTGACATGGGAAATGGCTCATTGTTACACAATAACAGAATGGATTTTTTTAAAACTGTGCTAATGTGATAGTGGCCACAGTGCGTCAGTCAATAATTTTAACATTCAGTGATAATTTTAGCATATAACCTATTCAACAAGATATCCTCACACGTCCATTATGTTCTAGGTGTTATATTACATGTGTAACAGCTTACAATAACTCATTACTAGTCAAGCCACAGTCCTACAGTTGGCACTATTTGGTTCATCCAAAATGTCATGCCCAGTATATCACAATGTATGCTAAGCTGCAACTAAATTAATGTATGGCATGAAATAAGTAAAACTCCTGTACAAAGCCAGAAAATGATGGAGAAAGCTCAACTCCAGTGTGTAATAATTATTCTTATAGGCATTGAAAGTTGGCAAAACACGTGATGCAATAGCATGCCTTTTATGAAAGACAGAAAGGATCAAATGCAGGTCTCTGTCATTAATTGCTGACTGCAGTCTTCAATGAGTTCCAAGAAAATATTTACATGAATCTGAAATACCACTCAGGGGACAAAGAACCACAACCCCAGATACAGCTCTGGTACAAAGTCAGTAGAAAATTCATCTTAGCTCAAGAGTCTGAGACAAAGGCAAAAATCCAGGTGCTGATTGATCTTATCTACAGAGAAATTTGGTAGAATAACATGACATGTATAACCATGCATTTCCTGCAGGATATGTAAATATTGATGGTATTTATTTAGAACATTGTCAAAGCATTTGTTTTGCATTAGTGTTCATTTTCTAAGGGCTGTGAAGTATGAAACTCACTGAAATTATTTAGTCACTGCACTTCCCAGCAAATTCCCAGAAAACAAGTTGTACAAAGAATATTACAAAAATATGAGGCCAAATCAGAACAAGTTGATTTGCTGGCTGAATTTTAGGGTGTAAAACTCATTCAAAATATAATCCTTGGGTAGAATTTCAGCTACTTTAATACTTGCATAGTAAACTGCTCAGTGTTGAATAAATACATCCAAATATCACTTGAAAATATCAAAACAATACAAACAGTATGCCATCTGATCAGTCGCAGCAGTTTTTAGGGCATCATGCTTGCAAACCTACTATCTGCCTTATTCCATCTACCCACAAATTTATCCTTCCTTCCACTGATGTTGACTTGTATCTGATTCCTATAGTGACCCTATGAACAGCCATTACCATCCACCTCATTTAACAGGCAAGCAGATCATATAGGAAGATTGTCTTCCCTTTCTTCCATATCACACACACACACACACACACACACACACACACACACACACACACACACACACACACACACACACACACACACACACACACACACACACACACACACACACACACACACACACACACACACACACACACACACACACACACACACACACACACACACACACACACACACACACACACACACAGACCTCTGGACAAAGTAGAGTCTCCAATCTACCTACTGCATATCTTTTCGATGTAGGAAGATATTGGAGCACCCAGAGGAAACCCACCTAAGCACAAGGAGGGGATGGAAGCTGCACAGAAGGCAACCAGCTGAGAATGTGTTTCCCACCTGTACTAGTACTCAGTATAATTCTGGTAGATCTAGACTATATTATACTTATCCTAAGGCTAAAATCAAACTAGGTTATCAACAAATCTCCTTCCCAAACAACACTAATTGAACTATGATGCAATAAATACTATAATTTTCAAAACAGACTGTAGTTTCTAAAAGATAATAAAATCTGTTGTCTGAAACTCATACATGCAAGCATATACACATACTCGCCCACACACACACACACACACACACACACACACACACACACACACACACACACACACACCTGTCTCATACTAAATAAACATATATCAGTGCCAGATTTCATCATTTATCCATGTACTCTTTGTCTGATAATGCAACATATTTAAGTTAAAAATCTAACAAAGTGCTAGGCAGATGCAGTTAGAAAATGAATTAGAAGGCAGCGTTAATTTGTAAACTAGCTTGTGTTATGATGTAAGGAATTCTCCCACAACATGGTTCACATGGCAGATACACGTATATAATTATATACTAACAAGAAACATTTTAAGAAATGTGAAATATAACAAAGACAACATTTTGAGTGAGATGTTGATTTAGATCTCTTACAATGAATGCAGTTTAGCAACAGTGCTTATTGGAATGTAAAAATCGCCACCCTTCACACACACAACATTTCTCAACGGTTTGCCAGATAAATATCTGGGTTATGAGAAACAGATCAAGAGAACACTGAAAATTCAGGGACATTCTATGAAGTTTGGGACAGTTGAGAGCTAATGTATACTCTCATTTTGCCTTCATTCATGCAGTATAGGCACTGCTGTGTCAAATGAAAGGATGCTAGTATTGAATGCATGCAAACAGTGTTACAGTTATCACCCACACAGACTCACATGGGGATAAACACACACACACACACACACACACACACACACACACACACACACACACACACTCACTCACTCACTCACTCACTCACTCACTCACTCACTCACTCACTCACTCACTCACTCACTCACTCACTCACTCACTCACTCACTCACTCACCATACCACTGAACTTCTTCATATGTTCATAGGTAAATACTAGTCTAGCTGCCCTTGTGGGCCATTTTAAGACTAGCCAACTTCTCATTTGGTACTTAAATTACACTATCCCATTTGGTATTAAATTGACCTTACCCATCCCATGGGCAATAATTATATATTACCTTTAGTGAGAATAACCGGAATCATAAGATAGATAATTTGAGGGAATCCATTTGTGAGATAAGGCATGTGATTCTTAGGTCAGAGGCAAGGTTGAAAGATAATGGAGGGGGTGTGAAGAACTATAATAAGGACTGATTATTGTATTGAGATGCCTAATAAGTTGTTACAGTAAAAACATTCACATTAGCATGCATTTTCAAAGATATGAAATCTGAAACTAATGTAATTATTTAAGGAGTGCAGTTCTCAATTATTTGCCAGCTAACCATCAGGATTATGAGGAACAGACCACAAATATGAGACAAAATCAGAGATATTCTGTGAACTCAGGGACAGTTGAGAGCTGATGTATGCTTTCATTATGGACATTGGTCACACATGAAATAATGCAAATACTGAATGAATGATGGCAATGTACTGATCATACATGTATGGGAGCATTGCTACTTACAGACTCAGTTTTTTGGTCCATTCCTCCTGGGTTCCTGTGATGGTCCAGTGGTGTGGGGAATCATCTGATGGTGTGCTGCTCTTGGGTGATGTGTGTTGCCTGGTCTGCTACTGGATACTCTGCTGTCCTCAGGTAATTATTTCTGTCCTACTGCTGCTGCTGTCTGATGATCATTTTCCACTAATGGTTACAGATGTCCAGCAATGACTTCCTCTGTCTGCTGCTACAAAGTAATATTCTGTAACACGAATTCCTCCAAGGACAATTGGATAGTACTATCACAGCAGCATTCTTACATGATACCCAGGAACAAATGATTGATGAGGTGAGAGCATGATGTGAGCTGTAATTGGTGAACTGGACTGCAGAAATCTGCTAGGTTGCCACATGTGTGTCCCTTACTGTGGGCTTGACAAACTTATCTACTCTGCATATTGCTTCTAAAGAAGACAATTAAAGTCACTCTGCCAAAGCTATAACTATAATTTCTTATTGAGATGATTGGATGAGTGGTTTAACAATACAAGTAAGATTCATAACACTCATGGAATTTGCTTGCTGTGCAGAACCTCTTTAAGGACAAGGTGCATCGTAAGTTGACTTTCTCAACTTTTTATAGTGGTGCATTTATAAGTGCACACTGGAAACAGATAATATAAAGTAATCTACACAATGGACTTACATTTTATACCATGTTGTTGTCCTAGTAACCTTAATCTTTGAAAAACTGTCCAGCATTTGCACACAGAACTTAAACATTCTAAAGTTGTACCATCTCAAGAAGTACTTGCTGGTAAGGACAGACAAGCCCTGAGATAATAATCAGTGTTACAGAGTTAAACAGCTAGAGAAAGATTATACAAGTCACCTATCCATGATCACACACAGACAGGTGGCAACTCAGTCAAATGATGAAATGCAGATAGGTAGGTGCAGACCATTAATTATCAGTATGGTGCAAGTGGTTTTAAATAAACAACAGTCTAGATTAGGGAATTACAAGAATAACCTAATAAAATGGAGTGCCAAAATAACAGGAGAACCACAATAACAATAATAATAACAATAACGATAATGCCCTATTTAACTTTGATGTTGATAATATTGGCTACCCCTGTACTTATTTCTGTGCAGTCTGTATTCCAGGAAATAGAACATGATGAGAAAAATAAATGAACTGATTTAGTTAAAGGGAAATGCCTTCTCAAAATGATATGTTTGTGATCACTGGTAAAACAAGAGTAGACCGAAATGTTCAATTCAAATTTATATAATGGGTAAACAATTCCAGAACCACTGGATTTAGGAGCACAGCAGGAACATGGTGGGTGGATGGAAAAATGTGGAAGAAGCTGCTACACTGGTTTGACTGCGAAAAATGCTTTAAAACATTAAAATGAGTTTTTTTCTTAAATAAAAACACTTGACCTTCTCTAGAGTTTCTGACTTACCAAAAGTGATTAAAAACTTTTTTTTCTTCCTAAACACAAATTTGTTTATTCTATTAGATGGCACAGGCAGTTCAACTCAGCTTTCTCAGAGAAAAAAAAAAGACAAAAACTTGAAATGATTGTTTTACCCAATTCTCCCAAAATTCAGACATAGTTAACATCTGCTAATTCATAAAACTCACCAAACAGGCATAAGCTGTGTTATTCCCTAACCAAAAACTTTATTTAAGATGAAAGAACTTTAAATACAATGGCAAATTGCAATCAAATAAGAAATAACATATTCACCCTGAAGGTGGCACCTATAGACAGGGGCACTTGGTGCAGATCATAGTGTCACTCTGCAAACAACAACCATCTAACTGTGGTCAACTAGGGGGCTCAGGCTTTTTACATGGCTAGGCTTGTAAAGGCCCTAGGGCCACTAGCCTATTAACCTCATAGAAACCTATAAAAAAACAATATAAGCTCTCTCTCTCTCTATATATATATATATATATATATATATATATATATTTATATCCCAAGAAATGTGTCTTTTTTTCTCAGAGAACTGTCTGTTCTATGGCACGTGCTGCTCAACTCAGCTTTCTCAAGAAAACATTGAAATATTTTTTTCCCTTAAGTAAAAAAATATTCTCCAGCTCTTCCTGCAATTCACAAATAAAGTTAACAGCTCTAGTACCTATATCTCACCAAAAAGAAAAAAAAAAACCTTACTCTGAAGAGAAATGAAAGCTATGCATTTACTTTAGTTGACTGTTTGCAAATGTTGCAGCATGTTGACTGAAAAATACCATTCTGGTTTGAATTTCACTCACATTTTAAATGACAGTATCACTCTACCTATTGAGCTAATTATACGAAATTTTCAAGACACAGCCACTCATTAATTTAACTTGCATTTTGTTTTGTTTATCACAGCTTAATAGCTTTTGACAAATGTAGACTACATAATCTTTTATGTGTGCATTCCTCTCAGAGCATATAAAATATGTGTATTTTGCTAAACCATCTAGAATGACAGTAAATATCTTGCTTTTTTACAAAGGAGTATTATTTTTCATTCTCATTTCTTAAGAACACATATCTGATATGCTTTGTATGCATACTGTGGGTGATATATATCGCAATCTATGAAAAATGTGAATGTTTTTATGAAGGTAAAACCGAAAGAGCCCTGAGAAAATACATATATAGAACTGTAATTTTGGCTATTAGGATGGGATCCATATATATATATATATATATATATATATATATATATATATATATATATATATATGTATACATATATATCCCTTCCTAATAGCTGAAAATTACAGTTCTCCGAAACTCAGTTAGCCAAGACCAGTTCTCTGAAATTACACTACTCAGAAATGGCAACTACACCATATCCTCTATTTTTCTCTAATTTTTGCAGGGAGGCAAGCCCCTCTGCACCCCCCCCCCCCCACATGGGGGGCTGCACCCCACACACCCCCTGCAAATTATATATACCAACTCCGAGATCGCACTACAGTGCCAACAAGCTATACACCTACCTGGATGAAAGCAGATGTTTCGCGAACATGAAGATCGGCAAAGTGCGGTTTCGGAGTAGTGTAGTTTTGGAGAACTGGTCTTCGCTAACTGAGTTTTGGAGAACTGTAATTTCGGTGATTAGGATGGGAGCCATATATATATATATATATATATATATATATATATATATATATATATATATATATATATACGACATTAATAAAAATAAAGACACAAATACTTTAGCAAGACATATGAGGATTTCCAAAAAGGGTTATAGTTAAGTTCTCTGTACTTGAGCAAGTACAAAAGGACCCCAGAGCAGGGCAATGGGAAAACAAATTAGAATATAGCAATCTATCTTGGCAATTGCCCTTGGAAGCTAACAAAGAACCAGGATTAAATAAAACACTTTCCATAGTACCTGTTCTAAAATTAAGATCAGCTAAATTATAATAGTATGATGACATTATTATTATAATATGAGTTTTAACATCTTATTTCTAAACATTTTTATTCAACATTTTATAGCATTATGAAATTTGTATGTATTATTTTTATAAATTATTGGTTTAGTAAATGTTCACTTTTTAAAAGTACATATATATATATATATATATATATATATCTTTAAGACTAATTATTGACCGGAAAAAAATTATTGGCATTATTCAATTAGTGATATTATAAATGCTATCCATTGTAACAAACACATTTAGTTCTGATGAAGTCATAGGTATTAACAGGACAAAAGTGCTTAACTATGCTGTGGTATTTAAGTTCTTAATTTTTTGATATTGTGGTATTAAAGTTTGCCAGTCTAATCATTCAGTGGATTAGTGTGTTTATGAAAAAATGCTCACATTCAGAATTAGCTCGGTCACTCTGTAGCATTGTCGCCTCACAGTAAGACGCTGTCCAGTTTGATTCTCAGTTAGAGTGTCTTCTGTGTGGAGACATGCGTGAATGGGCGTACCTTCGTTGAAGGTTGTGTGTCAGGGCTGGTAACAACTACCAATCATTAGCAGAGCGGAGTTTCGCTGTGGCGACCCCTAACTGGGAAAAGCCGAAAGACACAACAACTCTGTGGAACTCACCATTAGCAGAACTGTTTATTTTTTGTATACTGATTTTATCAATTTGAAAGAAAAGTGAAATATACATGGCAAAAACAAACAAACAAAAAAAAAAAAACAAAGTGGCTGTTTAAGACTACTGTTGGTTCATAGGTTCATAGGTTCATAAGTAAGTACTAGGCTATCTGCCTGAAGGCATTTATAAAACTAGTCAGAATGTGTTGGCTTTCGCCGCCCCCCTTAGATTAGTTCCCTGTGCCTCTGTCCAGCAGAGCCACTGAAGTGATCCCCGGGGTAAACTTTCTGTTTCCCATCCGCTCGTCAAGGTTTCTCTTGAAGAGTGTTAGCGAGGAGCTCTTCCTAATGTAGAGTGGAATCTTGTTCCAAAGCATGGGAAGTCTCTGGGACAGGAATCTATCCCTCCAGCATGTCCTATTTACTGTTGTGGTGAGGTTTAGATCCCTAGAGCATGTGGCTTGAGGGGATAAGGTTTTCTTTAGGTGGAGCATGTCCATCAATTCTGGTTTGGACATGGCCTTGTATGTCAGGCAGAGATCACCTCTGAGTAGGCGGTATGCAACCAAGTACAGCTGGAGTTTCTTTAGTCAAGCTGCATAGGGCATCTGTTTGAGGCCAGTGATCCTCTTGGTGAGGTACTTCTGCGGTTTTTCCAGCTGTTGCAGGTGTCTTGTAAGGTACATCCCAAATAGGGCATTGCACTATATGAAGGGCCTGATGAGTGATGAGTACATGGGCACAATGACCTCTTTTGATCTGGATGCGAACACTTTTGTGATTAGGTGGGCCACATAGAAGGCCTTTCTAACCACTTTGGCAATGTGATTATCAAAGGAGAGATTACTATCTAGTTAGGTCCCCAGATCCCTTATTACGTTTTCAGAATTTAGGGGACTACCACCTGTGTGGTAGTTTGTGGGTGCTTTGTTTTTTTCCAAAGGGGATGACTATGCACTTTTTGGCATTTAGCTTGAGGCCATGATTTTGACACCAGGTATCCATCTCAGTGAGACCCTTTCGGAGGATGTCTGAGTCAGCTGGAGAGTCAGTTATAGCCCCTAGTTTGCAGTTGTCTGCGAACTTGGTCAGCCATAGTCCTCCTGTGCTTGGCTGTGCCTCTGAGAAGTATATGGTGAACAGGAGGGGTCCTAGGACTGAGCCCTGGAGAACACCACTTGCAACTGGTTTAGATTCGGACCTAGCTCCCGCAACTCTTACCATGTGGGTTTTGTCAGAAAGCCAGTTGGCAACTCATCTTGTGACGTAGGGGTTTATGTTCAGGCCAGTAAGCTTGTCTATAATACCAGAATGGGGAAGGACTGAGCCCTGGAGAACACCACTTGTAACCGGTTTAGAGTCGGACCTAGCTCCCGCAACTCTTACCATGTGGGTTCTGTCAGTAAGCCAGTTGGCAACTCATCTTGTGACATAGGGGTTTATGTTCAGGCTGGTAAGCTTGTCTATAATACCAGAATGTGGAATAATGTCAAAGGCCTTTGCGAGGTCTAGGTAGGCTGTGTGTATCACCTTTCCATCGTCTAAAGCCTTGGTAACTGTCTCAAAGAAGTCCACCAAGTTTAAGAGGCATGATCTGCCCTTAAGAAAGCCAAACTAGGTAGGGTCCAGTGTTTGGAGGTTCCCAATGTCTCTGTTAATGAGTTGCATGATGATGTGCTCCATAGCCTTGCAGACCAAGCTAGTCAGGCTTATAGGGCGATAATTCCCAGGGTCTGTTTTGGCTCCACCTTTGTGGAGCAGAATAACCATTGCTGTGTGCCACTCTATGGGTACGTAGCCTGTGGAGAGGCTGAGTTTGAACAGTGTGTTTAGGTGAGGGGTTAGTTCGTCTTTGAGCTCATGTAGGATGCAGCCTGGGACACCGTCTGGTTCCATTGATGCTGTGTTTTTGGCTTTGAGAGGGCTGTTTTAACCTGAGTGTCTGTGATTTTAGGGGCTCTACATTCTGGTATGGTTATGGGCCCTTTTGGGGGCGAGAGGGGGGTGAAGTTTACACTGAACCTGTCTGCCAGGATGTTGGCGACATCGGTCAGTTCAATGTATTTTGTGCCATTCTGCACTAATTCTGAGCAGATCTGAGCATTGCCACTTAGATTCTTGACATAGCTGAAGAATGCCTTGTGGTTATCTTTGGAGTCCTTGGCAATTTTTCTTTTGAAGCTCGCCTTGGATGATTTTATGAGGGATCGTAGATTTTTGCTCATACTGATCAGGGATGTCTTCCCTTCTTAGGATTTTACTATTTTCTGAGCTAGTTTCCTCCTTCGATTGTATAACTTGTTTATGGCAGGGGTCCACCAGAATGGTTTCCTTTTCTTGGAGGAGTGAGTCTAGGTTTTGCTTGGGATAGCACAATCCACGCATTCTTGTAGGTGCCAATAGAATGCATTAGTAAAGGATTTTGCAGCTTGGACAGCGTTATCCTTTAGCATGGGGGCTTTGAAACTTTCCACCTCGGTCTTAAGTAATGTGAAGTTTTCTTTTGAAAAGTTTTTCTCTGTGGTTTCCTTCTCCGGGGGTGGGGCAGAATGTGGATATCCAAAGTGATTTGTTTATGGTCAGATCTAACCAGCAAGGGGTTGACCTTTTATGTGGAATACCTTTCGCTCATATTGGTGATGACCATGTCCAATATGCTGTCACCTCTGGTGGGAGTGTTGACCAGGGCATTTGAGTTTATAAATTTTAGGAAATGTTGGTCAAGTGAGTCAGTACTTGAGTAGTTCTCCCAGTTAATGTATGGGTAATTGAAATGACCCAATATTAGGGTGTTTGGTAGGACCTTTATGTTTCCCAGTGTTTCCAGAAATGTGGAATGCGGGTCCTGGAATATGGTGGGTGATCTGTAGCAAGCTACAATTTGAATTGCAGTTTTGCCAGTTGTTAGTTGCACGTGGATGATCTCTGAAGCATTGTGCTGTGCCACTAACCTGGAGGTGTGCGTAGACTTGATGAATGTGGATACGCCCCCGGCTTTTGCATTTCGGTCCAGGTTCTCTGGCCAAAATGTATGGTATGAGTTGTAGCCTGGTATTGCTGGGGTGCTTTCTGGAGCCTTAAACCAGGTTTCTGTTACTGCACATATATCAGTTTTCTCCATACTGAGGAGTGCCTGGAGTGCGTGCATTTTGAGGTTTAGATTTCTGGCATTGAGTAGCATTACCCTCAGTTTTTTGTTACTTGTGCTATTTACGGCGGTGGGTTTGTCTTTTGAGCCTTGCCTAAAAAAAAAGCACTAGGGGGGTGGCAAGAGCCTTGGCCAGTATTTGAAAGCCTAAGGGTGACAGATGCAAGCCTTCCTAGCAAAGCAGCGTGGCTTGTCGAGCATGTCATCCCAGGCAGACAGATACTGGATTCCCTTTAAATGACACCAGAACCTTAGCCAGTTGTTGAAACTGATAATTTTTTCTTTATACTGTGGTATCATTCTTGGTGAGGGCAGGATGCTACTCAGGGTCAGGGTCATACCGGGATGGCCTACATGATCAGAGAGCTCTTCCATGTCTCTTTTCATGTAGTCCAGGGAGGTACAGCTCAGGTCATTCACACCAACATGGACAATGATAGAGTCATATTTGTACTTGTTCTGGAGTGACCTGAGTGCTTGTATGATGTGGCGGATCCTGGCACCCGACAGGCAGCTAACAGTAACCTTCTCCTTATTCAGCCTAGTGAGTGGGACATCAGTGTGCCTGACTATAGAGTCACCTATTACTAGTTTGTTGGGTATGTTATTTTGCCTTAAGGGCTGTGATTGCATGGCACACTGGTTTTGTGAAGTGTGTGTTTCATGGTTTGCGTTGGGGGGTGGAGGTTGCTTGGATGTCTGCTTTGGAGGTCTCTGTTACTTTTGCAGATTTTATTTAGAGCCTCTGAGTATGTGTTCATGTATTTATGTGTGTTTTTTGCTGGTGCTGGTTTATTGGGTCTATGTGAGACTGGTGGTATGATGCAAGTATTTCCCTTCTCCTCTTGACTGTCTGATCCAGTCTTGGGTTGAGAGAGCTTAGCCTCCAGTTTGGCTGTATAATTGCATCTCTTGCATGTATTAGTGTTTGGTGGTAGGAGGAGAGGGTTGTCTGTGTACATGAGGCAGTTATAACATTGCCTCAATATACCCAGATTCACCAGTTGAACTGGAGAGTACACCTGAAACTGCCCTTTGGACATGCCTGGATAGGTACAGTGAACTGTTTTACTGAATGGCTGGTAAGGTCGAATAGAGAGCTTTGTCCTTCTGTACAGTATAGGGTGGTCTAGTGCTAGGGTTTATAAGTGGTTGCTATGAGTTTTGAGCAAGAGCTGGGCTGGGAAATGACTGACTTGAGTGCTTAAGTTGAAAGTTTGTCTAGTTCCAAGGGAAAAATTGAACAGGAGACTTTCTGGAGCTGGGAATAGTTATACCCTAGCTAACTGGTGCTGCCTAGTGTGCAAAACAGGGCCAATGCAGTTTTTATATCAGGGAAATGAAATGACCAATAACCTATTAATTTCTGGGCTGAAATCACTCCTCCAGGGACAGATAGGCTGCTCAAAGCTCACCTCTCTCACAGATGAACAGATAAACTTCTTTCTTTCCAAGTAAGGTATGGGCAAACACAGAGATCTGTAACACAGCCCTGAATTCAGCACTAACCTGAAAGCTGGACTATACTAACTTAGAAACGTGGGAAACAAGTATTTTTTTTTTCAGAAAATAAAGCAGATAAAATTAAAAAAACACTTTAAATGCGCAGAAAAGAATACTTATTGTTATATATCTCAGATCAGAGTTGTAGCCAATGCCCCAGTAATAAAGTAGTAAGAAACACGAATACAGTAAAAGCAGATAAATAAAGTGCAATGATATATATATATATATATATATATATATATATATATATATATATATATATAAAACAAAAGAAAACAAACTGATTTAAACAAGATGCCCAATTAACCAGAAAAAAAGCTCAAAACTGTTGCAGCAGTCTTCAGTCAGACAAGTTCTAACTGCACACTCCTGCTACTAGGGTGCAAGGGAATCTTCTCTAAAAAAGATGGCCTGGATCAGTGCTCAAGTTATACAAACAAAGCTAGATTCAGCAGGCCTGAATCTGGTCTATGCTACCACAACAATTTCAGAAAGAAACATTTCAAATAAGCAGGCAAAATAAGCCTGTGACCAGAAATTCCCAGCTCAGAAGGGCAGCTTCTCTTACCACAAGAGTGCAGACCACAAACCTTCTTAATGTAGAATAACTGGCCTGAAGCTCAAGTGCTTAAACCAGAACTAATACACTTTTAGAATAGCAGACACTGAGTCTTCAATCAGCAATTCCCAGCTTAAAAGGATGTAAACTACCTGTGCTGCCACAACAGTGCAGACCACAAACCTTCATAATGTAAAACAACCGGTATGAAGCCCAAGTGCTTAAACCAAAAGACTTAGAATAACAGTTACAATTTAATCAGGCTACTACCAATCAGTAATAAATGCAGGAGAATAAATAAAACTGAGTACTTTTAAGAAGAGGCAAAAGCAAAATAAAGTAGGAGGAAACACACATACAGTAAAAGCAGATGGATAAAGTGCAAATTCTTTTTTTACTAGCACTGTCTTATAAGTATTAATAGCATATTTCATAGAGTAACATATTATGACCCAAAGCTATAGTCACATCCACAGCTTCTCTTCAGATTTTATAGTTTACTACATTTGGAAACTGGTATTATGTGTCAAGTGACAAAAAAAACTTTTACAATTATACAAAAAAAATAAGATCCTTTTATTTCAACACACTCAGTAAAAGTGTTCTTGATCATGTTATACTCATTTTGCTGACACATCATGCACAAAGAAAAATGTCAGACCTGCAGTAAAAGCATATGAACTAAAAACTAAAATTTGTGAAGCGTCATTTCTCAGTCCCTCTTCTCTGACGTCATTAGAAAACTCACAGGCGATATCATCAAGATGCCTATCGTGAAAACAGACAAAGACTGTTTTTTCTACTCTCAAGGAGATCGGTGTAGCATACTTCTCAACTGAACACCACCAGCAGTTTTGCATCTGAAAAGCATGGCATGGCAACTCTGGCATGTTAAAACTAAAAAATAGCCTGGTAAAAAATGAAGTTTTATTACTTTTTCTTCATAAGTCAAATCAACATAATTGTTCTGATCTAATGATAGATCAGGAGAGAAGCTTTCTAAGCTATTACTCATTCTGTATACTGAGATGAAATTTGTACTGAGCTTCCACGTATAGTGTTATTTTAAGGCAAAACAGACTACAGCAATAAACACCTCTAGCCATATCTATATACAAATTGCTACATCCCGCTCCCCTTTTTAAACTCATTATTAACCTTTCATGGAATGACAACAGGATCAGCTGCTCTAAGAATCACATACAATTATAATTATACTCGCAGCCCTATATTGGATTTCACCATACAACCTTGCTTCTGAAATATTTAGTATGTTTATATAGCATTTTGCAAATAAAAAAATGGCAACAATATTTACTTCTAATGCAATGACAGCTCATTAAACAAGTATTTTTTGACATTTTTGTACTCCGTGTACTGAGAAGAAACTCAGCACAACTCACATTCAAAGAATGCTGAGTATAGAACAAAATGCTAGACTGTTGTAGTAAAAGCGCAAGAACTAAAGCTACAATGTCTTCAAAAGACTGTAACTCTGTCCCCTTTTTGAGATTTCATTGTAACATTTTTAGGTAATAATAACAACAATTTTGTTCTGCTATAAGACATATTTACGGCTATAATTTTAGTCTTAGAACTTCATGTGCAGCACACATCTAAATTTGGCTACACAGCTTTAGCCATTTGAAAGCATGTCATTGTAGCCATGGCATGTATTAATGAAAAAATGGTGAAATATATAATGTTTTTACTTCTGATCTAAAGACAGGTCAATAAAGAACTATTCTAGCCTATTAATGTGTTCTGCACATTGAGGACATATGCAAAGCAAAACATATATAAACAAAAGGAACTCACAATGTTGTAAAAAAACAAAATAATTATAACTAAAAATAACAAAAAATGGGAGGACAAAGTGAAAATACCAATAAATCTTTGATAGCTAAGCTCTTTTGGCCTGAAAAGTCTTGTTCAGATCTAAATGAGTTAAACTAATTGCTACCTCTAAATCACATATCCAATTAAACAGATACTGGAGGGACAGGTTCATCTCCCAAAGACTGCCCATACTCTGGAATAAGCTTCCCATTTAGGTCAAGCAGAGCACCTCGCTGGCCCTCATCAAGAGAAATCTTGATGAGTGGATGGGTACCAGAAAGTTCACCCCAGGGATCACTCCAGTTGCCCTACTCGATAGGGGCACTGTGAACTAACATTGGGTGGCACGATGCCTGGGCAATTTTTTGGGCTAGGCTTGTAAAGGCTTCAGGGCCATTAGCCTAGTATACACCTATGAACCTATGTACTGAAACCAGAACTTTAAAATACAATACAAATATAAATATAAATAAAATGAGATGTATTTAAAAATCTATTTAGATTGTTCTGAAGAAGACCCACAATAAAGAGTGACCATAGGTTCATAGGTACATAGGTTGGTACTAGGCTACCGGCCCATAAAACAATATGCCAGACTGGTGCAGTAAAGGCATATGAACTAAAGCCACTGGGGCCCATTTTTGAAATGTGCCTCTTGGGCCTGTGTTTGAAGGGTGATTATCACCATCTCTCTTTGAGAATTACCAAATGTCTTAAATGTAGAGCCATGGCACTGTACACAATGCAAGGTCCATGTATGAGCATAGTTTGCATGCATTTTTAGCCCTGGTATGGGCATATTAGTGTCAGTTATAGTGAATGGCACATTACATTATGGCAGTGATTAAGAAATAGTCATGCTAAAGGTATCCATTATAATAACCTTCACATTATAAAATCCTTGTTAGACTAATATAATTTGTTGGCACCATTCTGCATGAGAATGTTTCAAAGTGACCAACTGTAGAATCAGGATTTAACAATATTATTACATTCAGTTCTGTATTCCTATAGAAAGTATTTTATTTATATTTATTTATTTTGCTTTTGTTTACTAGGTTTGTCTGATTGGGTTTAGTCAAAAACTGTTTTCAGAGGAGGTCCATGGGAAAAAGCTCCAACATACTACAAACATGGTTAAACAGACATTAAGCAATATACACTAACAATTACACATACCTTTGCTAATTAGAATACATCCATATGAAATAAAAGCAAGTATCTGCACTAGCAAATGCTGAACATTAAGCACTTAAAGTGACGTTTTAATAGGTTTATCAAATAGAGAATAGATCATGTGGTTCATGTCTACAAATGCAAACAAGTGATGGAAAAAACTTGGTTGGCAGAAAATATGAATATTGTAGTTAAGAGGCGGGGCATTGAGCAGGTTCAGAGACAATTATATTATATAATTATATATGGTATCATACAGTTTATATTAAAAGTATAGAGGTGGAGAGTGAGCAGTATCACAACCCTGTGTATATAGCTGGGATATGCTAGTAAAACTACTCAGGTATTGGTAAAGACTGGTTGTGGGGTGTACAATTCTGAAGGAAGTGAAATATGATAAATAAAAAGGTTGGTCATGGACTCAAATACTAACAGCACAATTTTATTCCAAAAAAGAGACCCCAAATACAAAAAGTAACAAAATCAAAGTTTATCACTTTAGCACTTTCATCCCTTTTCAGTAAGGAACTTCAACAGAACAAACATGCCATGATTCAAATTGTGTTAAAAATATATACCATAATCACATGACTTTAGAAATTTACTTCTGATTAGTTCAAGTAACAAACCAAAATTTAAAGCTACATTTTAAAAACAACTTTAAAAACAAAGACATATAAAGTTAATGCACATAAACTAATGTAAAATAATTCACACACTAAAATAATAAAACACTAGTTAATATCTTATGTGAATATTTTTTAAATATTTGTATATAATAACATCTCATTTAGGCCAGGTAGAACATCTGCACTATACTTTAATTGCCAATATAACTCTATCGCTTCTAATTGCTCCTGCCATGGTCCACTTCTAGGATTGATAAATGTTCATTCTAAGATCGTAAATAAAAATGAATGTCTAGAATAGCCAGTAATGTGTTTAGAGAAGGCTTTGGTAACTCGCCTCTTAACACATCAAAAATGTGTTCATTAATTCTTTCTCGGAAGCTCCATTTTGTTTTACTCTTTGTGCATAAAATAACACAATCAACTCCTTTAGTGCCACAGCTGTAATATAGCCTACTTCTCACTTTTGGAAAATTAGATATGTAGATCTCACTACCTTCAAAAATATAAGGACATACATCTTACACCTATAGGTTTATTATTAGTTGTAAAACTATCGTTCTTGTAACTCTCTAACATTTTTTTAACATTTAAAACTCTCCTAAAAAACAATGCAGGGGCATCACTCACAGTGTCCTTTAGACCATTAGTGTATAAGAATATATCACAATTTGTATTAATAATATCCCTTATAATATTACTATGTATTCTAAAACGTAGTACATATTGTACTAATATTGATCCTTTGGTTGCTTTGTAAATTTTTTTGGAAACACTCTGTTCCCTTTTTTCCTAATAAAAAGATATATATCCCATTTTGTCTCATTTTCAATACCTCATCAGAGGTCCTATCAACCAGATTTTCAGGGTAATCTCTTCCAAGCAAAGCACTTTTTAATGACGTAATTTAATTGACCAAAGTAGCCTCCTCTGAGACCGTCCTCGCTAATCTAACCATTTGTCCCTTCACCGAGGACTTCAACAGTGAAGGGAAGGTTTATTGTCCATCCATTTCCCAGACGTCAGATAGTAGGGAGTGGATCAACTTACTGGTCTCGCAGCATAGTAATATCTGAATATCCCTCAGAGTAGCATACCTATAGGCTGCTGTCAACTTAATGCAACTGTCTGGTCAGAGGTAGAGGTGTGTATACCCTCATAAGCATTTCCTGTTTCTGCAGGAGATTCCCTGCTTAATACATTGCAAGCCAACATGGCCACTACAGGTGGGTGATATATTCAATCACCACTAGGTCTCACCAATGCCATAGGCAAAACAGCCTCTCTTCCCTCAAAGATGACAGAGCTGGCATTTTCCTCTCAATCTTATCTTTCATGCCCTGTCCTAAAGATGCCTATGCTGCTAATAAAACACAGGTCATCTGCACTGTAGCCAGAGCTTCATCTTGCTACAACTTTGAGGTCAGAGCACTCCATCTTCCTAATTATACATAGCCTGACAACGGGTTCATCATATGCACTTCTCAGCAGTTAATGCCATTTTCTGTACTGTGGCATCAAGAAATGACTTCCAAATCATTGTCTAACTCTATAATGCCATTGTGAATAGGCAGCATTTTTACATATCGTTTTCACTTTCAAATGACCTAGTTATTAAAGTGCATGCTCATAACTGAGCCCATAGCAATGAACTCACCAAGATCACACAAACTTGGTGGCTTCCATATTTCATGTTCCCATGAGTTCTCTGAGAGTTAGGCCATTTTAACAAAAATAGTGCCATTTTTTTTGGTGTTTACAGCTTTCTATTCAAACTCACCATCTGCAACATATCCACTATGTATACCGATTACTTGGCTTTGGTTGCAGGAACTGTTTATAAATCTGCATAATCTTTTTACACTCTGAATTCATTAAGTATATCATTAGATAATTTTTACATAATACATAAACTGTACTAAGGCTTCAAACAGCCAAATACAATAAATAGCACAATAAATGTGGGCAAGTCTCAAAAGTTTGAATAAGCAGTAATTTGTATTTTACAATAGTAATGTCTTTCGGCTTTTCCCGGTTAGGGGTTGCCACAGCAGAACTCCGGTCTGCTAATGAGTGGCAGTGGATTTTTACAATGCCGAGTTGCCAGCCCAATGCCCAACCTTCAAAGAAGGCACACCCATTCATGCATGCACCAAACTGCCTGTCGTGATACGTCCAGTGGTGGCTGGTGACTTCAAATCACAGGGGGGCTGCAGGAGACAGCTGAATGGGTGGGGTCAAGGGGGGTGTGGTCAACCAGAAAGGGGAGGAGCTATGCACAAAACCACAAAAAACTAACTTTAATTAAATACGCTGCCCTGGGTGGCAAACCATCATTATGAAAGTCCAATCAAGACAAAAATAAGTGTAGAAGAATAAAAATATTTCAATGCATTGGCTGCATGACAGCTTACTTAATATCTAGATGGAAACAAAAGGTTGTGAGGCATGAAAAAATAAATTACTTTTTAAATACATTACTGGAATGCCAGTCAAAATCAAGTACAAGAAAAACCAGAAGCACTCAACTCAAACCACTTCTCCTTGCACTGCAGTCTTAATTATAATATATTCAGCTTTATTAAAGTACCAAGTAACATGCTGAAAGTAGAAATCTATGTGATGCCCCCACTTGTAAAAATGTTTCTTATCCAAAAAGACCTGCTGCCTGACAACTTGTTTCATGGGAAAACATGATAAAAGTAAAAAATGAAAAGCAAACAAGAAACAAGCTCAAGATACATTGCTTAAAGGATTACTGTACAGGTTATGGACCACACATGATTGGCATTCTGTTTAGTTTACGGGTAAAGTCTGTAGAGATGACTGGAAGTCTCCAACAAGTGTAATGAGCTTTTTAAAATAATGGAATCCTGTCCTTTAATACCCAAGGCTTATACATTATCTAGTCAAGTATTCTCTGCATGGCAACAACAGAAAGGCTTTCAATGTTGGCAATTCTTTAACAGTATGCTTATTAAAGCTTACTTGCGTCTTACGATCTCAGACAAGCTTACCTTATGGTCATTAAAGCATTGCTACTTAAAAGCACAGAGCAACAGGCACTTTGAGTAATAAGCATAAATCAACAGTACAAAAATATGACAGAAACCAGACCATTCTGCAAAATCAAGGACAGATGAAAAGCCACTGTAGTACTTATGCAGTGTGTCCTCCCCATCCAAGGTAGATACAACTACTCCTTGCCTTGCTTGGACACATCCAGAGTCACTACATGGGGAGTGGGGTGCAACAAGCATGTCACAATTTGAAATCTCCCTGGCTGACTGTGATGGCCCTGACACATTTGTCATACCTCTCAACCTCAAGAGCAAGAAATCTGGACAAAGCCATACACAGAAGTGGGACAAAGGCCCAACAATAAGGACAATTTTTAAATATTGCTCTAATAAACTTAGAAAGATAATAGAATAGGTCTTGCATTAGTATGAATTTTCTGAAGGGTATAAAATCTGAAACTCAAATGTCTGTCATTTTCTAACTTCAGTCTTTAGTGATGTCACTAATTTGCCAAAAACACAATTTTATGAAAAATGGACAAAAGCGTGATGCAAAAATATAAAATAGACACACAATACAGCTGCTACCTGTCAAAGAAGGGACACTTTAATATTAGTACTGCTACCTTGAGCAGCTGACAAAATATAAAAGAATCTACATGCATTTCAAGTAATCTATAACTTTGATTATTACAGTTATTTCTTAATTGTAAACCCTCCATGTTTTCTTCCAAAATTGCTATTTTGTGGAGGGATTATAAGGGGGAAGAGCAACATTTTGAGCCAAAAATTGGGGACAGTTGAGAGGTTGGCTATGCCTAATTCTATAAAGCAATTTATTTGCATGTACCTCTCAACCTGTTAATGCAGTAAATCTGAACAAGGCCAACTATATTGGGGGCACATATAAACAGTACTAAAAATTGCTCTTGTATAAATTGAGACAGTTGATAGAACAGCTCTTACTTTAACATGCATTTTTCTGAGGGTTATGAAGTCTGAAACTTAGAGTGACTTCTGGCAAATCATTTAGGAATTAAAACTACAAATTTTATGAACAAACCAAAAATAAGAAGCAAAAATCTATTCATTCTTTGAAAATCTGGACAGTTGGGAGGTATAGTTCAGCTGGGCCTGTCTGAGTTTGCTGCCCTTCCCCCCTGACAAAATAATGGTTGAATGGAGCCTCTGCAGCCATTCCAATGAACCATTATACTTGGCTATTTCACTCCATTTACCATAAACACTAATGTGCATACTGCTTTACTTCTATGATGAGTTGGACTTCATTTGAAAGTTTTATTTTGTATTTTACAGCACAAACACTAAGTCATCTGTTAAACAAAGCAATGCAGTCTCACAATGAAAACTTAGCATTAAAACTTCTCTGCCCTTGAAACTCACATTCATTGAAACAGCATTGAAACCCACATTCAAAGAAAATACATTTTGCCAGTGGCAGATAAAGATTAATTTTGGGCTGTTTTGAATCATAGGCTCCTTGCATATGAAACATACATGTGCTCTTTGATACACCTTCCTCATTGTACTAAAATTATATTCCTTGTACAATACAGTACACTTGTTACAGGATGTTTTAAATTTGTTTTGAACATTTTTTCCAGTAAGCAATGAAACAAACCATATGCACCCATAATGGCAAAACTGCCCAGTTGAGAACATTTATCATAAAAAGTCTACTCAGACTTCCACAGTCCACCATTATTAGTAAATATACACAATTCCACAGTCCACCATTATTAGTAAATATGCACAATTCCACAGTCCACCATTATCAGCAAATATGCACAATTCCACAGTCCACCATTATCAGTAAATATGCACAATTCTACAGTCCACCTTTATCAGTAAATATGCACAATTCTACAGTCCATTATCAGTAAATATGCACAATCTCTAAAGTCAGTCATCTAAATAATTCCACATTAAAGAAATCTGTAACTAATGAAGTGGTTGCTGCTAGCAATCACCTTTATATTTCATGGTTTCATCGAAAAATAAAGTGTCTGTTGCCCGAGGAATAAATTGTCTATATTACATTAAAAATGATAAGCTAGTAATAATATTGCAAGAGGAAATGGATGGCAAACTGATAACGAACTCATAGTTAGTATCTTCACCAAGGAGAACATTCTCAGTACGGCAGCATCTACCCCTTGTGGGAGTAGAACCCACAACCTTCTGCATCAAAAGCAAGTACACAGCCTGTTGTGCTATAGTATTAACTTGGTAAAGCACTAAACTTCTATTCCCCTGCAGCTCTCAGTTCCTTGTAAAATCTACTCAATACTCAACTGCATCTCAACTTCGCAGCTCAAGAAAACTGGAAAAAGCCAAAATGTATTGGGGGGGGGTCAAAAGCCCAAAAACAGGGACACATTAAACATTGCTTGTATAATCTTGGAAAGTTACTAGAATAAAATGTTGTGTTGCCACCATATATTTTACTGCCAAGGTCCCTGAGCAAAAAACAGTCAGAGTAACATACCACTACGCCACATCAGCTGCTTTGTAAAAAGAGGAAGACTGAAACTTAAATGGCTATCATTTAGTGAATTCAGTTCTCACCATAGCTGTCAACCTCTTAGTACAAAACACCTGGACAAACCCAGTAATGAGGGAATACAGCCCTCAAACATATTCAGTGAATTCAGTTCTTGCCATAGCTGTCAACCTTAGCACAAAAACCTGGACGAAGCCAATAATGGGGAATACAGTCCCAAAAATAGGGACAAATTTAAAATATTCATCTTATAAACTTGAAAATTGCTAAAAAAAAAAAGGTTGTGCTACTATGTATTCTGAAGAACATGAAGTTGGAAATTCAAATGCCGGTCAATTTTATTGCGGACAGAACAAAAACAATTTTCAGCAGAGACGCAGGGATTAAAACTGCAGACACATCTTTGTAAAATGGCAGGGCACCAGAGCAAATCCACACAAACACAGGCAGGAGATGCACACTCCACACAGAAGCCACCCCAACCAAGAATTAAACCAGAAAACCTATAGCTGTGAGGCAACAATACTATCACCGCACCATCAATTATGCAAGGAATTAAACATTCAGAAACCTGAAGTCTGAAATTCAAATGCTGGTCAATTTTACTGCAGACAGAACAAAAACAATTTTCAGCAGAGACGCAGGGATTAATACTGCAGACACGTCTTTGTAAAATGGCAGGGCACCAGAGCAAATCCACACAAATACAGGGAGGAGATGCAGACAGAAGCCACCCCAACCAAGAATCAAACCAGAAAACCTATAGCTGTGAGGCAACAATACTATCACTGCACCATCAATTATGCAAGGAATTAAACATTCAGAAACCTGAAGTCTGAAATTCAAATGCCTGTCAATTTTACTGCGGACAGAACAAAAACAATTTTCAGCAGAGACGCAGGGATTAATACTGCAGACACGTCTTTGTAAAATGGCAGGGCACCAGAGCAAATCCACACAAATACAGGGAGGAGATGCAGACAGAAGCCACCCCAACCAAGAATCAAACCAGAAAACCTGTAGGTGTGAGGTAACAATACTATCACTGCACCATCAATTATACAAGGAATTAAACATTCAGAAACCTGAAGTCTGAAATTCAAATGCCTGTCAATTTTACTGCGGACAGAACAAAAACAATTTTCAGCAGAGACGAGGGATTAAAACTGCAGACACATCTTTGTAAAATGGCAGGGCACCAGAGCAAATCCACACAAACACAGGCAGGAGATGCAGACTCCAAACAGAAGCCACCCCAACCAAGAATCAAACCAGAAAACCTATAGCTGTGAGGCAACAATACTACCACCGCACCATCAATTATGCAAGGAATTAAACATTCAGAAACCTGAAGTCTGAAATTCAAATGCCTGTCAATTTTACTGCGGACAGAACAAAACCAATTTTCAGCAAGGATTAAAACTGCAGACACGTCTTTGTAAAATGGCAGGGCACCAGAGCAAATCCACACAAACACATGGAGGAGATGCAGACTCCACACAGAAGCCACCCCAACCAAGAATCAAACCAGAAAACCTATAGCTGTGAGGCAACAATACTACCACTGCACCATCAAACACGCAAGGAATTAAACATTCAGAAACCCTTAAGTCTGAAATTCAAATGCCTGTCAATTTTATTTAACATTTTTTAATCAGGACAGTCTGACTTGGAACAAATAAACAATTTTCAGCAGAGGCCCAGGAAGAAATAATGCAGACATGTCTTTGTAACATGGGAGGACACAAAAGCAAACCCACACAAACACAGGGAGAATATACAGACACCACAAAGAAGAAACCCCAGCCAAGAATCAAACCCAAGAACCTGCAGTTGTGAGGCAACAATGCTACTACTACACCATCAAATATCAAGCATTGCAACATTTACAAACCACAGATATTATGAGGAACAGATCAGATCGAATATGAGGCAAAAATCTGAAATTTTTTTACAAATGGTGGTGGGTAGGGAACTCAAGTCTTTAACACCTGCATACAGGGTACAGGGTTCAAGCCTGAGGCATTCCCTACCACACCACCATAAGCACCTGGGGCATTTTCACACTCACACACACACACACTCTCTCCAGTAAAGCACAAGCACCATACACAAACTCCAGTAAAGCACAAACTCCAACTCCAGTAAAGCACAAGCACCATACTCAAACTCCAGTAAAGCACAATACACAAATAAACATTGTAAATTAAAAAGCACAAACTCCATACAAATAAAAAACATTGTAAATTAAAAGGCACCTTACCTGAATACATCCAGCTAACGTACATCCTTCCCGCGCAATACTGAAGACCCGCGAGATCCCAAGGCACCTTACCTGAATACATCCAGCTAACGTACATCCTTCCCGCGCAATACTGAAGACCCGCGAGATCCCAATGCTCCTTCCCGACCTGACGAGATCCCTAATGCTCTGTCCCGAGTCCCTGCTGCTCCTCTTGCAGTCCGGACGCGACCCATAATCCTGGCGAGTCTGTGCACTGTAAAAATGCACAGACGTCTCCTTGTGTCCCCCTATGGGGATGGCCGGACTGCCTTGAGCATGCGCATAGACCGACAGTAGTCGGGACTCGGTCTATGCGCATGCGCGAAGTCCGCGAATTTTGAAAAACTAATTTTTTTTATTTTTCTTTCTTCTTTTTCTTTCTTTTTTTATTTTTGAGGGGGCTGCAGTCCGGCAGCCCTATGCCACGAGCCGCCCCTGGATATGTCACTCAACCACGGGGAGGACATACAGACTCCACACAGAAGGCGCTCCAGCTGAGAATTGAACAGGAGAACTTCTTGCTGTGAGGTGACAATGCTAACTGCTGCACCACTGCAGCCTTTAGTAATTTGTATTTTACAATAATTATATTTGTGTGTCCCCTATCAGAAAGTGACAACCCTCATGCAAATTAATGATAGTAATTTGTATTTTACAATAATATCATTAATTTGCATGAGGGTTGTCACTTTTTGATAGGGGACAAACAAATATACATATTCTTTCATTTAAGTGCAAATTGAATGTTGTGAATAATTTTTGCTGTACTGCAACGGTATATTCTCTCTGTGGATTAGTATAATTGTAGTATGGTCTCCAGTTTATTTCATTGCAACCTCATAAATTATGTTAATTGGTACAGATCTGCATTTCTTATGCCAGCATTTCAAAAATGAATTAGTTCATCCATCCATCTGTATATTGCTATGTACTATATAATTTTGACAAGTGTATATACATTTAATGTTAATTTTGGTGATATTATTGTATCTTTTGATGTGATTATATAGACTTAATACATAAATGTCACACAACCTAAACTTATTTGAAGGAGTTAAGTTATGAAGCCTTGCTTTCAAATCAGATTGCTATCAGGCAGTATGAACAGTTATTTAAAGATCTTGGGTTTTGCAGTATACAGTGTGTTAACTTCTTTTTTTTTCCTTTGTAAGATAAGATTATAGTTGTGAATGTTGAAGTATGTTTTATGTATCTCCTGTAACTAAACAATGTACATAAAGAGCCTGATGCAGTTTGATGGTGCTTCTAACACAGATAAACACTATTTTCCTTAAAAGGCACAACGGCTAACAAATGCATCAGGAAAGGCATTATTTGAAAGTTTTATGGAGTGCACTTTTTTCTAATGCAAACTATTTACATTTAGTTGACCAGTTAAATGTGTTTTATTAAATAATTAGTAATAATTCCAAACTAAGCTGTTAGCTCATCTATACCTACTGTAGCGTTTAGAGTTATGGCATTAATAACAATAAGTTACAGTGCATCATTTAGCAATCATTGCTCTAATAATATTTTTGGGTCAGTGTTCCAAAGTTTGTCTCTTTTCCATGAGCAACTGGCTTTGCTTTCTTATTATAAAGAAAACTTTGTTTGTGATAAACATAGGCATGTCATTGAGGCTCACATATCAGCAATAGTGGAAACCACTGGACCTTGTCTTTGTTTTTTATATCGTTTGATAGCTACCACCATAACATTCTTACAGTCTCTGGAGATTGTTTGTAAGGGTGACTGCTGACCTGGTGTCCCTACCTCAGTTACCCCTACACTCTGCATATATAACCAAACAAAAATTGTCTGAGTAATGAGATCATTGCAGCAGAACTTGGGACAATTCATTTGACAGGAAAATGGCAGATAGAATATAAAACAGAGCTTTCACATGACCAGATCAGTTCATAAAAAAATTTATTCTCATTCCATCTGTTAAGGTGAATGTTACTAGGAGGATTATTAACTTCTTCTTCTTTTGGCTTTTCCCAGTTAGGGGGCACCACAGCGGATCACCTGTCTGCTCATGATTGGCAGTGGGGTTTTTACGGTGTTGAATTGCCAGCCCAGCGCCCAATAACTTACAATGGCTAAAACACGATTCTGAGCACACGACTTCATTGTTTCATGTTTGCATACAACAGTATATTCAATTCACCATTACAAACATATGCCTTTATAAATCTGTGCGAACGTGCTGTTAGAACAGTATGTAATAAATCTTCTGCTAGATTTTTTTAGTAATGCTGATGACCGAAAAACTTTGAAACAGCTCAAGAAAATGAAATATGACAGATTTATCCAGGCATGTAAGTGTTCTCGAATGGTAGTAATATCCACCAAGGAATAATACAAAACAACTAATTCTTTGTTAAGCAATTTGCATTTTTGACAATAAGTTGCAATATAGAAGTTTTAGAAAGAATTTCAACAGATTGATACAATTTCACTTGAAATTTTAAGGGGTGATCATTCAGATGGCAACACTTATCAGATCTTAATGATGTTCAAACCAAATATGGGCATTTTTGTTGGTAATGTAATATCTAATGCCTTCAAAATCCAAGTTGCCCTACTTTTGGGCATATAGCACCAGAGATACAGCCATTAATTTTGTTGTTTAATTCCAAGTTAAGTCACCTAGTTTAAATACAATTTTATTTTACTTGATTTGCCACATTTCCTCATTGAATTAGGAGCAGTCAAAGTAAAGAAATAGTTTTTGTTACTGTTGATGTAGTAGTGTTGTGTGTTTGTGTAAAACTAGATATTTGTGTATATTTTGTAGGAACTTCCTAACAGAAAAAGTCAAACAACAAAGATATTCATTTGAATAGATTCCCCATACATGTCAAGCAGAGTGCATCTTTGGCCCTCTTCAAAAGGAACCTTGACGATTGGATGGGAGAAAGGAAATTCACCCCAGGGAACACGTCAGTTGCCCTGCTAGACAGGGGTCCAGGGAAGTAAATAGTGTGGGAAGAAATAGCCAGGGAATTGTTATGGCTAGGCTTGTATAGGCCGTAGGGCTGATAGCCTAGTACCAACGTATGAACCTATGACCCTATATGCACTTTACATGACTTGATTCTCCATAACCATTTTTTTCAAGACAAATGTTTAAATCTTTAATAGGCAGAGGACTGCTACGATTGTAGGTTAAGAGATTTTTACTAAATTTACAGCCAAAGGAGACCATTAAGATGCTTAGCCACATTACCCAATACTGTGGGAGACTAACAATGTCGCCCATTAATTAGGCTTCCAAGCCATGGTGGTGCAGCAGTAGCATTGTCACCTCACAGCAAGAGGTTCTCCCATTCAATTCTCGGCTGGAGCGCCTTCTATGTGGAGTCTGCATGTCCTCCCCGCGGTCGAGTGGTGTTCGAAAGACATGCGTGAATGGGTGTGCTTTCGTTGAAGGTTGGGTATCAGGCTGGCACCTTCGCACCGTAAAAATCTACTGCCAATCATTAGCAGACCAGAGTTCCGCTGTGGTGACCCCTAACCTGGAAAAGCCGAAAGAAGAACAACAACATATGTATCCCTAATGAAATTTACAGTCACTCATCACTTCATCCAGGCTTTAAAGGTTGCCAGGGGAAATATTCTGCTTGACAAGTAAGGGTATCCTATTCCGGAAAGAGGGTATATGTTGAGTTAGGTATCTGCCATGCCATTTGGTGTTGTTTATATGGGTCTATATCATATCATCAAAAACATATAACTTTGAATGGCCAAAACATTGAATGTGCCATTCATCGAAACTGTTCATGTGGGGAGCTGCACTCCTCACACCCCCCACTAATTATATATACCAATTCCGTGATTGCACAACAGTGAGGAAAGGGCAAATTTACTGATCCTCACTGTACCACAATCCCACAAGTACAGTTTTGATGTATGGCACATTCAATGTTTTGGCCGTTCAAAGTTATGCTTTTTTGATGATGTGATAGGAACCCGTTTATATGGTAGCATAAGCTTAAGTATCTAAAATAGATGCTTTCTTTATCACTCATTCTTTTAGGTAAAGAAGTTTGGTCATTCAGAATGCTGAATACTAAGCAGAGATCACCCTTTAGGAGTCTGTAAGACACTGAGTAAAGGGCAAAGGCTTTTAGTCTATCAAGTTCTAAGGGTACTGAGTCCTGGGATTTTTTTAGTGAGGAAACATTGAGGTCTGTCAAGCTGTGTTAGGTGCTTGGCAGAGTACATGCCAAAGGGTGCATTATATTAATTGATGTGTGTAATAAAGGATTAATAAAGTGCAACTATAACTTTTTTGGACATTGAGAGATACTACAAAGGATAAGTTCTACAAGGTAGAAGGATTTTATAATCACCATACAGAGATGTGGTGGTCAAATATGAGTCTGTTATCAATGTATGTACCAAAGTCCTTCACATCTGTGTCAAATTTAAGTGGAATGCTATCTATATGAAAAAATATAATGATGCTGTATTTACCAATGGAAACTGTTTTCCATTTCTTGGCATTCAGAGTAAGTCCATGATTAATTAATACACTAAGTATTTGTCTGTTGCCCTTGCTGGATAATTTGAGTAAAAGAATGGCATTTGATAAACAACCCCATTTTGCAATCATCAGCAAGCTTAGTTAGCCTTAGTCTATGGTATTTCCTTATTTGTCATGGAAATGTATACTAAAAAGGAGGGAAAGGTGATATTTGTTTTTCTGTCTAGAGCAAATACCCTCCTACCATAACTGTTTGGATTCTTCCCTTGCTATAGTTCTCCCTCTTTTTTATCTTCTCCCTTTCTTATATCCCTGTCTACTTAAACCTATATATTTTTTCTATCCTTTACCCTTTTTCCTATTGCATTTTTTCTTCATTTCACCACTCTCCAACTTTCCTCTTTTCCTTCACTTATTTCTCATACCTCCTCATTTTTTTCATTCCCTTTTACCCTTCCTTTTGCTTTATCTATCTTATCTACCACCTCTTTCTCTATTATTAACTGATTTTTTTGTTCCTTCATTTGCTTTTGTTCTTCCTGTTGCTCCACCTCTTGTTCTGTATTTATTTCCCTCTCATCCTCATCTAAAGTCTCTTTATAATCCATCCATAAATGTCCCATTTTTCACATTTAAAGCACTTTGATTCACTTCTTTTTACATTGTGATCCACCTTATGACAAATATAACATTTTCTTTTATCACAATTAGTAGTTAGATGGTCATCTGTACCACAAAAAAAACTTGTTTTCTGTTGTCCCCAATATTTCACTGTACT
This sequence comes from Protopterus annectens, assembly GCF_019279795.1. Taxonomy (NCBI): domain Eukaryota; kingdom Metazoa; phylum Chordata; order Ceratodontiformes; family Protopteridae; genus Protopterus; species Protopterus annectens. The sequence goes on from NC_056735.1 coordinate 689,173,606, forward strand.
GTTGCCTTCTACATTTATCACACTTGAAATATTGACATTTTTTTTTCATTTTCCATTTTTAATACAACATTAAATTCCCAATCCCCAGTCCATAAATCCATACTCTCATGTTTCTTAGAAAAGTCCATAACTCCTTTGCATATTGTCCTTGGATAGTCTTTGATTGTCTCTTCTTCATCTTCAGTTCAAAATTGTATACAGATTTTCTTTTTTGTTTCCCTGTTAAATACTTGAAATACATGTAAGTTCCATGGGTTACAGATTTTGTTTTTTTTTTTTCACATTCCTCCAAAAACTTATCCATGCACTGTCAAGTTTCAAAAATAATGTCTCAAAATGCATCTTTATTAATATGAATAAAAGCTTTTACCTCTTTTGGAGTAGCACCTAAGGGGGTTACTATATTGTCCCAGTTATCATACCTGTTCATTCCTTTATTTTCTTTGCTGCTTATCCTTACTAAAATGTCCTTTTTCTAACTTTGGTCTACTTTTCTTCTCTCCTTTCTTCTCCTTTTTCATCGTATCTGCATATGTTCTTTTTTACTCCTTCAATAAATATTCTGCTTCTTCTTCTTATATTTTATTCTTTATTTCTGCCCCTATGCAGCTATCTCACTCCCCAGGTTGCTTTGCAACATCAAGTCTTATAATATATCAGCTGCAACCCTCCTGATTGGAGGGTTATAATAATACATCCTTATACATTCTCCTCACCAAGAAAACTTAGCTGGAATGAATACTCGGTGTCCTCTGAAGTTTCAACCACCTTCTCAGTGACCACACTTACTGATACACCACCATCTAAATGCAAGACTGCCTTCTTCCTACATACATCTCCTGAATTCCTCTCACCTAGTATTCCCTCCTATCCATCCTCCGCTCTTCCTCAGTCACTTTTCATAAATAAACTTGAACTACATACCAAAAGTACAGAATGATCAGTCATCATTCTCCCTGCTTCTACAAACTGCTATTGCACCCAGAATGGAAGCAGGAAGTACCACCATGAAATGGAACCTACTCACATGAAAACAGAGTAAGGGAAGTTCCCTGATGCCATGGCCCAATTTCTTCTAGTAGTAGAAATATCACCTAGGATCTTCACTGGAAAGGTGTCCCTAGATTAATGGGTCAAATTTGGTCAACAAAGGATAGGAAAAATAAAATTATAGGTTTGATTATTAATAAAGAATTAATGTAGAATGGAAGCAGGAAGTACCATCATGAAATGGCACCTACTCGCACGAAAACTGAGTAAGGGAAGTTTCCCTGATGCCATGGTCCACTTTCCCCTAGCACCTGAAATATCACCTTGGATCTTCCCTGGAAAGGTGTCCTTAGCTTAATGGCTTAAATCTGGTCAACAAAGGATAAAACATAACATTTAGGTTAGATTATTAATACAGAATTCTCACATTTTGCAGCTACTATTTTTGAGTTTACAGTATCTTTTCTTGTTGATGAGATAAGTTTGGTTTCTATCAAAAAAATTTAATGACAATTCCACAGTAGTAGCCATCTTAAATACATTGTGGATAAATTTTAAAAGGGCATTTTGTGATATTGTCCCATTTAACTTCTATTGATGAAGTGTTTAGAAGAGCTTAAAGTATTGAGTCTAATATTTAAGGATAGGGGAGTTATAGGTTTGAATAAACAGAAGCAGAAGTTCAGCAGGTGATGGAGTATATAAATATTAGCTTCTGACACCACTGCACTGGCCCATTAATCAAGGAGCCTAAATCCTCATCACTAGCAACAGTGGGGAATGTAGACACTGGTAGGATGACAAGTACACACACAGTAAAGTGCAATTTCCTTTAAGAGCACACAGAGATCAGTCAGTCAGTCTGGAGCTGTTTTTTCCCTCTTTCTCTAGATACCCAATAAGACTGCCCACTGGCACAACTATACGGTTGAGATCTCAGCTGAGTGGCCAAGCCAAAACCTCCAGCACCCTCTCTGTCCAACCAGTACTTCATGCCCCTGCCCAAGTAGCTGACACACACACACACTTTGAGATTTGATTGATATACAAACACACACACGCGCACACCTGGGACAGGCTAGTACAGGTTTATTAGCTTTACCCCCTTCTGACCTCTTCTGCCCAGACTATAATTTAGTTCTGACTGCCACCAGCCAACTCTTTATCAACTACTTAAGGCCCAGGCCAACAAAAGTTCTGCATGATACATCTCTTTGAATGTTTTATGCCCATATGGCCTGCAAAGGGAATATCTTTGGCTACGGCTAGAAGTGCCAGATGGTAGGCTCTGGGCACTACCAACTGCTGTAGCCTCCCACTCTCTAGCCCTCCCTCAGGGGTCCACTCTGTATATAGTAATCCTTTGTCCCAGTATACAGATTCCCTCTTCTCTTGTAAATCAGGTGTCTCACTAGTTACCTCTCTCAGGCCTTGTAATGTAGGGTCTGAAAGCTGAGCCTGACTCAACTCTTTCTTGGTAATCTTTCCTAGCTCTCCTTTTATAGAAAGTCTGGTATTCTCTGACAGTGGTGCCTCACTGTCAGCTTAGATACTACTGCCCACCTCTGCCCTTGCAGACACTCTGTCCAAGGGAACATCAGTATCCACAAGCAGCTGTGGCTCACCTTCAGTAGGTAGTTCCCTCCCTAAAGTAGCCACCTCACCAGTCCTGGCTGCAAGTGTGCAGTCTGTCTGGGTCTCCCCCAGTTTACCAGACCCACATGCTTGTCTCCATGCCTGACTGCATGCAACTGCATGCACACAAGATACTGCATTATCAAAAGCATTCCTTATCAGGACATCTGCAGGGATATTCTCAAACACACCTACTTCTGGCTTTCTTTTCCACCCTTCCAGTCAAGGTGAACCCTAGCCAAAGGCATTTGGAATGGGTCCCTCCTAAAGCTCTGACTGGAATAAACTGCCTAGCAAGTAGTGCTCCTCTTTAACCATTGCAGGCTTCACAATGGTTAGGTCAGAGGCTGTGTCTTTCTTAGCAGTGGCCTGTTTTACATCCACTAAGATAGGATATAACCTTTTTTTCTGGTAGTTTGGTATCCTTGTTGTCTTGAGACAACGTACTGCTGGCATTTTGTCATTCTCACTTACTGGCTCTCATACCTTTTGTTCCTCACCTTGTCTCCATGGACATCTATATGCTACATGCCCCCACTGTTTGCATTTAAAACATGTAACCCTTGGTCCTGGCCATGTACATGGAGTAGTGGCTTCCCCTGCTACTGGTGGACTCTGTTGGGACGGTCTAGGTTGCCCACCATGGGTTCCCTTAGACCCACGACCAGCACTGGGTATTCCTTTCCTGTGCAGTGATACCCTGCTTGCTAGGTATAGATCTCCCTTCTTCTCCAACTCATCTGCATTGTCTATCAGCTAACCAGATTCTCATGTCCTCAGGCAAAGTGCTAAAGGCTTGTTCCCTTAACAAAAGGTCTACCAGCCCTTCAAAAGTGGTGACCTGACATCCACTCCTCCACCTATGAAAATAAGTGCTTAGTTCAGCAATATATTCACATACACTTTCATCTGCCTTGTGTCTATGCTCACAAAATCTTTTCCTATAAGCTTCATGTGTTAACTTAAAGCATTCTAACAAATGATGTTTGACTGTATTATAATTTAAACAATCAGTATCAGACAATTTAGAAATAGCAGTTACAGCTTTACCATGGAGTAAGGGGGTCAGGAACTGTACCCTGAGCCCTTGGTCAGCATTATACTGTTTACATACCCTTTCAAACATATGAATATAACTATCAAAATTATCCCCCTCTGTAAACTGTGGAAGAAATTTACCGACTCTTGTTGCTGCTGGGGTTCGGTTACTCCCTTCCCCATTACCTCCATGACTCTGGCAAAGAGTCAGCATCTCCTTTTCATGTTGCCTCTGCCTCTCATTCTCCTCAGCTTCCAGGCATTGCAGTTTCTCATTTTCCTTAGCCTTCAGATGTTGCAGTTTCTCATTTTCCTCAGTGTCCAGATGTCGCAGTTTCTCATTTTCCTCAGCTTCTAGACATCTGTCTCTCTGCTGTTTCTATTTACAAAATTTTTTCCTCCAGTTCAAGCCTCTTTAACTCCAGACAGATATTTAAGTCCTCTTTGGAAAGGCTGAACTCTCCATTTTCTGAGAGTTGCACATCTCCAAGGCTAGCCCGGTTGTCCTCCTAATTGCTTGTCTGCGATGCAGCTGTGCCCAATGTTACAATCATTTCTGCCTTAGTCAGGTTGGCACGCACCAGTCCTTTAGCCTGCCCCATCTCAGCCAACTGGCTCCTTGTCAGCTTGCCATACTCCACTGCTGAGATGCTTGCCTGTTCTCCTTGACTAACTAAGCTAACAAAAAAATAAAACAATTGTGATATGAAAGTCTGAATGTTCACTGTGTGGTTGATTGAGAATACAAGCACCTCCAGTGACCACTGTTTTCAGGCTACAGGAATTCAATATCTACACCACTACAAGCCAATTAATATGTGCTGTGGCTATTCCACCACTGGCTACCAATTAATATGTGATGCCCCTGCACTGGCCCAGTAATCAAGGGGCCTCAATCCTCACCACTGGCAACAGTGGAGAACATACACACTGGGAGGATGACAAGTACACACACAGTAAAGTGCAATTTCTCTTAAGAGCATAGAGATCACAGTCAGTCTGGGGCTGGTTTCTCCCTCTTTCTCAGATCCCCAATAAGGCTCCCCACTGGCAGCACTATATGGTTGAAATCTCAGCTGAGTGGCCAAGCCAAAACCTTCAGCACCCTCTCTGTCCAGCCAGTGCTTCTTGTCCCTGCCCAAGTAGCTGACACACACACACACACACACACACACACACACACACACACACACACACACACACACACACACACACTTTGAGATTTGATTGATATACAAACACACACACACACACACACACACACACACACACACACACACACACACACACACACACACACACCTGGGAAAGACTGGCATAGGTTTATTAGCTATGCCACCTTCTGCCCAGACTATAAGGTAGTTCCATCTGCCACCAGCCAACTCTTTATCAGCTACTTAAGGCGCTTAACAAATGGTGTCCAATCCTACTGTGTAATGCTACTATTATCCAAATGGTAGTATGACCAAGAGCAAGGCTACTTAGGAGTGGCCTGTACAGTATCACCATATAGATATGCAAGTACTCTTACAGCTTAAATATGCCTCACAAATATCAGCCACAATAATTGTTTTACATATACATATTTGTTTTAATGGATATTCTTTTTTTTCTGTACCTTTTGATACTATTATATATTGCACACTGTTGTTCTTAGGTTTTGATATAATAATTTTTGTATGTCTCTTTAAAAGATTGGTTGTACCTAATTAAGGGATTGTTAATTTATTATATAAGGCAGAGTTGTGAGTGATGAATTTGTTCTGAAGAAGTGATAATATGAAAGCGCTTGACCTGAGTTTTATTTATTATTATTTTTTTACTGTGATTTTGTGAATAAACGTTGGGCATTAGTTATTGGAGTCAGAGTGGTTGCTGGTTTTAATTGTTTTAAATATATTTAATAATAAATAATAAAAGAACAAGACAATACTAAATATGTATTCACAGTGACTTCACAGTTCCAAATCACAAGAAATATTTAAAACAACATTGCAGAACAGTCTCATATACATAAAGAAAACATCCAAGCTATACTTTACAATATTCCCATTTGAATCTAAAAGAATTACTATGCCCTAAAAACTTACTTACAGAATAACAATCAGGCAGAATTGCATAAGGTGGTGATGAGTGAATGTTTCTAGGTCAAAGACAAGATACAAAATGCACAGTCTTTCTCTGAGAGAGTTCTTAAATTAATATCAAATATTACTGCTGGGTCAGCTTGGATGACATCACTTTTTTTCACCATACTTTACTTCTCAAGCTAACTCTCCAGTGTAGCATTTGACATCTCCTTGTGAAAGATACATATCTCTCAGATGGTTGCAGATCCTAGAAGTCATAAAACAATAAAACACTTCTACATCTCAAGCCTAGTAATTGCTTCTCTTTCAAGACAATACAAAAAACGTCTAGCTCTAGACGTTGTGTCTGCTACTGCATTGAAACTAAGAGATAACATTTATAGCACAATCGTAAAACAATTTGCTTTCAACTATTTTCTTGAAGTTTTGCAAATTAACTTTGTATGTTGTAGTTTCTACTGTTAAAACATACATTTGCACAGATATATAGTTTATATACATTTCTGTTCTTTTCCAGTAGGGTACACTGTGGATACATCCTTGAAGCTCAGTACTGCACAAACCCTGTTCTACACACATTTCTGTATCTGTAGTTTAATATACAAATAACATATGGTTCTAATACATTTGGAAGACAAGCATATGAATCATGTTGATATTCGCAAATGACATATAGCTAGGCTGGCAGTATTGCCCTATGTCACATAGCTATTCACCAGTTTGGTATAGTGGTATTGATATGGCTAAGATACATTCCTGTAATCCCAGTACTTCAGTTGTATTATGCAGTTGCCTTTTAGGTTAAATTACTGTCACATTAAAACATGAATAATAATGATTGCTGTATACAGAAGGACAACAAGGAGCTGATTACAGCATTCAGACATATTCACATCTTCGGTAATATTCACATATTTGATTACCATTGGGCCAATAATTTAAAATGTATATTAGAGCATGACATGCCAGAAATGTTGTCATAGGAATCTAGGAATTCACGGGGAATGTATAGTTGTGGTTAGTATAATTATTATACATATATCAATATTTGTCCTTATTTGGATTTGGCACACTTTGGCAACTCTATTAATACAAGGAACAATTCTGATTGTAATGCAGAAGGGGTCATGTTGCTAGGTTGATACAAAGGTTATTGATTGCACCTAAGTGAGTAAAACAAAGCAGAAGCTGTCTCAACACTCCTGTGAACAGATGTGAACAATTTAGTAAAAAATGACATTGATGCCCTTTAGAAGCACACAAGAGCTTGACTCCTTTTAAAGAGATTTTCTTTTTTTTTTGTGATGGATATTCATGTCTCAGGCCAAGGGGAATACATTTCAGAGTATGAAGAATTATGTTTTCAAACTATGTTAACCTGCCTATCCTGAATGAGCATATTACTATAAGGCGTGCTACAAAACAAAAGTTATAGTACCTTCAGGTCAGTCTCTGTTTTATTACATTTTTATACATCTTTATTTTGTAGGTATTTTTAAATATTGTTTAAGTTGGATGGATTTTATTGTCTGTAGTTTTCACTGTCAGACTTTCTTTTAAATTTTGAATTCATATGTATTAGCATTCTAATCATGCTCATATTTGCTGTTACAGAACAAAACATTTAACCATTAATTTGTTTTCTCTAGACCACTAAGAACAATCAATTTCATGTCATCAGGTAGAAGATGAAAAGATGCATTCAAAACATGGTTTTGATAAAGGTTATCTAGACACACTCTACCTCTGTTACCAAAAGGTATTAGAGAAAGTTTGTTGCTTATAATAGTATGATAGCCTCCCCCTATTCTAGACCTTAATCAGAAGGACATGCTAGACAAGGTTATTTTGATGTTAGACTGAGCAAGTTCCAAAACCACAAGGAGACCATGAACAGGCTCACAGCACTGGCCAGTCTGGATTGTAGTGAAGAGTTTATAGTGCATGCAGATTTTTCAAACCACAGTCTGGGGTTTGCACGCAGTCACAAAATGCAAACAGAACCACAAAATAGCATTAATGCTAGATGATAAAAAATTGTATCTCAAATCAGAAGCTTTACTGTAAAGAACTTTAATCACCGCTTTTGTTTTGCTGCAAGCAGATTTCATCAGAAACATTCAACAATAAGCAATTCAAATGCTATCTTATTTATAACAGACAAGAAGTTGCATGGCAATTAACTAATTAACTCAATAAAATCTCAAAATAATAAGTGAGTCAGTAAAATACCATGTAAGTTGCTAAAATGCATTCTTCCTTAGTTTTCTATTTTTTTTTAAACATTTTCATTCAACCCTGGGAAGTTTGTTCTAAGCTTTAATTGCTATTCAGTTCCTTTTATTTCTAACCTGTTCTTAAAATTCCCCATCCCTGAAATCAATACAAATCTGTTTAGCAATATAAAATAAGAACTTTTTTATAATAATTACATTCTCTGATATGCATTATTCAAATCACACGATTTAATAGAATACAAATGTTCTTGTATCCTCTTCTATAAATTGCTAGTAATCATCCCCAAATAAAAAGCCGAGTAACCTGAACATTTACTAACATGCACTACCCCTTGAGAATTCCAGTTAAAACTATTTTGTGGCAAAAGTTTGATCAATATGTCCAAAACTGATGTATGAGCCTTCTAATATAAATCTACATACATCACTCTTTCCACATTTATAAGTACCTTTAACTCTATTAGTAATAGTAGGTTCGAATAAGTATTATGATTCTGTAACATTTCTTTAAAACTCATGCTTCTTTTTTAAGTAAAACATGTTTGGCTTCATCTGATCTAAATAAATTACTGTTACCCATGATGATTTTCCAATTATTACTTATAATCTACTGAATATTATAGTTATCCATAAACAAATCTAAAAAAACAAATTGACAAAGTGTCAGTTTGAATAGGACTTTTGCTTTTAACTAATACATTTTTGCATAATTAGGGTACAAAATGTGTAACCCTCTTACTAACCAGTTCTTTAGTAACCTCAGTCAATATATTTCTATTATAACCCCTCTGTTCATACAAACTGTTAGTAAATTCAACCTCAAAAATAAAATCAATATACTTAGTAATAAGCCTGGATGCTTTAATATATTGCCCACTATGAATATTTCTCTTCATAAAATTAGAATGATTACTTCTATAATGTAAATACAAATTAGAGAAAGTATCCTTCCTATATATCTTACTATCAAAACATTTGTTAACTTGGTCTCAGTTTATAGTACCATCTAAAAAAATAAATACCAGATCCAGTATCGACCAAAATAAATAAATTGGTATTACTATTTAACTATTCAATAAATAAAATATACTTATCTTTTGAGCCATGAAAAATTAAAAAAATATACATAATTTAGAATTGGGGAGCCCACTTCTACAAAGAGGCCATTCACAAGTGGAATCCCTCAGGGTTCAGTCCTTAGACATCACCTTTTTGGCATTGGTCTCTGACTGACTAAATTGGTAGATGATTGCAAATTAGGAGCTGTCATTGAATTCCACACCAACACAAATGTTCTCCAAGAAGGGATGACACAGACAGACAACTGGTGTCAGAGCCATGGACTAAAACTAAATGTCAAGAAATTCATAATAGTATTCTTCAGGAAGTCCTCTACCCCTGGTAACTATCATCTTGACAACACACTACTTAGAGCTGACCCAGTAGTCAAGAACTTAGGGACACACACACAGACAGTAATCTAGCCTTTCACCATCACATGTCTACAGTAGTGAGGAAAACATTCTATGTTGCACAACATATAAACAAAGGTATGGCATCTAGGTCCAAGGTAGTCATTGTTCTACTGTATTCGGCATTCATCAGACCTATCATTGAGTACAATTGCACCCTATGGTATGTACCTAACCAGGCCTATCCAACAACTGGAGCATTTGCAGAGGTTCATCACTGAAAGAATACAGGGCACAAGTAAAATTTCCTATGCAGGCCCCATCCTTGTATTCTGTCTCCTAAAGGCTGGTGAGGGTAGATCTATGTCTGTCATACAGGGCATTGTCAGACCCCCCTCTGATGGACCTTCTGCATATCCACAAAACAACAGCACAGGAATTATCCATTCTAAAGACTTAAACCTTGCCTGTGATATAAATAGGACCTGCTGGAGAGAGGTATGTATCCCAGAGACTATACCATCTCTGGAACAGGCTCCTTATCCATATGCAGAGTTCCTCCCTAACTCAATTCAAATGTAACTTGGACAATTGGATGGGGAACAGGAAATTCATCCCTAGCTTGGCAGCTATGTTTCTAATGGACAAAGGGAACCTGTAAATGTTTCATCTCCCAGGCCCCTGCTTGTAAATGCTTCATATCCCAAGCCCCTGCTTACACTTATAAAGGGTACCAGAAGTTGTCAGAGATTTGGGATGCATGGCTAGGCTTAAAAAAGCCCTTGTCATTGTTAGCCTAATAAACACCTATGGATAATATGCACCTATCAATAAATCTATAATCCAGCACCATAGCAGGTCTCACAATGTGAACGTCAATGGCCTATAGAGACAAAAGACTCAGATGGGTAACAAAGAGATGCAGCTTCCACTCAAATTGTGCTTATTAGTGATGGTTCAAAGGAGGGAGAAATGTGAAGGTAATTGCTTTTCACTGAAGTCATATACAAAGATTTATTTGTTCATATACATTCACCCCCCCACACACACACACACACAAACACACACACATACACTCAAAATAAGATGTGAAACTATTATAGCAACATCTTATTCATATGCTGTATAAAGGCTTAATTCATTTTTCCTCAAATACTCAGTTAAAGGAAGAAAACATTTAACAAAAGATAAATAAGATACATTGGTCTGATATGTTCATATACCACTTATATGACATCAGAATGAAGAGTGACGTTAGTGCTCTATACAAGCACACCATATCTAGTATTGATATCAAAATGTATGTTTTTGCTTTATGCCTTGGACTACATGACCCCTCTTACACAAGGTAGTGATAGGATATTCATTTCTGATAATAAGAACATTAAGGGAAAATCATGCTCGATGATTATAACTCTCCTGAAATAAATTTTAATACTAATTTCAAATATCAATTAAAGAAAAAGAGTGTAACATTGTAAATATGTGATGTCTTTGAACATATTTTTGAAAATGTGATTTAGTCATGTGATTTCATTCTTTTTAAAACTAATGATGAAATGTTTTACTTGTTTGAAGTCTCATTGTTAATTTTATGCTGTGATGAAAATGCTTATCATTGCTTCACTGAACATATTTTTAAGTTATCATAGAGCTCTTACTTGTTCCGTGTTTTCAACTGGTTGACTTGTGAGAGTAACATCCTTGCCACCTTCAAGGTACACCAAGATAATTGGATGGGCAGCCTCAAATTCTCCCAAGTTTATATCATTTTGCCCTCCTTGAGGCTGGGCGGAACTAGTGAATATGAGTTTGAGGCTAGCTTGTAGTTGTCTGCAGACTGTTTTCCTAGTACTTATCAAGGAACCTATAAACACAAACACACACACATACACACACACACACACACACACACACACACACACACACACACACACACACACACACACACACACACACCCCCACACACACGCACATTTGTAAAAGGCAAATATCTACTTTCTAACATGAAGTTGTTCCTGACAGAGGTTGTAAAGGTCAACAGAGGATTTAGGTATGTTATGTTACAAGGCACAATTTAAAAATCATAGTGCTCAGATGACCAGAAGAAGGAGAAATCCCCAAGAAATGGAACACATGACTAAATAGCTGAGGTAAACATTGACATGGGGAGATGGTCTAGCTGAAGGCTTACTAAAACTGACCTGTCCCAGGGTGCCATTCCAAACTGTAAGTGAATCATATAGTCTATTTTTAAGAAATGAAATTGATGCAGTATATTCTCTATTTTTATTCTTTTTATTTTTTCTGATAGGCTTCAGACAAATGAGTGTACAGACTGGAAGTAGCATCAGTTCATAGATATGAAACACATTGTGCTTAATCACTGTTCATCTAATTAAAAAGATGAAGAACCAGCTCTTATGAATATTAGGTATTATTATTATTTGTATAATTTTTAGCTTGTTGTCCAAGTACTGATTATTTTACAAGTTAGTCCATAGACAGCATAAGTCCTTCTTTATTTAAGAGAGTGTTAGTGTTGCGTTACATAGGTTACATAGTGGACAGGTTTGTTTCTAAAGCTGGTGGTCTGTTTTAAACAAAGTTTTATTTTAATTATCCCTTTGCAAATGTGTTTTCATTGTATATTTGCTAATCAATGTGTTATGCTTAATTTTAAGTAAAATATTTTATCATTTCACACTAACTGCTGTGGCTGTATTCTTAATTTAGTTTAAATGGTAATCAGCAGATTTGGTGAAAAACAAATGTTGGCATATACAACATGGAGCTTTTCCAGAGCTATCTGAATCATATTTTAAGGGTGTTCAGTAACTGAGGGATTAGAGTGCTAGAATGACCTAGCTGATGGCAGTTAGGTAGTAGAGTTACAGGAAGAAAGCTACTGCTATGAATAACAGTGTATGTTTTTATCTACATGACTACGAATTAGTAAAAGTCAAGCCCTCATTAATAAATTCCATGTAGGCATAGTGTAGAGCCTACAATGAAGTTACCATGTCCATGTACGTGGTTCCCCCTTGGTAGAGCACCATGCATATTAATGATGGCAAGTTGCTGAGGGAGAGATCTGAAACACAGTTAATGAATCAGTGTAGGGAGTGTGTCACAAACTGTGTCTGCAGATGAGTAACACACCCCTCTGCACTGTCCAAGTGCATGATATCAATATATTTAATTTATTTTTTTATTTTTTTTATTTTTTAAGCTTGTGCCATGTGGCACTCAGCAATTGACATGTGCCAGACATATAAAAATGGAAACTGGTTGCATTTAATTCTTGATTCAGCAGTGCTTAAATGTGGCTCAGAGGTATCTGTAAAAGTATAGCAGCATTCCACATATCCGTGTAGCCAAGTGCATAAAGTGACAGCCTTATGTGCAGTAGATGTGGGGTGTGAATACATGAAAGAGAAATTAAAATTAAGCAATTATTTCTGAAATATTAATTATGCCAATTATTTTTAAAATATGATTTGTCATGTATTGATTACAGTCATCATTCTCTCCACAGGAGCTACAGGTAAATGGGTGAGAAAGCTCATGTTATCTGTAAATTATTGTTTGTTCAGATGTCACAGACTGTTAAAATCATTACCACGAATGTGCTATTAATACATGGAATAAAGAAAATATGTTCAATTCTTCTTCTTCTTTTGGCTTTTTCCCGGTTAGGGGTCGCCACAGCAGATCACCTGTCCGCTCATGATTGGCAGTGGAGTTTTTATGGTGTCAAGTTGCCAGCCCGGCACCCAACCTTGCACAGAAGGCACACACACACTCACACTCACACCTAAGGCCAATTTAGAGTGTCCAATCCACCTACAGCATGTCTTTGGGATGTGGGAGGAAACCAGAGCATCCGGAGGAAACCCACGTGACCACAGGAAGGACATGCAGACTCCGCACAGAAGGCACCCCAGCTGAGAATCGAACCGGAGGACCTCTTGCTGTGAGGTGGCAATGCTAACTGCTGCACCACCGTGGCCGCCCAAAAGAAATATGTTCAATAATAATAAAATAAATAAAATGTGTAATCTTGGTATGGCTGTATGTCTGGAGTGTCTAGTAAAGGTTGTTGCAGTCAATTAATACATGTGACACACATGTATCTTGCAGACACTGCTACTGGGTTCTATCCCCATGCCTCTCAGAAATATTACAGTATCAGTCACATATTGATAACCGATATCATTCTCTTCACAAGAACTGCAGGTAAATGGGTGAGAAAGCTCATATTATGTGTAAATAATTGCTTATTCAGATGTCACAGACTGTTAAAATTATTACCACAAATGTGCTATTAATGCATAGAATAAAGGAAATATTTTTAATAATAATAAAATATAATAAAATAGAAGAAATAAAATGTGTAATCTTGATATGGCTGCATGCCTGGAGTATCTTGTAAAGGTTGCTGCAGTCAATTAATAAATGTGAAACACGTCCCCTTCTGTCACTGCTATTGGGTTCTATCCCCTTGCCTGCCAAGCAAGGCATGATAGTTGTATACTTTCTGTACTGTAAACATGCATGTCTTTCAAGTGTCACGCTGTCACGGAATGTAATTACTGTTGCCTAATCCCTCTGTCACAGATGTATCATCGACATGATTACATGTCAATAGCAAAGTAACAGTACATCAGCCCACAGTACACCATGATAGTCATAAAGGCCCACCTGATATGCAAGTGTTCTTTGCAGCTGTGTACCTGCAGGTGTTACTGCTTGGCCCATAGTGTCCCATGAAGATAGCTTGAGAGGTATGTATATGCTACAGCAGCTATATGGCACATTTACATATAAAGAAAGGACAGACCTGTAGAGCAGATAGCATTACTGTTGTCAACTATATAGCCCATGATGGTATTAACGGACTGTATTTCTCCCTCTCTTTCTCTCTCCACCCTTTATCTTCATATATTTATTACTGTTATATATTGATTATGGTTTACTATTAACATATGTTGTTCCATAAACTGTATTTTGGAGCACGTGTTTTATTATTGCTATCTATTACTATGGTTGCATATTAACATATCTTGTTGAATTGCCTATTCTGTTGGCCTTATGCCGTAACTGTTACTGGCATGCTATTAATATACTGACTGTTCTGTTATTTATTGTTGTGTTTCACATAATAGGCATTGAAATGTAATAGGGTTATTTCCAATGTTCTGGCATACTGTTATTACTAACAATGGTTATGTTCATAACTCTTCTATATGTATTGGTTTACCTCAATACCTACAACACATCTGAGTAGGCAGTTCCTGCTGATTCACCTACCCTACCTCAGCCAGCCGTGGCACCAAGTACCAGCTCATCTGGGACCCAAGCCAGTGGTGACCCCCTGCCTAAGTGGACGGGGCCCATCCCCACGTGGGAGCGGGGGTGAAGGGGAGCTGTCACCCAGGATCAACTACTAGGCATGGTGTGCAGGATTGTTCATAGGAGATATGAACTTTGCCTGTGCCAGATTTAGGACAGACTGGACAACCTGTTGGGGCCTACTGGCCCCAGTGCCCAGCCTCCAGCACAGTCACCTTTGAGGCAGTAAAGGAGCAATGCTGACTGCCCATGGGTAGAGATCTCAGTCATGCTGCTGCCATCTGGAGGCACATGCACCTCAGATTCCACAACACCCTCCCCATCCAAGGTGTTTACCCCCTTCATGGGTCACACACCACCCCTGTCTGCTGTCTTGTCTGTCTTGTCTGTATGCAAATGCAACCTCTTCTAACCAACTTACCTTCCCACATGTACCTATATCCCTCACCCAACATTCCACTCTCTCTCCTTATAAAAAAAAAAAAAAAAAAAAAAAAAAAAAAACAGGCAGCTGTCCCATAAAAAATATTTCCCCATATATAGCTCTCCATTTTGCACGTAAGTCCACTGGACAGAACTAATTAGATGCAATTGGCTTAACAACACATTTATGTTGTCCTCATCCTTCTGTCTGGGGTTTGTGGGTCCAAATTCATGTACAAAGTCTGTAAAAACTGCATAGCTGTTGCTGTACAAGAAATGGAAATGCTATAGTCCTTTCCTACACCTTTCCTGCACAACCCTACCTGCCTTTCAGTATGTTTTCCCCTGCTTGCTCTCATTTCACCACTGTCTTATAACCCCCTTTTTTCTTTTCTTTTTTAATTCGTAATGCAGGTTTGTGTGGAGCTAAGTGGCACACTGCACAAACCCACTTAAAAGTACCTTAATGATTTTATGTGTTTCTTACAGTGTTAGACACATCTGCAGAATAATGACCACTGTTACATCTCAAACCTGAGTCCCTGTTAACTACAGCAGAGTGCATCAGCCCACTAGGCCACTGAGCTCTGAATCAAAACAGGTGTTTCGAGCAAAATTTACTTATTGCCAGTGATAGACTGCAAGTACATATAATGGGAAAATGGGAGTGTACCTGGGACTGTGATGCAAACACTACACCAGTACACAAACAAATAAATAATAGTGGATGTATGTGAGGACTGGGATAGCAGACATACCTGTCAACTGTACAAGTTGTTGCAGAATGTCCAGAGTTTTGTGCCCTTTATTGCCCCAGTTTTCATAAAATCATATTTTCTTTGCAAAATAGTTGCAAGTTATTAAAGATTGAAGTTAGAAAATCATGACAGACATTTGAGTTTCACACTTCACACCCTTCAGAAAACACATCATAATGTAAAACCTGCTATTCTATCAACATTCTAACTTTGTAAGAGCAATACTTAAAGATTGTCCCTATTTTTTGGGCTTTTGTCCCATTTTTATTTATGGCTTTGTCCAGATTTCTTGCTCTAAGAGGTTGAGAGGTATGATCGCAGATAATTGTTCCCTTTTATCAGCAACATCTTTAAACACACCTGCTAAGGTAGCAATTGCAAAATACAGGTGTACTACTGGGACCCTGCTGCACAACAACTGTCTTTGAAAGCCATGCACATAATGAGGGATGCAGACAACGTGTGTCACAGACTGCATTTATGTACATATATCTTGCAGATACATCTCCTACAGCACTGACTCAGTAGCTCAGTCTGTTAAATGCCTTGCATGTAGTGTATTTTGCCACCCACAGTCCTGGGTTTGAATCCAGTGTGTTGCACATCAATTACATTCTTGTGAACACAGCAAGTATTGACTGAGTCATGCAATTTTAACCCACCAAGGTTGCTGCTACTGCATTAACAGCTACCCATGTCTGCAAGTCAAAGGCTTGTAGGTAGGGAAACACTGCACATATTTGTATAGCCAAACTATATTCCGCCTACTACTCTGTGATTGGCACTGTTGCATAACAGATGCCAGCGATAGATTGATTGGTCTGGAGACACTGTTGGTGTAAACAATACTTAGTGCAATAGTGCTCCCAACATTTCTGTTTATCCAGCGCCTCTTAATCAGCCTTAACCACTCTCTTGCTCAGCCTTATAAGCACTGAAAGTAAACATTTGTGGCTAATATAATATCACCGCTGTACACCAATACAACATCAGTACTATACGGCTGATATAAAAGCCATGCTGTTCTCTCCAATGCTTAAGTGGTGACTTAGCAGGAGAACTTGTAACCCTCCCAGATACACATACCAACAATAGGATGGCGTTCCACTAATTAAGGTAGATCTAGCAGGGTCGGTGTACTAACTACCAACAAGCATTGGGTGTGGATCGAGCCTGCACCTAGCCTCCCTTCTCAATCACGTTATTTTCTTACTACAGTACCTCTGAAGTAGCGTGGGTAGTATAGCTTATTTTTCCCTGTGTAGACAACTTACCTTAGGAGCCATCTTGGGTAAAGTGATTTATTATTTTTCTTTATTAATTATTTTTTTGTATTCTTATTTTATCTGCACAATTGCTCTACTGAATTATACACATTGTTGAAGCAGATATTTACAGTCCTTACCTGCTATAGCCTACTGCATAGAATATTGTGTTCTTGCCTATTCCTTTAATTGCACATGCTAACAATATATGTGAACGAGCCTGCGTTCTAACCTATTATTAGTGTTAAGGGTTAGTCTATTGACTGAAATGCTGCATTGCTGTGTTAACTTGAAGGCTGCTGCACTGAAATGAATGATGTGCTGTATATTTGTATTAACTGAAATGCCTATACCTTGCATCTAAATTAACCTGGTTTCTCCCTACTCTAGCTCCTCTCTTTTCTCTCCAATCCCCTCAGCTTCATACCTTCTAACTCTGCTCTTGACTAAAGGACCATCCCTGAGTGAAGACTAAGGACAACAGGCAAATAACTCCAGCCTCCTCAATTAAGAAGTAAAGCTACTTGCTGTCCTATACCAGAGCCCTGTACCTTGGGAAGCAATAAAGTACGTGTTTCCCCAACCAAGTAGTAAAACTGATACTTTCTCATTTTTTTTTTGTTATTCTTCCTATATGTATTAAAAGTTCTGCTACCTAGCCAGGTTACCCAGCAGCCTTACCCCTTCCTAGCCCTGCATTACTCGTTATCTTGCCCTTGCTAACCCATTCTTTAACTGTAAAGTGCCCCTTCCTCTCTTGATAAAATAGCCAACTCTGTTCTCAGTCTCTCCCTCACCCCTGAATAACTCCTGCACTCTTCTCTTTTCCTTCCAGGCCAGCTCTCTCCACTAGTCCTGCCTTATATTCTCACCCTTCTCTGTCACCCTGCTACATCTCTCAAGTACAGCTCTGCTGTACAAGACTGCTTATATACCTCTTAGTCTACTTGCTGCACTCCTCAACTTCTGCCCTTTTGCTTCCCCTCTTCTTCACCACCTCAGATAATCTTAACCAACACTCACCCTTACTTCCAGTAAGGTGAATTGCAGTAGCCTGCTACTCACTGATTGTTCTCTCAGACTCTCTCATCCTTCCTGTCTGAACCCGCTCCATTCGCCCTGTGGGCTCACTCCGCTCCCTTACCCGGCCCCCAAATCCCACACGCCCCTAGCACTCCTATATTTATTCCTCAATCTCTCCTCCGCCTTGTTCCAATTAACCAATTAGCTCTTCTCCCCGCCTTACAACTACACTTAATCCACCCAGTCTAAATTACCCAACTTCTGCCTCTCCTTTCCACTCCTCCTACCCAATCTCCTCAGTCTCCTCTCTTACATATCCTCTATCACCTCTCTCTCAATACTCCTATTCCCCAAACATCTTACTACTTTATCCCTGCCTCCTTCATACAACTTCAGATAAACTACTTCTCTCCATACTTTCATTCCTCACCTCTAACATACTCTTTACTTCAATTGGCACTCCCTTCTCTCCCACTTTGTACAACCATGGTTTCCTCAATCCTCCAACAACTTAAAGTCCCCTGCTTCCTCCTTCTCTTTCTGATTCCTTTATGCTATATCACCTCTTACTCTTCCTTTGCTTATACAATTCCCCCAACAAAAATAACTTACCCCTCAAACTCCTTCCACCATAACTCTTTCTCTCACTTCCATTCTATCTCTTCTTATCTTATCCCACCCAATCAACTTTATCTGTTCCACTATAAAATACTATCCACTACTGCTACTACATTTACACACAAATTAACCTTATATCCAACTAAACCCTCTATCTCTATACCAAAATTTCTTAGGTCTTTTCTACTCAATAATATATTCTTAGCCAGAGATATCCACCCCAATCCTGGCCCCATTCTCTTTGCCAACAATAATCACCCAACTCCATCTCCCCCACCCCCAAACATATTAAAAATCTTCACCTTGAACTCCCAAAGTCTCAATAACAAAGTCCACCTCTTCCAGGCCTGGTTAACCCACAACCAACCAGACATCTTAACCATTTCTGAGACTTGGCTTAAACCCCATATCTCTGATTCAGAAATACTTCCCCCTGGATACCACATTATTAGAAATGACCGACCTATAAAAAAGGTGGAGGCACTGCCATAGTTTACTCTAAATCACTAACTGTAATTCCCCTCCAAATTCCAGTTCCTCAGTTTGAAAATACTGAACTTACAGATGGACTACTGAAACTAAATTAGACACAAAAATATCTGTATTATTGCCCTATATATCTCCCCTGGAAAGAATATCCCCATCCTTGAAGACATTCTCCAATGGGCTTCTACTAAAGTTAACTACGAAACATACATCTTAGGTGATGTAAATATCGACTGGAATAAAATTAACTCTCTCTCCCCCTCCCTTGCCATCAACCTTTATAACGTCACTCAAACAATCCAGCATATAACAAAACCCAACAAAACTAATCCCCCAGGTTCCTTTATTGACTAGATCCTAGTCTCCAATCCAAACAAAATTACTAATTCTAGAACAATTCCAGACACCATTAGTGACCACCTCCCAGCCTTCATTCATCACACTACCAACTCTTCCCCTCACCAACATCAATACACCCTAACTCATAATCTTAGTAACTTCAACCCCACAACCTTCTCAAACCGATTCAAACAAATGAACTGGCAAGACCTTAGAACTCTCCCTCTTGATGCTGCTATCAACTACTTCAACTCTGTTTTCTTAGATACACTTAACTCTCTCACCCCTATCAGAAATAAAAGGGTAAAAATAAATACCGCTCCTTGGTTATCTAAACATACTAAACAAATTATGCATCAAAGGGATAAACTATGGAAGCTGTTCCAAAACAATAAACTGCCCAACACCTTGCTCCAATATAAGCAACTAAGTAACCAAGTAAAACAACTAATTACCAAGGACAAAAAATCCTATTTCTCCAACCTCCAATCTAACAAAAACAATAACCCCAAAAAATTATGGAACTCTATAAACTCTCTCCTTAATGCCGGTTCCAAAAATAATCCCTGTCCTGACCCAAATAAATCTGACCAAGAACTATGCTCAGAATTTAACTCTTTCTTCTTACAAACAATATCTGACCTAACTAAGACCTTCCCTCCCAATATCCCTTCTGTTCCCCTTTATTCTCCTTCCAATTCCTCCAATAACCCTCCCCTTAGATTTGAGCTCAAACCTGTCTCTACTAACTTCATAAAAAAAACTTCTATCTAAACTTAAACTCTGCTCTAATGCCCCTGACAATATTCCCTCCTCCTTTCTAAAATGTGTTGCAGATGGGATAGCACTCCCAATCAGCATCATCATTAACAGATCTATTAACGAATCTTATGCCCCCAAATTATGGCACTCAGCTTATATCCTTCCACTGCACAAAGGAGGCAAGAACACCAACATCTCAAACTTTTGCCCTATTGCTCTACTCTCACCTATCTCTAAAATCTTAGAAAAGTGTGTCCACTCCCAACTTATCCCTTTTCTAACCAAGAACCACCTTCTAACACCTACCCAACATGGCTTTCGTTCTGGTCATAGCACTACTACTGCTCTATTATCCTACTTAGAAACTATCAATCAAGCCCGAGACTCAGGTCACCTGGTCTCTACTGTCTTGCTTGATCTCTCTAAAGCCTTCGACACTGTTTCTCATAATCATCTTCTCCTTCAACTTTCAAACCTGCATCTCTCTCCTAATTCTCTATCCTGGTTCTCTAGCTACTTATCTGATAGGTCTCAGGCAGTCAAATGGAAAAACTCCATCTCCTCCTTCCTACCCACCCCAACAGGTGTACCACAGGGATCCATCCTGGGACCCATGCTCTTTAATATTTTTATTAATAACTTTCATTCTGCTATCCCAGATGCCAAAATTATTCAATACGCAGAAGATTCAACCATAGTCTGCTCTGCCTCAAACATCTCTGAACTGTTTCTCAAAACTCAAGCTGCCTTCTCAACCACTGAAAACTGGATGCACAAAAACCACCTCTCCCTTAATGCTAACAAATCCAAAATTCTCCTCTTCTCCCCTAGAAAATCTTACTCCTTCGATAAAGACACTTTCAAAGTCCTTAGCAACTCTAAATCCACTATTGAAGTTGTTCCCTCTGCAAAACTCCTCGGTGTTACAGTTGACGAATTGCTAAAGTTCGACATACACATTCAACAAAATATTAAAAAAAAACATCAAAAACTAGGCATGCTATACAGGAATAATCGCTTTCTTTCTCTCACCACCAGGCACACTCTGGCCACTACCTACCTTTTGCCCTCTTTACTTTATGGAGCCCATCTCTTAACCAACTTGTCATACTCTATCACCTCCAAACTAGAAAGCTGCTATAAAAAATCTCTAAATTTGCCTCCAACTGTAAAAACTCCACCCATCATTGCCTTTCCCTTCAATCCCTAAATTGGCTAGAACTACCAAACTACCTAACCTATCTGCAGCTCACAACAGCACACAAACTTATATTTCAACCATCTAACTGTCCTGCTCTAGCTAATATCCTTCCTTCCTACACCCCTAAGAGATCTCTCAGATCTGAACATCAAAATCTGATTGCTATCTACAAACCTAAAAGTCCTGCTGGCCAACTTCTCTCTTTCACTATGGGTAAGGCTTGGAACTCTCTCCCTTCCTTGCTAAAAACAATATCAAACATTGAAAATTTCAAAACTCAGCTTTTCAAACATCTGTCTACTAAGTGGAAATGCTCCTGCTTTCACCCTACCTAAAACTATTCAAAAACTCACCGATATCCTACCTAGAGTGTAAAAAGGTGAGGCAGTCCTTTAGCTCACCCCAACTAAAAACTATCCTAGAACATATTCATACCACATGGAGTGCTCCATTGCACTCAAAATGTCCCAATGACTTATCTTCATACCCCTTCATGTAAATATTGTAAATAGATTTCTTAACTCTCTTCTCTATGTGCTTATATAATGCTTTTTCTCAAACTACTCTATAAGAATACATTTACAAATGTATAACCTTCTAAGAATGTGCTTATGTGCTCAAATAATGTATTGCCTTAAATTACCCTATAAGAACAGCTTATAATTGTATAACTTTTTAGAATAACCTTAGTGAAGTTGTAGTTGAATTTGTTGTAATAATGAATGTTCCTATTGTACAAACTGGTCACCTCAATGTATCATTCATATTTTATATTTCTGTATTTTGTATTTGTACATTTGGAGCTTTTCTCCCCGGGCCTCCACTGAAAACGGGTCCTCAGGGCCCAGTGGACTTCCCCGGTAATCAAACTGGAAATAAATAAATAATAAATAAATAAATAAATGTACCATGCATATGCCTCAATGAGACTGTAAAGGCTACCATTACCCTGGCTCTTCTCTGACAACACAGCTGACACTGCTGCCTCAGTTACACATACAGCTTGCTGTCCTCCAAAGAGTTCACACTCATCCTATATATCCTAGGATACAGTAGCAGTTGCAGCCTGGAACATACGCAGCTGTATGTTAACCTAGCTGCTACAGACCTACCATACCTCACAAACTCCTAGAACAAAGGTCCCAGACAAAACCATTGATAAAGGGAGGGGTGGGGAGCAAAGGTCCAGTGACAGGGACAGGTTTCACAGTTTGCCCCTACAAAGATAGTGAGCTAATAGAATAGCAGCTACTGCATCAGCATGCATATTCTGATGGGTATGATGTCTGACATTTACATGTCTCTCCCTCCTTACTGACCTCAACCCACAATGTTTACCAGTGAACTGTCATATACTCACAATGTCATGGGACAATGGTCAAACATATCATGCAAAACTGTGGACATACCTCATAAATCACAACAGTAAACAGTATTTGTACTGACCTCTGTGATGCTGTAGTCTCCACACCTCACTAATGTCCATCTCAAAGACTAAAAAAGAGGCCAAGGTCTACAGGAAGGCTATACATATTGCACTGTGGTGTTATATCATTGGCTAATGAAAGTGCAACACAGCTGCTTTGGATGCAATTAGCAAGTCTGAGCCACAGATTGGTGCACAGGCAATTACCTGTTGATGAACATTACCTACAAAAGGCAATCAACTGCCTATGGGGAACAGGTCTGTGTATTGCTTTACTCAGACACACTATGGTTTAGCAAGCTGTTTGCAGAGGATCTGGTCAAAAAAGGATTACTTCACTCTAACAGGTATGTAATACATGTGCCCATATAATGGGATGCAGATGGTAGGATGGATGTATGGGGAAAACAGATGACAAAAGTAGGCCTGTAGTACATCTATGGCATTGGCATGTTGGTGATACTCTGCTGTCCAACAGCTACAGGCATGCTTGCTCAACTCTCCCTGCTTTGAATCAAATCACAACTCTGCCCCTGTTACTCCCTACTACAACAGTCATATCCTGTAAGAATGCTAGTAGATTATGAGCTAGACATATTGATAGTAAGTAAGGGTGTACACAGCTGTAATATCACATGATGTAATGTAATAATTCTCCTCCTCTCAGTCTGTCAATGTTACACAGAAATAGTTCAGACATTGTAAAGGTGTCCCTGACTGTCCCTGATGTACTCTGGCTAGGTCTGTTTTGTTGACATTCATACCTCATTACTTTAGAGCTATGGCTAACATACCTGTCAACCCCTTACAGCAGAAATTTGGGTCATAGGCACAAACTCAGTGACAGAGTGTACATATTGGCTATACAAAGTAAGAATATGAACAGAATCATGGAGGTTACTGTAGTGTAAGTGTTTTCTGAAGGTTCTGGAGTGTGACAGCCAGATTCTCTATATTCCATCAACAACCATCAATAATTAGTCATCCATTTATCAGACAGACAAATGTCTGTGCCAAAAGGCCCACATCTATGAGGCACATGTTCACATTCTGCAAACACCTGTGTAGTGGAGAGGTATGATGCTTACAAGGAAGATATACTACAGCAGATTTGCCTTGCTGTCTGTCATTGTGGCACACTGGTGTTGCTGGAATGTCCCCATATAGTTGTAATAGCACACAGCTATTTGTCTGACAGTGGCTGTATCTCATAGTAGTGGGACCTTTGCCCATAGGGGACACACCACAGTAGAATGCAGTGATGGGTTGAGAGACATACAGCAGACTCCTTCACAGCACCCAGGGACATAACCGCTATTGCTACTATCTTGGTGATAGCCACACATGTATTGTGTTAATAGACTTTGGGATATGACGTGTGAGGTAGCGGTTGATAAGGCAGCCCATTTTGGTTGTGCAGGGTCTGTACACAGTGGATGTCCACGCATCTGGTCCTGTGATGTGTTCCCCTCTTGTTGTCTTTCAGGAATGACATCTCACAGGAGGCACCCAGCATTCACAGCTGCAGAAAATAATGTTATCCTGGATGGCCTCAGACTGCATCAACACTTTCTGCTGTCCAGCAGTCACCAAAATCATGACCAATGTGCAGCACTGTGGGCTGACCTCATCACAGCAGTGAACCAAATTGCCCAATAGGACAGGACATATGAGCAGGTCTTCCACTGGGCCACAGATATGGTCAGTGCTGCATGGAAAAGGGCAGCTGCTGTGGCCAGGGACTGTGCTGCCATCAGTCATTGTGACAGGCTCTGCATACCAGTACCTGGGTGTTAGGTATATCTGCATGGGGGGGGGGTTGATTTTAACGCACAGTTGTGCACACATACTGCTGCTGTGGCTAGGGACAGTGCTGCCACTGGTGGAGGGCCTGCAACAGTACAACCATTCTCTGCCACAGAGGAATTCCTTGTAAACCTGGGATCAGCCACTGGCTCCCAACCATCCATCACCCCATACATCCTGGAGGTGGACTGAACATTAGGAAATGATGTCAGACATTTGAGTTACTGACTCCATACACCTTGGGACATTCATGTTAATGCATGACTTGTTATTCTCTGACCTTTCCACATTTGTCTGGCCAATAGTTAATCCTTCTCCTTATATTTAGGCCTTTGTCTCACTATTGTTCATGGCTTTGTCCAGATTTTATGCTCTAAATGGTTGAAAGTTACGATGTGACTGGAGTACATGATGTAACACCACACATGAGATGACAGTCTTCACACCTCTTACTGTATACGTTTTTGCAGAATGTCCAGCATGTCTGCTGTGTTCCTCATACAGTTGTGTTTATCTGGTAATATATTACTAAATGCAGTCCACTGAATTGTTGGAAGTACTGACACAGTTAAGTGATGGCTTTTACATCTTGCTGCTAATCTGACCTGTTGCAACCTAATGTTATACTAGCCACCATCTAGGCTACTCAGAACATATATAATGACTGTAGGTTTGTCATTCTGTCCTCCCATTTTTGCTGGCTTTGTCCAGATTTCTTGCAGTAACATATTGCAGCATTTTAACAGTCTGTGGGACTCCTACCATACGAGTAACTCACATGCAAAAGCTGTAGGTGCAGCCAGTTTCGAACCATCAGCATCATCAACTATGCTTATGTCCTTAGCCCAGTGAGCCACACCAGCCACCAGAAAGTGAATTTTAATTCCTCACATTATCAGTAGCATACAGACATACATTGTGACCCCCTGCTGTGACCCCTGTGTTTTGTGAAAAATAGAACAGTTGGCCAGGTTCTTTGTGACAGTCCTGGAATTGTGTGCTCTGCTGCTATATCCTTGAAAACATACTGTTACTGCAGTTGTATGGGAACACTGATGTGTTGGTGGTAGGGGGCTCTGGCATTGACAGTCATGCATCTGTCCTATGACCCCACTGTTTGATATTTCCCTTGCATAATGCAGTGGGGTTTCCAGCCATGTGGCCATGTAGCCTAATGCATATTATGGGGCACTCAGTATTGGACAGAGTACCTGTTGTCCTAAGTAGCTGTTAGTTCTCTGCAAGTAACCCAGCAGCCCACTCTAATCACTTGAATACATGCAGCAGGTCCATACATATGCTACTATAGTCTAGTACCCTGTACATTTGTTGTATAGAAAAGTGACTTACCTTGTGAACACAGTGGTTGAGAGACCCGTGTTTCAGGACTGATTCTATTTGATGCATGCAGTTCACAGCCAGTACATGGTTAGGTACAGGTTGTGTGGTCTGGCTGGCATCCTTTTTACTATGTATGCAAGTCGGAGTAAGGTATCAGTCCCTAGGATCCTAGGTTGTCAGTGCATGTGCTATGCATTTCCTCTTGACCAAGGCCAGGGCATACTGGGCACGCCTACATCTGCCTACAGGGACAGGCTTGGGGGATTTGTCCTCCAAGTCCCCCTGTGGGTGTGGTTGTGGGGATCTAGGCACTGGTGAGGGGCTGTGTGTCCCTTTCCTGAGATGATCCTGCCACAGCTGTTTCCACAGGATCATATTGTGTAGCATAGCACATACTGTGAACATCTGTGCACATGTTGCTGGAGATACTGAAGGGCTTCACCAGACATACTGAGTCACCAGAACTGTGACTTCAGCAGCCAAAACACACACTCTATGATATTCCTAGTTTGTGCATTCGCCCCATTATGGCATTCTTCAGTAGGTGTGTGTGTATTTCTGATGGATGTCATCATCCATGGTTCCAGTGTGTAGCCAGCATCCCCCTGTAGATGGCCGTATGGGATGCCCCCCCGGCAAACATCTGGCACAGCTGTGATGCATTCCAGATATGGGAGTCGTGATAATTGCCATGACTGCCAGCACACACATTCATGATAATACCCTGGGCATTGCAAATGACCTGGCAGTTGATGGAGTGATACCCCTTGTGGCTGACGTAAACTCTACCCTCCTCACAGAGTGGTGCTTTGATGTGGACATGAGTGCAGTCTATGGCACCCAGTACCTCAGGGTAGTGTACTATATGGTAGAAGAGATGCATACTGCGGGCCCTCTCCTCAGGGGTGTGGGGTAAATAAATGTGCTCACTGGCATGTGTTTGCATGGCATCCAGGAACTGGTGGAGTACCTTAGATGCTGAAGCCTGTGAGACCCCCATCATGTCCCCAGTTGTATTTTGAAAAGTACATGTAGCTAGTATCCTAAGGGCTACACAGACCTTTGTTTTCACTGGGATGACTTCCCCACTGTTGGCTCTGGGTCTGACGTGGGGGCAGCAGAGCCTGGTGAGTTCTTGTAGTATGTCCCTGTCCACACTGTAGCGCTCTGCAATCTGCAGCTCATGTTGCTCCTGGAAGGTGACCCTGGGCCTGGACACTCTTCTCCTTCTTAGTCTAGGTCTACTGTGAGCATCAGCATCAGCACTGACCTCATCATCTAGCACATACAGATGTAGCAGAGTTGCAGCAGCCTCTAGCATTCTCTCAGTTAAAATTTCCATGTCTGTACTTCAAGGGTGCAGAGTATGGGGGGAAAATCAGATTGCAGGGTGTATGCATACTTTTTAGTGCTCTGCTGCAGATGCATCCCATGTGATTGGTTAACTATGATGCATTCCACCTGCCAAGTACATCAGTGAGGAGTTGGAATGACTCATTTTAGGTGGAACAGGGGTCATCAGTAATTTATATATGATTGGCTTTCTCAGCCAATTTCTTTTTCTTTTTTGACAGCCTTCCTTGCTAAGCACTGCGGCACTGCATGTAAACCTGTGCCACAGGTATACATAGTGCTCAGCAGTTAATAGACACACCCCCATGAATAGGCATGCTCAGCACAGTGGCGTGTCATGCAAACATGCTCAAACCAGCTTAAACAAGCTCCCCAAAGGTAAACAAAGCTTAGCAGCCCTGGACACCCCCCTTCCTCAGCTCAGGGGCTCAGGGTGCAAACAGGTGCCGCTGTGCTCCAATGTGCTTAAACAAATAGAGGGACACTCCCTTTTGATGTCAGCTACCTCTTTTGTGACACCAACACAGTTCTGGTACTACATGGATGTGATCTGCGGGCACGGATACCAATTTTTGCTATTCAGTAAACCCAGCTCATTTGCACACAACCAGGAAACTACATTATTCCAGGACCTGCCTCCTTATCAACCATAGACGTCTGCCATTGTACATACTCCATGCAAGGCCCTATAATGCATTATTGTCACATATTTTATTTTTTTCATTTTTACACTTTAAAATTTTTTTTTTTGCATAATGGCATGTTTGCGCACTGCTGCGTGCCACGCAAACATAATATGGGTATTAAAAAAAATTATTTCAAATTATTTTCCATTATTTTTTGGACACACAGGGCATTGTTTTGCACATATATTTGTCTGCTACGCTATTTCAGACATTCTAACTTGCCTTTTACAGCCCCTGTTCACTTTTTAATTTCATGTACACAGAAAGTTTCCTTGTACACTTCGGGCACCAACACAGGGTCTGCAGGACTACCTAACTGCTTGCTGGAGCAACCTCAGTTCACCAACTTATGAGGTGGTTTGCATGCCACAGACACTTCTCTGTTCACACATTCATGCACGCCCCTCAGCTCCGTTTACTGGATCATGCGGCTACTTACTTCCATGTAAGCTCCATGCCACTATGCCTACATGGAAAATTAATCCTTGTAGGCTTTATTGAATTCTTCCTAAATCCTGGTCATTGGTGGTAAAAATAGCTCTTTAAGGCAATCTGACTTCCTGTTGTATTGGTGTACTTATTTTGGTATGACATAAATTGTTTGAATCCTAAGGCAGCATTGCTTCCCTACCATTGCCTCTTAAGCTGAAACTCTGGTAATAACTTTCCTCACTAGAGCAAAGCAGGGGGAGAGGTGAGGCATGACCTTTATCTGAAAGACAGCTTATGAAGGAGTGTTTCTTAACAATATAATCTGTGTGTGGGTGTAGGGAATGGTGGGCGGCAACGACAAAAAAAATCCAAAAAAGGTATGGCAGCACATAGGAGGACCCCTTGAAGTTAATATATAAAAGGTTGGAATTTAAGGTTTATGAATGTTTGCTCCTCTAAATATAATCCCGTCAAGCATTTGGTCCCCTGTACGATCACTTTGGGATTATCCTTGGAAAAGTTTGGAGGAAACAGAACCGAAGTATTTTTTTTTTTTTTAGCTGACATTCCTTTTTATTATTTATTGCCAATGTCAGGAGGTCTAGTAAGTAACTACATATAATAAAGGACTATATGTCTCCTGAATGTGTGATTCTCTAAGCAAAGTGTCACTGAGCTTTTTTTTTCTACACACAGCTACTCTGGAATTTCACTTGAGAAAAAAGGAGGGCACCAGCATAGAAAGACAAAGTACTGGTTTTCCCTTTTGTGATATTATTAATGAAAACAATCCCGGATGCCTTTAATGATGTTGGATTGCCCTCATTTAAGGCAGATCTCCTGCAATGTCATTAAAAATGATAAGGGTAAAGAGGAGGTATTTTAGTGACAACATACTGGAGCCCTGTTTGTCCATGGTGGACAGAGATCACTGATATTTCAATTTTGCTTCTAGTTTTATATTTACTTACCATTCACCTACTTAATGTTGCAGTTAAGAGCCTTTCTGTTTATTTTGCTGTTTTTCCCCTGTTCTTTGTGCCTGCCCCAGCCCCCACAGGCACATTAAATACTGTCTGGTCCCTACTGCTTAGCTGCAGTTCTTCCATTCCCCCAACTGTAAAACTAACATTTCTGAAAGTGACAATTGTAACCTGCCTGCAGTCACCGACCTGTAATTTAGAGTCATAGGATTAAGAAAACTGTGACTGCTGTTATTGAAGTCACAGACCTCTAATATTGGCTTTATTTGACTGTATACCTCTCTACCTAGTCTGCTTGTTTCCCAAACCCTCCCACCTATCTTTTGTTGTGGTTTTAAAAGCTTGCATTCTCTGGTTTCAGTTCCTTATGGTAATCTGACTTCCAAAATCCATCTAGCCCCTTTTTGTTTGTTATTGTCATTTGTGTATGTTGTTTAAGTACTCCTCCCCCTATTATTTTCCACAGATCCATAATGCTCAGTGCTCACCGAGCAAACTAGTATTGCTCTTGAGCAAACCTACTTTAACTACATATTGTGTTCTGCTGAGTTTCCTCTCCACACCCTAAGAGGGTTCTAAATTAATCCTGATCCATCCTTGGCAGTTAAGAGATGTATTTTATTGTTTTTCACTTCAGTTAACTGTATTTGAGTGCTACTGCTTTATTGTTGATTTTACACTATAAATCATTTCAGAGGTAACTAATATTGTAGTGTTTGCTAACTGCCGAGATCTGCACTTTTGAGAAGCCTTCCAGGCAGTGTTATTGTGCAATTTGCTAATTTGTATTTGTTGCTCTTACTTAGTCATTGCATTCCTGCACTTTTGGCCCAACGAGACTACCCTTTTACTCAAGTGTGCACAGAGAAACTAGTTTGCGCATGAATAAGCAATGCCTCACATGCTTAGGAGGAGATACTCCAGTTATTACTCTTCAGTCCTGCAGCAGCTTACTGACTACCTAAATAAGGCCAGAATCCACTGACTTGAATTTTCCTGCTATCTCTGTAGCCAGATTGATGGATAAGGGCATTGTGAGGCAATATAGCAATTACCTTATGTTTACTGACAGCCAACTTATTCTCAGACAAATTGATAAGGTATGTGAGGGATGCATTTATACACTGTCACTGGAAGCAAAGCTCTCACAGAAAAGCACACAGAATACCAACCAGGTTGTCAGAAATGCACACAGTAGACACACCACACAGACACAGCATTGATCAGACACTCAGACCCATATAAGTTGACTCTCTTAAAAGTATTATTCTTAAACCCCAAAAGGCCTCACAGACATTTGAACTTCAATAGATATCAGCAGCAGCCCTAAAAGCATTCCATCAAAAGAACACCCGCTACAACACATACAACCATACTGCATGGACCCTCAGCTTTAAAGCCCATAAATAAGTGACCATACAACCCAGTATATTAGTCACAGAAGAATTCATTGTGAGACACACAGATGTCCCACTCACCAAAATGAATAAGAAAAAGTCACAGTTTGCTGTCTATCAGGGGCCAGGAGCTGGCTGATAGCTCTTGCACTCAGGTCATTGGACCGCAGGTATCAGTATGACACCATCATACTCCATCTGGTTATAACTGACTTGAGTCATACCTCCCTGCATTATATGAAGAGGGACATTATGAAGCTCTCAGACTACATGTCCCAGGCTGGTATGAGCCTAGCATTGAACACTATTCTACCTTCTCCAAGGATGATGCCACAGTATGAAAAGAAGATTGACTTTAATGATTGTCTGAGCTTCTGGTGTCATTCCAAGGAGGGGCAGCGTTTGTCAGCATGGGAGGATATGGTCAACAGATCATGTTGCTTTTCCAAGGATGTTCTGCACCTGTCCCCTTTGGTTTTTCGAATATTGGCTAAAATATTGTCCTCCCCTTGAGTATCTTTTTTAGAAAATGCCAAACTGACAAACCTGAAATCTAAAGGTATTATTTCTCAATGCCAGGAGTCTAAACAAGAAACTCCACTCCATCCAAGTTCTCCTCACTCTGGAGGATGCAGACAGCTTCTGAGAGTACCCTGATAGTGGAAGGCTGCAATGCCTTCCACAGATTTAGGCCTGCTACTGCACAGGCAGGGACTAAAGATGGAGCTGTCTTAATCTACAGCAATAACAAGGGCACCTCAAGGTTGGTCAAACAGGATGAAAAGCTTGAGCTTCTCTAGTTCCAATTTCCCATAGGCAAGTTCTATACCATATCCTTGCTGGCTATAGGTCCATCTCTATGACCAAGAAAATCCATATTGCATACTTAAATTTAATGGAGACACCCAACATTCAACCCAATACCATATTCATGGGTGACTTTAACTATCCTATTATAAACTGGGGATCATGCATAACCCCAGACTTGCAGACCTATAGATTCCCACATGTTGTAAACACTAGCATCCTGAATCAGATAGTCCACAGGCCCACTAGAAAAGCAAACATATTGGACATGATGCTTACTTACATGGAAAAATGCTGCACCACCTTGTAGCCATTAGAAACTATTCTAAGGAAAACTCCCTTTTATTAATGACAATATTTCAAGCCCCCCGCCAAACCCTGATAACACAGCTGCCTATGTGGAATTGTTCATAGATACTCTATAATCCTGTTAATAAATGTATAGAGACAGCTGTGCCTACCAGAAATAAGCTCAGAACAAACTCAAAAACAAGCCACTCTTGTGGAATACAAACATCAATAGGCTGTACAACATAAAGAAGAATAGTCATAGCTAAAGTTAGGAAATCCAATGCCCAGCTGCATAAACATTCCCTCATCAATCTAAATAAACAATTCAGTGGGCAAATCAGGTGCATGAAAGCTAGTTTTGATGTAAAATAGCCCCCCTGGCCAAGGGCAACCACAAAGTTTTCTTTAGCTATGTCCATAGCTTCAAAGGCTGTACACAATAACGTGCAGAATGAATTGTGAATGGAATCACCTACATGGAGCCCGAAGATATAACAAATTGACTGTGTGACAAATTCAGCTCCAATTTTAACCCCCCCCTCTCTCCAGGCCACACCTCAAGAAATGCCATTGAATATACCAAATGTCCCAATCTACATAAGACAGAGCCCCTCACTATCACTCTTCAAGAGGAACCTTGATGAATGGATGGGTAACAAAAAGTTCACACCGGAGATCACACCAACAGCACTACTAGATAGGGGCCAAGGGTACTAGCTGCAAGTACAAGGGTCTAGGGAACTACTAAAGGGGGTGGTGAATACTGCACAACATGGCTGGGCTAATATATGCCTTCGGGTAGATAGCCCAGTACCAACCTATGAACCTATGAACCTATATACCCCCCCCCAACCATCACTAGGAAACTGGTCCTAAACATATGGTCTAAGACCAAGAACACTGCATCAGTGGGATCGGTAATACCCCAGGATGCTTCCTAAATATCATAAAACATGACCTATCTGGACCACTGAAGTCACTATTTAACCATAGCCTTCAGTCAGATTTCATGCCACACAAATGGAAAACTGCAGCAGTCATCCCTCTGCATAAGGCTGGGTCTTCTTTGGACTCCAGAAACTAAAGACCCATAAGTTTGACTAGTCTCATATGAAAATCATTGAAAAAATTATCATGAAGATGATTAATAATGGCATTGGAAATCTCCAGATGTTGAATACAACCCATTTTGTTTTTTATCAAAGGAAGATTATCCCTACTTAGCATGGTAGACTTCATCAAGAAGATTACCAAGGCAATGGATGAGGCAAAACAGTGCATATTGCCTACCTTGACCTAGCCAAGGCATTTGATACAATACCCACTCAGGTACTCTAAACAAACTCACAAAATTAGGCATAAACCCCTGTGTTACATACTGGATTGCCTGCTGGCACTCAGATAGGAAGCAGGAAGTTAGGATAGGGAAATCCACCTCCACAAAGAGGCTGGTCACTAGCGGAGTTCCTCAGAGCTCAATGCCGGGTCCTTTCCTTTTTGGCATCTACTTCTCAGAAGTCAAGGCCAACATCACGGGCATCTGGTTGACCATCTCTGCAGATAGTTTCCCCAAAGAAACTAATATCCTCCAGGAAGGGCTAATACAGACAAATAACAGGTATCATGGAGACAGTTTAAAACTCAATGCCAAGAAATGCATAATAGTACCCTTTGAGAAATCAGCATTCCAAGGAAACTACCTCATTGATAACGCACCCTTAAGAGTAGATCCAGTACTCAGGAATTTTGGTATGTAGACATCAACCTGGATTTTGACCAATATGTGCCTAAGGTAGTAAGGAAACAATTTTACATTCCTTAACTTATAACAAGAGTATGGCATGTAGGTCCACAGATGTGATCATTTCACTGGAACAAGTCCTCATAAGACCCATTATTGACTAAAATACCCCCTTCAGTATGTATCTGACCAGGTACATGCAAGAACTGGAATGTTCACAGAGGTTCCTTACAAAAAGAATGCAGGATGTTAATGACATGTTTGAAGCAGGTTGACTCAAAACCCTATCCCCATACTCTGTCTCCTAAAGACTGTTGAGAAGTGATCTGTGTTTGCCATACAAGGCATCCCAGGACCCCATTCTAATGGACATTTTGCGTATCTCCAAAACAAATAGAATCAGAGGTACCCAATTCAGGGACTTAAACCTTGCTTGTAAAACAAACAGGACATCTTGGAAAAAGAGTTATGTGTCTCAGAGAATGTCCCTTCTCTGAAACAGACTTCCCATCCATGTGAAGCAGAGTTTTTCCCCTGACTCTTTTCAAGCATAACCTGGACTAGTGGGTGGAAAATCAAAAATTCACCCCTAGTCTCTCACCTATGTCTCTAATGGATAGAGGCAACCTGTAAATGTTTGACCATGCATGCCCAAGTTTACACAGCCCTTAAAAATAACCTTAAGGATTCAAACTTGTTGGAAACCTTTGGGATTCATAGCTAGGCTTAACAAGACCCTTGTGGTCATTAACCAATTATATATCTATGAACCTATTCCAGTGCTGATAACGTGTTGTGCAAAATCTTGACAACTGATTACTACTTATCCACCATCATTGGCCGCAGTGATACTTTTCAGCTAGGAAAAATTCACCATTCCTTTTTTTTAATTTTCTGCATTGCAGACACAACATACTCACACTGAAAATCTGCCTGTCAGTAGAAGGACAAACTTTAAATTCAAGCCAAATGCAAAACTATTTTTTTCTCATCATCTTTACATTAATATAAAGTGTAATTAAATAAATACCCTCTGTTTCCTGTCTGCACCTGACTCAGCAAACTCTCCTGACATTAGTTTGGCTTTACCTGAAATCTCATACAATTTTCTTTAGGCTTGATCTCATGTCGTATATCTGCCATCTTGTTATGGCAACGTGTTCAGTCACTATGGGTTGTTTTTTAGAGATGTTGTGATATCACAGGCAGAAATCAAATTCAATTTGATGTCTGTAGATAGAGGAAGGACATTTCTTCTACTGAAACTCGAGTGCTGGAATCATTAATTAATGTCTTTTCAAATTGACATTTTCTAGAAATTTGCTGAAGAAAGAAGAAATGACATGTCGATCTCTACTTTGGACACAATAGAAGAGTCTTCATGGGTTCTGTTCAAGCAGCTTTATTATATACAAACACATCACGATAGAAGTTTACTGACTTTAACTTATATATGAACTAACTACTGCAATCATACATGCTCACTCTCTGGCTGCACTCTCAAAATGGCACTGGGAATAGCACGTGCCCGGGATTTATATGTGCACATTCAGTCCTTGATATGCTTGTTAAAGACACAGCACATACACTCTGATCTACATCCTACCTATGTGAGAAACAGATCATACAACATTATGAATCCATTTGGCATGCAGATATTACAACTAGTTCTTTGTCATGCAGTTATACAAGAATATATATATATGTACAGTTATGTCCATGTTGCTGTATATTTCAAACTTGCCTGGATATTCAACCATATCATGTGACATAAAGCAGGAATTAGGTTTAGCAACTGGAGCTGTCTCTACAGAATGTTCAACCTCAGAAGTATTTGGAACATCTTCAGGAATGGATGCAGAGGTTGAAACATACTCTGGGATGGGAACACCGTCTGGTTCACTTTGAGATCTAGATTCTGTAGAATAATGCTGCAATTCTGATTCCAGTACAGGAAGAAGATGTTTGCAATTTCTCCTGTACTCCATAACCTCAGATTCTACAAGGTAGGATCTCTGTTTGACACATATGCCTGTAACTTGGCCTGGTCAAAACTATTTGCTGTTTGTAGTCTCACTGTCTATCCTTCCCTCAACGGATGATGAAATCTGCTCAATTTATCATAACTGGACTTCTGGATAGAATGCTCCTTGAATAATTGAGCCTTGATGGTTTTGTTGTTCTTAGCTTTAGGCCTCAATAAACTGGAACTGATTTTTGGCGTTGTTCTGGTTTGCCTGGATAGAAGTCTTTGAGCAGGTGAGCCAAGTATTTTGTCATGGGGTATGTTTCTGAGATTAAGTAAATTCAAAAATATATCAGTATTGTCATGCTTTGACCTTTCAAGTAGTCGCTTTGCACTCTGCACTGCATGTTCAGTTAACCCATTTGACTGTGGATATTTAGGACTGCTAGTAACATGTAGAAAGTCCCACTCTCTTGCATATTTCTGAAACAACTGACTAGTAAATTGAGTACCAGTGTCAGAAATAACTTTGTGTGGACCAGCATGGACAGAGAAACGATGTTTCAACTTAATGATAATAGAAGTGGATGTTAGGTTAGTTAGTAAGTCAATCACAAACCAATTCGAATACGAGTCTACCAATGCTACGTAGTGTTGATTGTTCCACTCGAAGGTATCAGTGGCTACTGTTGACCAAGGTAGTTCAGGAACTTGAGTTAGCTGAAGTGGTTCTCTTTGCAAATGCGGTCTAGCACTATTGCATACTGAACAAGAAGAAAGTACTTTATCAATGTCTTTCAGTAAAGAAGGCCAAAATACCAGTTCTCTCACTCTTCTCTTAGTGGATGCAGAACCTGGGTGACCTGGGTGACCACAGTGCAAAATCTGGATATATTCTTTTTGTAAGTAAGCAGGAACAACAATTTTAGGACCTTTGAAAATAATGCCATCTTCCATTAACATTTCATCTCTGTAAGGAAAATAGGTTTGCACTTCCAGTGGTACACTAAATTGCTTTGATGGTCATCCAACATTAATTATAATGTAATATTAAAATATAATAATAATATATAATATAATATATATATATATATATATAATATAATAATATAATATAATAATAATAATGTAGTGACTGAGATTTTGCAAAATTAGATCAGACTTTGTGTGATCTTTCAACTCATCAAGCATAGTAGTAGAAAAGTTATGCACTGCTATCACATCAAAGTCAAAAATTCTCTGCATCAAGCTGTTCCATGAGCCTTAACTTTATCCTGCATAGCTTTGGAACTCTTCTTGCTGGTCTGACTACTGGAATGACCTCTGGGTTTAACTTGATGGAATACACAACTGGACGTTTGCCAAACTTGTCATCGAAAACATCAACATACTCTGAGAAAATGGCTTCAGAAAAATTGGAACTAGGATATGCATTTATGTGATGAACTTTGTTAAATGAAAGCAGATTCATTCTCAAACTGTCTTTGAGTCCCAGTAAAGACTGTAGAGTTTTCATACTACATAGAATAACAAGCTGTAAACACTTCTTGGCCAAATAACATGAGAGCATCACTGAGACTTAGTTTTTAATTTCTTTACCTCCATAAGCAACAAGGTTATCACTACTGGCCTACTTAGTTGCTCATTAGTTCTCACTTTAGCAAATGTGCTGCTGACATAACATTGCAATTTGAACCAGTGTCTACTTTAAGCACTTTGGATTTAACATTGTTCCGGACTGTACAAAACACTTCACTCTTTGCCAATAAAGTCACTGCATCAACTCTCTCACCAGTTACTGATACAACATCTACATAGAAAGTAGAATTGCAGTCTACTTGATCAACTTGCTTTTTTTGGGTGACCTTTCTTTACACCTGTGTGGAGTTTACTTGATTTGCAAAACTTTCGAAAATGGTTCCATTTTTTACACTTGTGACATTGCTGACCAAATGCTAAGCATCTCTCTCTTTTAGATTCATGATTGACACCACAACTGTGACAGTTAACAATAAAGCTAGACTTGGGTTTTGCTGATTCATGCTTGTACTGCACTGAGCATTTTGTTGATTCACCCCTGTACTATACAGAGCACGCTCCTTTCTTAGAACTTTTGGGAAAATTGGTGTTTTTCCTAATGGGCCAGCAGGGACTATGGCTGCCATATGCTTAGGCCTTCTTCGGTTTGCCACGTGCCGCATGCTGTCTACACTTGCTCTGGAGCTTACTGAAACCATGCTCTTCTGACTTGTAAGTATACTTGTGTGTTTTTCTGCCTGACAACTCTCAATAGCTTTACTCAATGTTAAATCACTGTCATGAAGCAAAATCTTTCTCACAGCAGCACTATTAACACTACACACGAGTCTGTCCTTTATAAACTGATCTTTTAAGTCACCAAACCAATACATTTTGGCTTTGTTTCTCAGGTCAATTATATAAGCTGCAAATGTTTCTGCTGGTTTCTGATCTTTCATATAAAACAAATGCCTCTTTAGTGTAATATTTGTATGGGGTTACACATTTCTCTGAACTTGTGCTTCAAACACTTAAGAGTCTTCCCTTGATTCAGACTGTACAACAATGTGATGATTTTCACCTTCTCCCTCATATACTGCTGGTGCAGACACAAATGAACTCTCTCTTTCTATGGCCTCTGACCAAGCTAAGTTTAGCAAAATGAATGCTCTGGTACATGCATCTTTATCTGAATAAGCTGCTTGTATAAAAATATCCTACTCTTGCTCAAATATTCTCCAGTTTTCTGCAATATTCTGATCAAATACAAGTGGTAAGGCCTTTCGAAATCCATCTGCCATATTAACTCATACCAGTGAAGGGTTTTGCAAATAAGCACAAACACATACACATGCACATATGCCAGAAATGTATGCCAGTATTTGTAACTTTGCCCAATAGAACAATAAGCTTCTGTGTAACTGAACTTTGTGAAATAAGTCTCTCAGGCACCATAATACGCTTGAAGTTACTGTATTGCAAGAAATCACCTCTTATCAGTGTAACAAACATATCAAATAACTAGATAATGCACATGAACCAGGCAAGAGAAGCTCAGAGTCAATAACATTTTGAAGAAATTGCATTTTGTGAATAAATTGTACACAGCACATTGAAACTTCCCCAAAATGGTGGTAGCTTGCTAGGAAACTTTTTTTTTTTTTTGAAAATCTTTTTATTTTATTATCTTATAGACAAACAATACAAACCACAGAAGAACACTGTACAAACATCAACAAAAACTATATACAACTATACATTGCCCATATCATTCACAATATATACAACAGATAATAAATTAAGGAGATATAATACAAAAATGAAAGGTGTTTCAGGTTAAAAGACAATCAAAGAATACATTCCAAAAATTTTCAGAACAGAACTTGTGATTACCTTTATAAAAGAGATACTTTTGTGCCCTAATATGCCTAATTACCAATTCCTTTAGACCTTCCCATGCTAGTGCGGCTTGGCACTTCCAATGCAATGAGATATAATATTTGATAAATATGACAATTGAAATCACCACCTTGAGCTGAGCTTTAGGAATATTATCAGGAGGGATATGTAATAAAGCAAATTGCCAAGAAAGTGTTGATTTTTCGTATCCCATTTTCTCCAGAATAACTTTAAGGGCACACCATAGTCTGTACACACATTTGCAACTCCAGAAAATGTGATAAATATTGGCTACTTGATCCTTACAAAATGGACACAGAGAAGACGATTTGGGATGAATTTTATTAATGATTGCAGGTGTTAAATACGCATTATTGGTGATCATGAGTTGCGTATAAAATAATTTTTTAAAAGGGATAAATGTAATACTTGATTTGAAAGCCTCTTACATTAGTGTGGGAGTTATACTTGGGTCCTTATCTGACCAGAATTTAGAAAATACTGGCAAATTGTTAGATCTAATAGAGATTAATAACTTATATACATTGGAAATCATTTTCTTTTTTAGCAGAAGAAGTTTCCAAATAACCTTGGCAATTTCGATATTTTCTCTAGATAGGTCAGGATGATCAAAGTATGGATTCAATAGTTCAAAGATTTGTCTAGTTATTAAAGTATATTTATTGGATAAATTAAAGGTTTGCCTGATCTTGGATAATTTTGCTAGGAAACTCTTTACAGTGCAAGAAACACTCTGTAATGGCGGCACTTTGCGAATAGACACACCCGGCACAAGAAATTTTTGAAAAGTCTATACTCTGACTGTACTTCACAAAATAGTTGCACTTTGCACACAAATAAACTCTTTGGAATACATGCACAGTAATAAGCACACACTGTAAGCACTTTTACACACTGAGATTCTTTTAATGACTTTAGTTATGCCCTTGACACAATACAAAGTCGTAGTTATTCCAAAAGACAGCACTTTGCCAAAAAACATGCAGTCGCCTTGCTTTATTTATGCTTAATGTGCCCTTTTTGCCCTGATTATATTCATTTTGCTTGTTTAATCTCTTTTCATGTCCATTATACTTACCCTGTGCTTGTTTTACTCTAAACATGCTCGTTTTGCCTTAAACACACTTGTCTTGCTTTTCTGATAATCGTTCTGTCAAATATCTTTGTTTTAAACATTGCCTTAGTTAATAAAACTTTTGTACCTCCCGCTTGTTTAATAATGTGGTTTGTGCCCTTGTAATGCTCCATTTTATCTGTTTTATAAAATAAACAGTTTGTGCCACTTCTCATTACCTTTGATTCTTCTCTGGCTCTTTTTGTGCCCGTTTCTCTTAGTTTACCTTCACTGTCATCTCTGCACCTCATGGCTCTGGATCTTATTCTCTTCGATCGTGGTTCTGACGCCATGTCGCTCTCCTACTTTGGACACAATAGAAGAGTCTTCGAGGGTTCTGTTCAAGTAGCTTTATTTTATACAAACCCATCACTATAGAAGTTTACTGACTCTAACTTAAGTAAGTTATATACAGACTAACTACTGCAATCATACATGCTCACTCTCTGTCTGCATTCTCAGAATGACACTGGGAGTAGCACGCCTGGTATTTCTATGTGCATGTTCAGTCCTTGATATGCTTCTTAAAGACACACTACATGCACTCTGATCTACAGGACATCTTTGATTTTTTTACACAAAATATTAAATATTTTCCTTTTCTCTGAGTAATAGTGACCTTGGTAGTTGGGATATCAGGGCAATGAACCAACATTACATGGAGAAGTCTGAACAGCCACATAAAACAACAGTTTTGTAAAATGAGTGGATTCATGATATTTTATGATTTGATGCATTTAAGGTGAAATATTCAACATTCTTGGGAGATGCATATTTGATCCCATGAGTATGTTGAAAAGAGATTTCTGATGTTAATACATTTAATGGTCTTAGGAGCTTATTTAGTCATCATGTCTGGCTGAAGTATGTATATATTTATATATATATATATATATATATATATATATATATATATATATATATATATATATATATATATATATATATATATATATATATATATGTGTGTGTGTGTGTGTGTGTGTATATATATATATATGTGTGTGTGTGTGCATGTGTGTGTGTGTGTGTGTGTGTGTGTGTGTGTGTGTGTGTGTGTGTGTGTGTGTGTGTGTATGTGTGTGTGTTTACACACTGACACTATATCTAAAAACATTGAAATAATGAAAGAAAGAATTTTAAGTACTGCATTCTTGGTCAAAGGAGAGAGAATTCCAATAGAAATGGAATAGAATTGCAGAACTGTGGCTAGGTTACATGGCAATCTGGACAGTCCCCAGTTTACAAAACTGTGACACTCCTCAATTACAAACAAAGCAGCCAAAAAAAAAAGAAAGCTCATGTGTTTGAACTGCAATAGTGAAATGCTTGTGCATGATCTATGCTGAAGTCACTAGATACAAAGATACAATGTAGCTTACTGTGTTAATCGCTGTGGCCAGCCACACATTTTTGCTACAACTACTAAATGCCTTCATTTAAGGAGCACTGCATAGAAAAAAAAAACTAATATAAAATATTTTTTTAACTGTCTGATTGTTCTTTTAATCTTTTGTCCCAGTATAAAATAATACCTTATGCCTGTTTACTGATAATATTGAAGTAAAATGCAAATTTTGGTCAGGATTCATAGATGCAGTGCACAACAACACAAATTAGAATGGTTAGCAGCAATGTGCAGGTTGTAGACAATTCTAAAACACAAATGGCTGCACAAAGAGTAATATAGCACTGTATGCAGTATATGCTACTGAGCAAAAAATGACACAGCAATGCAGAAGTCCATGCAAATGAGCCACACAGATATGCATATGATGATATCTAAAATGGGAGACATAGTCAGAAGCAACTAAAATGGAAGAGCTGCAGCACATAACCTGTCTTTTTACAGCTAAAGTCATGCAACACATGCAAGAAGTGATGCCTGTATTAGCAGCAGAAATAACTCAGCAGCATGTGTTATCAGCCTTCATTGGAGCCAATGCCTGCAATGTTGTATATAGCAGCCATCCAGGTCAATGAAGGAAGTACAGACAGCACCTAACATAAACAGCTCACAGATCAGCATTGTGGATTTTTTCTGTGTGGAAAGGGGGACTTTAAGGTAACTTATCAAACTGTACTGCTGCAAAGTGGGATCGAGGAGGATGCATGGCATGCCCATTCCTGTGGATATTAGGGTATGTTTAGCTTGAACCATTTTAGCTGCAAGGACCTTTCAGCGACCAATTGTGGACATGATAGGGATATTACAGGCAACAGTCTCATAAATCCTGAACCAGTTCATCAACACTGGGCTAGAGCACGTGGAGTTGCATATCTGGATCCCAAGGGCTGGAGAACAGCCAACCAGTGTCATAAGTTTGTAGATAAGTACTAGGCTACCTGCCCTGGAGGGCCATTTTAAGCCTAGCCAATTTTCCTCAAAGGTGAGAATGAAACCCTGCACTCTGTGTCTTTGAGGTAAACACTTTATTATGCCAGCCCCCAACTCCATGCAGACGTTTTATGGTATAGCCCATTTCTTTGAGATCCTTGAGGCTTTAATTCATGCATATTACCATCAAGGTCCCACCTAGTCCAAAAGGCCTGTGATACATCAACAGTGCCTCATCTATCAGGTGGTCTGTAAAGACTCAGGTATTACTGTAATATACTTGACCACCAGCCAAACATTTCCCATGATGTACACATTTGGCAAACATCTACCTTGTATCAAGGGTTCCTGTGAGGGGTTTTCTTACAGGGTTATCTGGATGGGAGGTATACAAACATGCTACTCATAAAGGTATATAAATATAGGTTCTATGAAAGCTGGAAAGAAACCACTTATAATATGATGTTGTGTGTTGAAGGCAATGCTTTGTAGGCCCTAGACCTCTGGTTGATGACAATCATCCCCAATCTCCAGGTCATACAGGAAATGTCCAATAATACAGCATATGCTGAAATGCACAATATAGTGGAGTGGGTGGTTAGCCTACTCAAGGGAATCTTTCATCATCTAGACATATTGGGATGGCACTGGAGTATAGTACAGAAATCTGCAGCAATAATTTTACTTTGTATGATATGTTACACAATGTGGCATTGTACAAACAAATGGCACATCAGCTTAGCATTTTGGCAGGGACTTCCATACCAGTTGTACCAGCAGCAGAAGGCCATGTTGATGAATTAGGGGAGATGCATGCTGTAGCAGGGCTACAGGTGAGGTACAGGTGGAAGAAAAACATTGCAGCACTGGCAAAGAGGTTTATGACTATGAGTCATGACACAGGCACAGAGAACAAAATGATGCACCCATGCTATGCAGGCTAGTGCACAGATGATCATGCTCTGTATCCTCATCACCATACTCATAGATGGTAGGAGATGGTAAGGGTGCAGTCATCATTATTTAAAAACTGGGAAGGAAGACAATGACAGGCAAGTGCACAGCTATGAGATGGAGTAAGGTCATGGGAGGTGAACACAGTGACCACACACTCTGAAGCTTATAGAGTGTCAGGGATCACAACTCCCAGTGATAGGGTCATGCTGCCACAATTTTAACATTGATGGTGTCTGGTTTGTTGGCTTGCTATGTTAGAACTTGATATGGTCCATGACAGGGATGGAGTACTACTACCGGTTATGAGCATTCAGCCTGATGGGATGTACTGTGCATGTTCATCTTAATATATATTGTTGTACATGACCTAGTCTTAACCTACGACCAGAGGTGACAGACTGTTTCCCTACAGGTGACATGGAAGGGATAGAACTATGGGAACATGTGTTTGTGCAGCCTGATAAGACATTTCAACACTTGGGCTAGTGGAGCACTATTGCCCTCGTCCTGGATAATGCTCCTGACAGGCTGTGAGGCCATAGAAGATAGTGATGCCATCTCAACAACAGTCACTGCTGTATGACTTGTGAAATTCTGTAACTGCTCTCCCAGTTTTCTGACTCTCTCATGGCAATGGAAAGTAACCCCTGTCAGGGCAAACTGGATAATAGTTGCAGTGTGTCTCATGGAGGGGAGTTATTGAGGCAACATTTCCCACATGGGAGACTAGTTGCCATAATGGTTAAGGTGTTTGCCTCCTATGCACAACATACAAAGTTTGATTCTGACACCCGACCAATGCCTGATTAGAGTTTGCATGTTCTCCCTGTATCTCTGTGAGGTTTCTCCCACCTCCAGAAAACACGCTGAATATTTCCAACTCAAACTTACCAAACAATGGAGCTGTGGGCAGGTGATAAGCAGGTTGAAGACCCAGCCCACTCCTGGGACCCATGGTAAGAGTGGGAGAGCTGTATGTGCCCTTACGGGCCAGTTTGTGCCCTCCATAAATCCCATCAGCCTAGGATAAATAAGCTACTGGACAGCCTGGGTCGAGTTGCCCAGCTTGGATTACCTGGAATAGCTCTGTTGGGAGAAAGCTGGATGTAAAACAAATCAACCTGCCAAATATGATCTGAGAATTGCTGCACAGAGT
The DNA here is from genome assembly GCF_019279795.1 of Protopterus annectens. NCBI lineage: Eukaryota > Metazoa > Chordata > Ceratodontiformes > Protopteridae > Protopterus > Protopterus annectens. The sequence goes on from NC_056735.1 coordinate 689,218,470, forward strand.
GTAGGTTCACTGACAGGATGAGGCTTGGAAGTGGATGACATGATGGTGGGGAGGCTGGACTTCCTATGTATCCAAGATGGCACAGCATCAAAGCCTCTTGGCTTGGGATTCATTGTCTACTACTCAGGAGGAAGACAGGCTAGAAATGGTGTGGTAACTGTAGTGAGAGAGATGTTTCAGAAGACAGTAAGGAATGTCATCAGAATTAATGAGAGACTCCTGGCAAACAGACTCCAGTGTAATGACAGAGCAGTATTCATAATCTCAGCCTATGCTTCACGGCACAGTTGTAATAGTGAAGAAAAGACTACATTCATGCATATATTGGGACAGACAGAGCAGGATATGAGGACACTCTGGGCCCACATGGATGGGGCAACAGGAATAAAGAAGGACAGGCCATTCTAGACTTCTGTCTGACAAATGGCTTGATGGTAGTCCACACATGGTTCCGAAAGAGAGACAGAAGGTGGCATACAAAAGTGGCCAACATGCAAATCAGCTAGACTTCCTCCTAATAAGGAAAGGGCATTAGGGTAGAATCAGTGATTGCAAAGTCATTCCTAGTGAAAAAGTCAGCCCACAGCATAAATCACTGACTACCACAATCAGAGCTCAGATAAGTTCTAAAGTCAGCAGATACCAGGCTGAAGACCTGGATGTTTACTGGAGAGAAAGCACAACAGCTCAAGGAATTACTCAGGGCTTTAGCACCTAAAGAAGAAGAGGAACTGGGTGGAGTAGAAGAAGAATGGCAGCACCTCAAAACAGCATGTGTAAAAACTACAGAACAGACATGCATCCAAGCCAGGTATGGAAATAAGATATACAAGGAAAACTAGTGGTGGAATGCAGGAAGTACAGCAAGTCATCAAAAGAAAGGAGATAGAAAAGACAGACCAAGCCAGGAAGGAATACAAGTTGGCTAACAAATAGGTTAAAAAAGTAATTTTAATAGCAAAGAACAGGGCATTAGGAGCACTCTACTAGCTTCTGGAAAGTGACTCAGTGGATGACACAAAGTAACTCTATCAGGTTGCAAGGCAAAGACAGAAAGATAAAGAAGATAGTCAGACACCCTTCATAAGGGATGCCAGCAACAACCTGCTCACCAGTCTGCAGGACATAAAAGACAGATTGAAGGAGTACGTCCATCAGCTTCTGAATGAAGAAAACCTCACAGAAGCTGTGCTTCCCCAGACAGAGTCCACAGTGAGAGATGAGGAGGAGCTTACCATAAAAGAAGTAACAACAGTACTAAGGAAAATGAAGTCAGGGAAGGCAGTAGGCTCAGATGAGGTCATAGCGGATATGATCAAGATGTTGGGTGAGATAGGGGGAAAATGGCTCCTGAGGCCACTCATAGCAGTATGGATAGAAAGGGGTATCCCAGATGATAGGAGAATAAACATACTAGTTTCAGTGGTCAAGGACAAAGGGGACATTCACAATTGTTGGTAGTATAGAAATATCAAGCTCTTATTACACTGTATAAAAGTTCTGGAGAGGGTGATTGATAAATATACAGAGCAGTAGAAAGTAAGGTGGGAAATCAGCAGTTTGGATTCAGATCAGGATGCAGTACACTCACTTGATGTTAGCAGTGAGAGAGGTAATTGAGAAGAAGCTAGAAATGAGGAAAGGGTCCAACTGGGCATTCCTAGACCTGGAGAAAGCATATGGCAAGGTCCCAAGAAAGCTGATTTGGGCAGTCCTGTGGTGGTTTGAAGTCCCAGAAACACTGGTGAAATTAATGCAAACTAGGTACAAGGACCCAGTGACTCAAGTATGAGCAGTGTTTGGTCTCACAGAGAGGTACCCAGTGGGAGTGGGTGTGTCAGGGTTCAGCTCTAAGCCCACTGCTGGTCATACTGATGATGGACTACATTATCAAACAGATCAGAGTGGACACATCAACAAAGCTGCCGTATGCAAACAATGTGGCATTGTAGGCACACTGAGCAAAACCTTCAGTAAAGGGTGGGAAAATGTATTGGAAAAACTGAAGGCACAAGGAATGAAAGTGAGTACAGATAAGACAATTGTAATGACAGCAAATGGGGGAAATCAGAAGAAACTGAAAACTGAGGTAGAAGTGAAACAGTGGAGCAGGTTAACAGCTTTAAGTATCTGAGAGGGGTGGTTGAGGAGAAGACAAGTCTGAATGAGAGGTCAAAGGTAGAATCAGTGAGGCTGCAGCCAACTGGAACAGAGTATCAGGGCTAGTGTATGACAAAAGAATGCCCAAGAAGTTGAAAAGTTGTTGTGTCTTTCGGCTTTTCCCAGTTAGGGGTCGCTAATGATTGGCAGTAGATTGTTTACGTGCCAAGTTGCCAGCCCTGATGCACAACCTTCAACGAAGGTACGCCCATTCACGCATGTTTCCATGCAGAAGACGGTCTAGCTGAGAATCGAACCGGACAGCGTCTTACTGTGAGGCGACAATGCTACCGCAGCACCACCTGAAAAGTAAGGTGTACAAAACAATGGTGTGACCAGTACTATTGTAGGGTACAGAATCCTGGGCAGTAAAGACAGAGCAGCTGAGGAAGCTAAAGGTGATGGAGATGAAGTGCCTGACACAGGATGCACACTATGGGACAGATGAAGAAATGAGGCAATAGCAGCACAAGCCAAAGTAGCTTCAATTACAGAAAATATCAAAAAGAGCAGATTAAAGTAGTTCAGAAACATGCAGGAAAGCAGAAGACAATACGGTGAAGAAGATTTGGGACAGACAGGAAAAAGGTAAGAGGAAATCATAGGATCATAGGAAGTTACTAGGCTACTAGCCCTGAGGCCGTTATAAGCCTAGCCAAGAGTTTAGCCCATGTTTAGCCAAGTCAGCACCCAATGCCCCAGTCCAGCAGGGTCACACGTGGAATCCCAGGGGTGTATTTTCTGTTTCCCATCCAGTTATCCAGGTTGCGCTTAAAAAGGAATAACGAGGTACTCTGCTTGATGTGGAGATGCAGTCTATTCCACAGATGGGGAAATCTATGGGGCACAAATCTGTCCCACAACAACTCCTATTGATGTCACAGACCAGGTTGATGTCACGCGTGTGGATTACTCAAGTGGAGCTTGACTTCGGATATGCCGCAGTCCCATCAAGGCGGGGTCTGAGATTGCTTTGTTATGCCAGACAGAGGTCACCTCTGAGGAGTCTATATGAAACTGAGAAGAGGGACAGAGTTTTTAGCCTGTCAGTGTAAGATAGATGTTTGAGGCCCTGGATTCTCCTGGTGACGAACCTCTGTGGTCTCTCCAGCTACTGCATATGCTTTGCGAGGTACATGCTGAAAGGGGAGTTGTACAAAATAATGGGCCTTATAAGGGAAGAATACAGGGATATTATGACCTCCTTGTCCCTGGATGCGATACCCTTACTTATAAGGTGGGCCATGTAGAAAGCTTTCTGTACAATGAAAGCAACATGGTGGTCAAAAGTCAGGTTGGTGTCAACCTGAATGCCCAAATCTCTCACAACTGATTGCATGCTTAGGATGTTGTTATTGATATGATAATTTGTGGGGACATCACTCTCCCCAAAGAGGATGATTACGCATTTTATAGTATTCAGCTTGGAGCCATGTTTGTGGCACCAGTCATTTGTTTGGGTGAGACCCTCTTGGAGAATTTTACTAGGGGAACTAATAACAACACCCAGCTTGGAATCATCTGCAGACATTGCCAACCATAGCCCATAGGTTTTGGTCTGTACCTCAGAAAAGTATATCCCAAATAACAGAAGCCGCAAGACCAATCCCTGGAGTATGCCACTCATTACAGGTCTACTATTTGAGGTGGCTTCCTCTATTTTGACTAGGTGGGTTCTATCAGTGAACCTAAGGTTAATGATTATGGCAACTTAAAAGTGGGAAATTCTGATGGCACAGAAATACTGTCCACCCTGGAAATGAGGGTGTCCAAAAAAGAGATGGATGGATTGTGTGAGAGAAGACCTGTGACAGTCAGGCATGAGTGTTGAAGAAGGCAGAAGAGTGGCATTGAATAGTGAGAGATAGTGAAATGTGACACAACAGCCTGACCCAATGTAGGAAATGGAAAACGGGGGTTGATGATGATGATGAAGGATTTTCCACAAGTGATTTCAGCAACATAATGTGTTTCCTTCCCTTATGTATAATCCGTGTTACTATTCACTTGGTGCATGTCATCTCATAACCCAAGGAGCTCATTTTACATCTCTTAAGTGATGAGGGTAGCAGCTGCATGTGCTTGTATCACTGTCATGCACATCCACAGTGGTTAATGCAGCCAAATCATATTGTTCATAGAGGGATAGCAGCACCTAATCCCTCCATACACATCTGTCATCTCTGGTGGGTATGTATACATCTGAGATAATGTGCATTTCTGATACTGTGTGCGCTAGGGACAGAGGTGGAGTCCTTGAGGGACTCATAGGAAGACGATATCTGGTATGCCATGGTTAAGAAAATGCCAAAAACACCACTCCACGAACCAACTCACCACAGAAAGAAAAAAACACACTGAGCAACTGGAGAAATGGTCACCATCCACTTTTACTGTGTTCCTAGTACTTTGGCATCAAGCCTTCCAGGGAATAATCATGCACAAGAATGGTATAATTTATATACATTTCACTACATTCATTATTCAATTCAATTATACAATAATTGATCAATTAATCAGTGAGTCAAGAAAATTAAAATCTAAAGTGCATCCTGAGCAGTAAAGTGCTTCAGAAACATTCAAAGTACATCAAAACATATAAAGTGCAACCCCTTACATTCCTATTACATTTAACATTATAATTTAAGAAGTTAATACAAAAGCACTTATACATCTCTAGATTAACAAATACTAAAATATTTTGCCCTACAATGGTTGAGCAATTAATCAATGAGTCAAGAAAATTTAAATCTAAAGTGCATCCTGAGCAATTAAAATGCTTCAGAAACATTTAAAGTGCATCAAAAAACTTTTAAAATGCAACCCCTTACATTCCTATTGCATTTAACTTAATAGTTTAAGAAGCTCATGCCAATGCACCTATACATCTTTAGTTTAACAAATGCTTAAATATTTTACCCTACACATATAAATCATTCATCCTATATATCTCTGCATTTATAAAATAATGCATACTAAAACATTTCATCCTATACATGTAAATCTAACTCCATATTAAGCCCATGGAGCTACAAAGTTTCAAAATTAATAATATATATACTTTCCATCCTTAACAAAATGCACCCATATTCCATGCCCTGTACTGTATAAGATTTGTTTAAAACAGAAAAAAATAAACTGCTAGTGTTACCATTGTGAACAGCATGGAAATGCTGGACCACAGGACTATTGAGCCTAACTGCCTTACATCCCCCAAATGCTCCATAATTGTTCTTTTCACCATTCTTCTGGTTTGGCCTGTATACCACTTTGCAGGTAGGCAATCACATCCAAAGGTATAAACAGCCCCAGTGGTACTGCAATTGTAAAATCCCAGGGCAATGCACTTCCTTCCATTAATCAAAGTATCTGAAATGTTCTTGACTTTGTCACACACCTTGCACCTTCCACATCTAAAGGTGCCTACTGTGTTAGAACCAGTTTCCATCCTACTTACCCTACTGTTCAATAATTCATTCAGGTTGTGAAATCTACTATGAGAAAAAGCAACCCTGCCCTTGAAAATGTTGCCCACTTCCTCATCCTGCTGTATAATAGGCCAAATCCTGTGCGCTAATGCCTTCAATGTAGCTGAAAAAGGCGAACATTTATTAACAAAAATATATCATCCTTGCCCACTTTATAATAATCTCCATGCCCATGATATATTGCATGACTACATACTCTTCAACCAGCAATTTGCTTTCTCACTTTTTCCTCAGCCCTATTTAACACCTGGCTAGAATACCCTCTCTTCGCCAACTTGCATCTAACAGTGTTAAATTCCCCATCCAATGCGGTTCTGTCATGAACATCGTCACTAATGCGCTTGAATTCTCCATAAAGGAGAGAATCAAGTAAATGTTCTGGATGCAGGCTGTCTGCACTCAAAAAGTTATTAGCCGCTGTTTCCTTATAAAATGCTTTAAAAGACACTAGCTTGTCTTTAGCCACAAAGAACTCCAAATCTAGAAACTGCATCTTCTGTCTATGAATTTGATAGGATACTGTGATGCCATACTGATTCTGATTTAGTTACAACAGGAACTGTTCAAAAAGACTAATCTCCCCTATAAAAAACAGATCATTAATATAGCATTTGAAAACTATAACATTTTCCAAAAAATATGTATTGCTATAAACACAGCTCTCCTCAAAAAAAAAAAAAACATAAAAATGATGGCATAAGATGGGGCAAAAGATGCCCCCATAGCAGTTCCTGTTCTCTGTAGAAAAAAAAATGTCCTCAAAATTAAATACATTGTGTGTCAGTGCAGACTCCAACAGCTGTAAAATATAACTTGTTCCGGGACCTTCCCCCAATAGTCTGGCTACTGCTTACAGACACCACCGATGAGAAATATTGGTATACAAGGACTTAACTTCAACAGTTGCAAAAAAAAAAAATCCTCTTGCCACTCAGTACCTCCCAAAGTGTCTGTGAGCTCTTTACCATTTCTAATGTGTGAAGGGACTTGTTTCAAATGCTCTTTCAACTGTGCATCCAGAAAAATGCCAGTATTCTGGAGATATCCCCCCACCCCTGACACTATGGATCTCCCAGGGGGATTTGTTAAATCCTTGTGTGCCTTGGGAATGGCATAAAACTTAGCCATTCTAGGATATTTTACATGTAACTTTTTGACATTAGTGGTGGAAAAATATCCCAGTCTCTCTCCTTTTTCAAGTAATTCCAGCAACAAGTCATTATATGCATCCAGAACATTTGACTGCACCTGTTCATAAACACCAACTTCCTGCAACAATTCCTTCACCGTATTGTATTTCACTCTAGACATTATTACCCAATTATGATCAATGAATTTAATAATATTTTATTTTTATTCATATATTAAATATGTTTTGTTTACATTTTTATGATATATTTAACACAGTTATTTATATATTTTTCACAAAAATTAACTAAAATTAAGTGAGTTTTATTTGATTGTGATTATTAATGTTTACAGATGTTGCACAAAGGATCTAAATTTATATATATATGTATTCAAATGATTTTTTATTTTTTATTCAAGGGGGTATGTGAAAATGAGCTATTTCCCTTTTAGGTTCTTGTATTGGGATTAATTGGTGGTTTAAATGTATTGTTTCTATTGGTTTATTATTCATTAGGGTGGGTATTTAAACAGATGAATGAGTTTGTTCTTTATTCTGAAGAAGTCTTGTGTGCAGACGAAACCTAGGTCAATGTGGTATTGTGTTTTCCATTGAATAAAGTGTCTTTAATGGATTGGAGACTGTATCCCAGCATGTTCTTTTGGATTGTTGGAACTGGTTACCAGTTCATTTTTTTGTTTGGTTACGTAGAGGTATGGAATCCAATTCTGATATTTTGGAGCTGCTTCAACAAATCAATCAACAGCTTATTGAGCATACGGCTCAAATAAAGTCTTTAGCTGTAAAACAGGATCAAAATCCAGGTATTAACACTATGTTTGGGGCATTTGGTAGTTTAGGAATTCCTTTAACCCAACCTACTCAGCATGGAGAAGTAAGTGTTGCCCAACCTGAGAATGTAAGTGGATCTACGGACTCAAACTCCAATATGAGCACTGAGGTTCATAGAAAGTGTGAGCAGTGGAGGCATTATAGTTTTAATTTCAATTCTGAATTTAATACAACAATAAATAACAATGAGCTGGGTAACTTGACGTTTGGGGATCGTTTAAGGCAATTTGAGGCCAAATTGTTCAGTTTAAAGAAAGTACAAATTGAGAATGGGTACCTAATAAGAAACATTGAGTTGGGGTTGGTTCCTCGTGGTTTGCACCTATGGAGGTATCCAAATGGAGTGGAACAGAATGAACCTATGCTCAATGAAGTGCACCAGTTATTTGACCAAACTGGTGTACAGTTGATGAAAATTATGGTTAAATATAACAACGTGAAAATTGATGAATATCCTCATGAGTTGGAACTTATTAATGACTTTCTTACCAAGGACCTCCTTTTCAAACAGAGCATCACCAATTATAATAATGTTATAACCAGTGTCAATCAACAGTATAATGTGGTTTTCGAAAGGAAACTAAAGAAAATAAAATGGGACACTGGTGAATATTCGCAAGAAAAGGTGTATCCCTTTTCGAAAGGGAACAGGCGTAGCAGTGAAACATCTGATAGAACCAGTCAGAGTGATGACGTGGTGACACGAAGGGAAGTGAGTTATAATCAGAAAAGGCGAGAGGAGATCCCTTTAGGTGAGGAACCCCGAAGTTCGGAGAGGTTACGGCAAAAGGGGAAAAGTCAATCATGGAGAACAGAGGACAGTATGTGTTATGACCAGCAAGGAGCCCGTCCGAAGAGATGAAATTATCAGCAGAAGGATGCCAATGTATATGAAGTGAAATAGCATTTAATTTGCAGGACTTTTTCCCCCACAAGTAAGTGCTGTAAGTGATGGCTTAATGAATAATATGGGTCAGTGTGAAAGCCTTTGCGATGAAAGCGAGGGCTGGCTTGGAGCTGAAGAGCAGGGGAACAGTATTTTTAGTTCTAGTTTTGGCATGATTTCTACATGTGAACTGCAACAGGTTTGGGACATTGTTCCTGGGGTTCCCTTGACTCATATTCAAGATGAAGTGACTGTAAAAAGTGTCGGTAACGGGCTTGGCTATTGTGAAGAGTTAAGTAGGAATGACGGTGGTTTTATGATTAGGCAAAATGTGTCCATGACTGTGTTAAAATCAAGGGATTCAAAAGTTTCCTGTTCTGAGCAAACTCATGCTGTTGATGTTAATAGTGATATAAACCTTATGAATAGTATTCCCAGTTTTAATGTTTTTTCTTCAAGTGAACTGCAACAAGTTTGGGACAATGTTTCTTTGGTTCCCTTGACTTGTATTCAAGGTGAAGTGACTGTTCAAAGTGTTGGTAATGGGCTTGGTCATTGTGATGTATTAAATATGAATGATAATGGTTTTGCGATGGGGCAAAATGCGGGGGATTTAAAAGTTCCCGGTTTTGAGCAAACACATGTTATAGATATTAATAGTGATATGGATTTCATGAATTTAAGTGTTTATTCATATGAACATAATGATGAGATTGATATGTTTGTGCAAACCTGCAATGACAAGGGTATAAATAATATTTTTTTTAATGGAATATTGTTGGTGGGGATTTGGTTGATTCTATCAGTTATATTGATATTATTGGTGATGACACTATGTGCTCTGAGCTGAATGCTGAACATTTAAATGTAAACAGATCCGCTTAGGCAACCGCTACTTTGCATGCTTTATTGTAATAAATGCATTTTATTACAATAAAGCTTGCGAAGTAGCGGTTGCCTAAGCGGATCTGTTTGCAGTTATAGTTCATGGTTTTTATAGTTGTTTGTGGTTTTGTTCCGCTATGGCAAATAACTCTCTAGACAACACGCCTGGGATTTTTAGGGACATGCATGAAGATGAGAGCGGTTCTATGCATGATTTAAGTGTCTTGGTACAACTTCTCTCACAAAAATTGGATTATAAGAATGAGAAGTTGGATGCGGTGATGGCAGAACAACAAAAGTTTAAACATCAGGACCGAATGGTCGCAACAACGTTGGGACAATAGAGGCAAGAAGAGCAGAGGTATATCTCCCCTTATTCTGTTGAACAAGTGGGACAAGGCGATATCACACCAGGTCAACGGACAGTACAAACAAGTTTAGTTCAGCGTACAATTGCAGGTACTTCTTTGGGACAAGCACAAAATATGTATAGGGCTGACACAGCTCTTAATAATAATCTCAATGGACGGCCCGCTGTTGAAGACAGAAGTGAGCCAATAACTACTAATGGGCCCTCAAATGGGATTCAACAAAATGAGACACCCACTTCAAACAGATTAGCAATACATTTGCAAGACTGGTTGTTGGGATCTATAGGCTTGTGGGAAGATAATATTTCTAACAATAATATAGTTCAAGAAAATGATTTGGAGAAACCAGTTTCTGAATTTTTGTCCCTTCTAGATTCGAAAATGCTGAAATATAAAAAACTCAGCTTGGAAATCGAATATCTTCAGGAATGCCTGAAACAGGAAATAGTCCCAAATGGAGTCAGAAGTTGGAGATTTCCTACGAGCTTGATACCTGGTTCAGTTTTCCATCAGGACCTAATCAAGCTATTTAATCAGCATGGGCTGCAATTGCTACAAGTAATGATTAAACATTATGCAACAATAATGCAAGAATTGCAACCTGACATTGAAGTTATAGATAAACAAATTAATGAACACACTGATTTTACAAGATACAAGTATGATTATCAATGCTGTTTTCAAAGTACTGAACAGCATTTGCATAAAATAAGAGCTACTAAGATCAAGAAACTGCAAAGAGATCAAGCACAATATAAAGCAGGGACAGCGTACCCCATACCACCAAAGACACAGATTCAGTCTAACTACCAGTCTTTCAATTTTAGAGAAACTGTGGAAACAGCTGATACAAATCATGCAGTTCCACCACCAGTTAACCCACAGCAACCTGCAGTACATGCCAACACTAATAGAGACGGTACACAAGAAGATAATTTAAGGAGGAGTGATAGAATAAAAGAACGGAATAACAACAACAATAGGAATAATAATAACAATAATGAGAAAAGCAATAATCAACAAGCATCTACCTCTCACTTAAGGCAGGGTTTTCAATGACGGAATCAGAGAAAGCAATGAAACAGGAGGAAGAATCACAACCACAAGAGGTAACATACCATGGTGAATCAAAATCGTTGGTACTAGTTAAAAATACACAACAGGACTTCATAATTTACAATATTTCTTCTTTTACTGTCACAGAAGAATTAGCTAACACTTTAGCGAATGGTTTAATCTTTGTACCAACTAATAAGATGAATAGAGCTCAAACGATTTGTGACGTCGAATTTTTCGTCAGAAAGTTGAATCTTAGACAACTTCTAGGAGAGCATAGTCTGACAGATAACCCCTTGAGAGTGGCTAGTTGTTATAATCCTCCCTTGCATTTCACACTTCACACATTTGAGAAAATGTATGAAATAGATTTGCGACAATTGGACCAACAAAAGAAGAATTATGTACATAATTTATCCAAAGATGAGAGAGACAACATTCATCTGTTAACATCAGCTAATGTAAGAATTATGAACCCGGACAAGGGAGAGGGGCTAGTAATTATGGACAGACTGGATTATAATAACAAGATCAAAGACCTCCTGATTACAGATTCGTATGAACAATCATCACTCAATGAATATAACAGGTCTAATCAATTCATCAAGAGTTACTTGAATGAATTGCTCATTGAGGCAAGGATTGATTCACATGTATTCAACTACCTTATGATGGAAGTTCCAAAAGTACCAATGATCTTTGGAGTCCCTTAAAGTCCACAAAGATATTAATAATCCACCATTCAGACCAATAGTAGATGGGAGGAGATCCTCTACATACGCTTGGGCTAAGTATGTGGATGGGATCCTCAAGAAATATGTTTCACAAGATGAGTGGATAGTAAAAGACTCATGGGACTTCTTGGAAAAAATAAATAATATCATTTACCAACAACATAATAATTTCATTACAGTGGATGTGAAAGATCTCTATTCTAGTATCCCTCACCAACAAGGCATGGATTGGGTATTAGCAAATATGCACCAGAAAAATGCAGAACCAAATGAAATAGCTTTGGTAGGAGACCTTTTAGACATAATTTTGTCTTCTAACTTCATCCTCTTTGAAAACCAATTTTACAAACAAATGAAAGGAGTTGCGATGGGTTCCCTGTGTGGATCTACCTACACTAATCTAGTAATGTCCTATTGGGAGAAAAATTATGTATTCAATGACGATTTTCTCAAAGCCACAATAACGTTTTACGCTAGATTCATAGATGATATCTTTATAATTTTTCAAGGGGACAAAAAACAGGCATCAGAAATCGTAGAGATGTTCAATAAAAGCACAGAATTTTTAGGATTTACTTATATATACAATAAAGAATCTATATCGTATTTGGATGTAAAGTTGAGTAAGAATAGATCACAAGAGGCATATGAAGCAAGCATTTTTAGAAAACCTACCTATTCTAACAAATTCTTGCATTTTCGTAGCGCACATCCTTTACATCAGAAGAAGTCTGTGGTCAAAGGGCAGCTCGTTCGAGCTGCACGGATGATTACCACAGACGAGAACTTTGACCAGGAATGTTCAAATCTGAAACAAATGTTTCTCAATAGACAATATCCTCATTATTTTCTGGACCCCATAGTGGAAGAAATTAGGATAAAAAGATCAAATGGTTATTTTAAACCTATATTAAAGAAAACACATCACAATTTCTTATCAGATGGAACTCATCTCCAGCTTATAACAAGAGAATGGTCTAACACTGAAAATTACAACTTGGCCTGTATATTATGATTTTCCTTGGATTTTGCTAGTATCAAAGAAATTATTTTGAAGAATTGGAACATACTTAATGAAGATCACTCATTAATATCTAAATTAGGCTCAGAGCCTAAGGTTACATGGAAGAAAGGTTCTAACTTCAAAGACATATTTCAAAAGCATAATTATAGCAATTTGACAACTTTCTTTAGAGGAATGGGACAATGTAGCAATTGCCCATATTGCCATTATATGATTTCAGGCATAACAGCATGCATCAATGGAACTAAAATTCACACTAAGGGTAAATACAACTGCAATTCCAAAGGGGTCATTTATGTGGCAGTTTGCCAGGCTTGCCCATCTTTTTACATAGGCAAGACGGAGCGAAGGCTAAGAGATAGAGTTTACGAACATTTAAGAAGTATCAATCTGCATAAGGAAGATAATGCCTTAGTGAGGCATCTTATGGAACATCCTGAACATAAATTTTGCTTTAAAGTAATCCATCAAATCAAGCAAGACATCCGAGAGGGGCCATTTAATTTATTATTGGAAAAAAGCAAATTATTATGGCAGATCAGACTTAATGTCTTTATTTATCCAGGCCTTAATGAGAAATGTTCACTAATGTGTCTTTTAAAATTAAGAAGCTTAGAGAGGTAATTGATAGGTAATTTTATGTAAAAATGGTATAATAGTAATTTGAATAATCAATTGGTAGAATTATCTGTTTATGTTTATATATATAATATATAAATATAAATAAAAAATAAAAAAAATAAAAAACAAATATAAGAAATCATTTTTTAATAATTCCTAGATAATTTAATTTCTATAACCTTCCTTATTGTCTGGAATAGAAATACATAATAATAACAACAAAAAAAATAATTGTAACAATCCTATGGCCTCTGCAACTCATTAAATTCAATAAATAATAATTTTAGATAAATAATAATTTTAATTATTAACATACAAATAAGTAATTAATTTATTTTTAAGGCAAAATAATTTTAACGTATTGGCTTTTTATATATACTTTTCAATTTTTTATGATTTAATAATTGCATATGTTGAGTTGTAATCGAGCCATATCGTAGTTATGATTCAAAAGGATCACAACTTATTATTTAATAAACAAAAGGGTTTATTATTTTATTTCAGAGATTTATGCACATCATTCATCCATTCAAAATGGAACGCTTTCATTTATAAATCATTCATTTAATTTTTTAACTTTCTGGTTATAATTTATCATGTTATATTATATTTACTTTTCAACATGCAAATGTGGGCACTTAAAAAAAAATTTTATTACAATAAAGCGTGCGAAGTAGCGGTTGCCTAAGCAGATCTGTTTGCAGTTATAGTTTGTGGTTTTTATAGTAGAACATTTAAATGTGTTAAGAAATCCTGTGATAGTCACAAATAGTTCAGGTGATTATAAAATTGATAATTATTCAAAAACAGTATGTACTACAGAGCAGGTGAATTGTTTATCAAAGGGACTTACTTTTGTCCCAGGTAGAAAAGGTGATTTAGCAGAACTATTGATTGATTTAAAAATGTTTATTAGAAAAATGAATTTGAAATTATGTTTTTTGAACTCAAGCCAAGAAAAACAACCATTAGTAAAACCGAATAAATTCAATCCACCTATGAACCAAATTATAGCAAGTTTTGAAAGAGCTTGTGAATTGGATAATAGGGTTTTTTTTATAAAAAACTTGGATTATTACAGGAAAAAACATGTTAATATGCCAGATGATGAAATTAGGGTATTAAGTGAAATAATAAATAATCGTGAAATACGTATTATGAAGCCTGACAAGGGCAATGGTTTGGTGATTGTGGATAAAAATGATTATGTTCATGCTATGTTGAGCATGTTTGAAGATGATTCTTATGAGGACAGTAGTTTAAATCAAATTAATATAGCGCACATGAAGTTAGATTTATTGATGGAAGATATGCTGTTTCAAGGACAGATTGCGGAGACTGATTATAAATTTCTTAATAATCCCAAGCGTGTAGTTAGTAATATTTTCGGAATCCCTAAAATACATAAAAGACTTGATAATGTGAAATTTAGGCCAACTGTGGATGGGAAGCGAAGTAAAACTTGCTTTATGAGTAAGTATTTGGACCATCATTTACGGAAAGGTATTAAAAATTTGGCTACATAACTAAGGATTACTGGGACTTTTTGGATAAATTAAACAATATTATTATCACAGCAAAAACTCTTTTGTTAACTGTGGATGTATGCAATTTATTCTCCGTAATATCACATGAAGTGGGACTTGTTTGGTTTGAAGTGCGGTTATTAAAAACTGGGATATACGAACAGGATGAAATTATGTTTTTGTCACTTTAATGGAAGCAGTGCTAGTTAATAATTTTTTGTATTTTGAGGGGCACTATTATAAGCAAAAAACAGGTGTCGCTCTGGATGCGGCATGTGTTCCAATATATGCCAGTTATATAATGGCATATTGGGAACAGGAATTTGTATTTAATAGCCCTTTTCAGGTACATATACAAAAATATACTAGATTCTTGGATGATATTTTTGTGGTTTGGAGTGGAGGGGTTAATGAAATGGAAGCCTTTTTGAAATACACTAATAGTACTGTACCTTTTTTTAAGTATGCCCATGAATTTAGTTCTGACAGGATTACATATTTGGATGTTAATATAGTAGTGGACAAAGAGGAAAAAGTTTAATTTCTACCATACATAGAAAAAATACATTTTCAAATTCCTATTTAGATTTTAGTAGTTGGCACCCTCACCACCAGAAAAAGTCGATAATAAAGGGGCAGATGGTGAGGGCAGCCAGGATGGTTAATTGAGAACAGGAATTTTATAGGGAATTGGATTTTATGGTAGATATGTTCATCAAAAGAGGTTATCCTAAAACCTTATGTGGGGAAGTGAGAGATGAGGTAGTACAGAAAAGGACACAGGGAATATATAGTCCCATATTGAATTTAAAAAGATTAGCACAGGATGATTTTAAGGATGGGAGAGAATGTAAATTCTAAGAACGCTGAAAAGAATAGAGATGTGATGCGTCTTGCAGTGACCTATAATATGGAGGCAGAATGGTTAGCACAAATGATGTTTAAAAACTGGAACATTTTAAAATTAGATAGAGAAGTAGAAAAAAGAATGGGGGGGGGTCTCCTTAAAATAGTATATAGAAGGGATAGGTCCTTCAAAGAAATTCTGCAGCATGGACAAGGTAGTAAATTGGGTGTTGCAGGTAGACCAATTGGCAATTTTAAATGTGGGAGATGTAAAACCTGTAGGTTTATTTTGGAAACGGGGCCCAGTTTTAGGATCAATATGTACAATATTTTTGCTAATGGTCATTTTAACTGTCAGATGCAAAATATAGTATATATATAGCTAAGTGTGATCTATGCCGGGCATTTTATGTAGGGAAAATGTCAAGATGGTTTAGGGAAAGAATTAAGGAACACATATTGGATATACAGCATTCCAAAAGTACTAACGCTTTACCAAGACATGTGTGTGAATTTCCTGGACATCAGTTTAAGTTTTGTGTAATACAACAAGTGAGATTTGACCCACAAGGTAGAACATTAGATGTACATTTGGATATAGATGAACTTAAATGGCAGTTAAGACTGGATGCAAACCATTTTCCAGGTATTAATGATGCCATCAGTATAGCACCTATTTTAAAACTAAAACATATTTTAGGTAGATGATTTTTTAATGAATTTAATAATATTTTATTTTTATTCATATATTAAATATATTTTGTTTACATTTTTATGATATATTTAACAAGGTTATTTATATATTTTTCACAAAAATTAACTAAAATTAAGTGAGTTTTATTTGACTGTGATTATTAATGTTTGCAGATGTTGCACAAAGGATCTAAATTTATATATATGTATTTGAATGATTTTTGATTTTTTTATTCAAGGGGGTTATGTGAAAATGAGCTATTTCACTTTTAAGTTCTTGTATTGAGATTAATTGGTGGTTTAAATGTATTGTTTCTATTGGTTTATTATTCATTAGGGTGGATATTTAAACAGATGAATGAGTTTGTTCTTTGTTCTGAAGTCTTGTGTACAGACGAAATTGGATTGGAGACTGTATCCCAGCATGTTCTTTTGGATTGTTGGAATTGGTTACCAGTTCATTTTGTTACCCCCTTATCTGTCTGTGCAAAAACATACTCAGGGATTTATGAAGCTTGCGCAAAGCACCGGAGTAGCATTGGCGATCTAGCACTAAATATGGCCTTTGAGCGATTCAGGTACGAGCTGTTTCCATGTGCACTACCAATGTATGCCAGAGCTGTGCAGCTCCTGGCACATGTATGCTAATTACCCCATGTGCAGCAGTGTAGCATACAAATGAAGATATATAGCGATTCACAAAGAAGTGCAGGTATAGCGTAAGCATGAAGAAATGTAAACCAAAAAAAACTGTTTACATTTTGTCAAACATAAAATTGGAGCCATGAAAAAGGACCAAACTTATATATTATAATGTTAATATATGCCAGTGGCTAAATATATAGCCAATGGCATAAAAAAACATGCACAACATATAAAAAATAACATTTAATGTCATGGCCACACTAACGCAAATTAAAACAGCAGTGCATCTGTGTGCAAACAGGATCACAAGGAAAATATATTTCGATGTCATAAAACTGCAATGTAACACAATTCATGATATCCCCATAATAGTCAATGGCATGCATGCTACACCACAACCATGGTGCAAGGGTTGCTAAGGGTCTGTGACAGTGTTCTGTGTGGTAACTAAGAATTAGTAGTCAATGCCATGCAAATGAGTCAAGTAATACTGAATCGCAAACGCCCCGCCGGCATAAGGATGTACCACACGGTGTAGAGGTACAACACTGAGTAATGGCCTGGAGGTAAACATAACATCAAGAGAGAGGTGCGCCACCATAGCTGTAAGCACATTGGATCATTGCTAATCCAGGTTGCCTGTTGCTAAGCAATGCCGCAGGATAGGGGTGTGGAAGTAGCCATAGCTTTGCTTAGCTAAGAGCACACAAAGTAACCAAAAGTTCATGTGAACATGGATGAAAATGCGCTCGAAACCCGGTAAACGGCTGTGCGCGGCATGCACCACAGCTGAAACAGGAAGGATATGGGAAGGCAATAAGGAAATGCTGCAGCATGGTAATTGGAGTACAAATGAGTAATTAACACCTAGGAACACACAGTGGGCCATAGACAACAGCTAACAAGGCCGCTAGCAGCTACCTGCAGAACAGGAAAGGGGAGGTGCTGTACAGCAAAGAAAAGAGAACTGTCACAGCAGAACAAAGCAAACTTGCATTAGATCAGCTACATAACACATTTCCCAACACAATTCTGGGTTGTGAAAGTACAAAACTAGAAAGCCAGCCGCTGGATGCATGCCTGACAATGGGAGGGGAATCGGGTTGAAAACTGAAGTAAAGGGCAATAGATAAATCATGGCAGCCAAGTCAACACCAAGGGCCCCACAATAGTAGTATCTGCTGTAAAACCAATAATTAAGATACCCTGCAGCTGGAATAGCACAAATACACTCAATTACACCAGCATCATCCATTGCACAATAGTATAAGGTGTGAAAGCCCGACACGGACACTTGTGTATTCCCAGACACTCTGCACCATTGGTGTATACAGATGGGGAACTTTTAATATGTACATGTTGGGGGTCGCCATAGCTTTGATTCACCAGCATGGGTTGGAGACTGATGGTGGTATGGAGGATGATGCTGACAACCATCTCAGGCACCGGAGGAGGAGAAGAGTGTTCAGGCCCAGGGTAACCTACCAGGGGCTACATGATCTGGATATAGTAGAGCGTTATAGGATGGACAGGGACATCATACAACAACTTGTTGAGCTGTGCCAGCCATGCCTCAGAGCCAGAAGTAAGAGAGGGAAACCCATCCCAGTGGACACAAAGGTATGTGTAAGCTTGAGAATACTAGAAACAGGTACCTTCCATAGGCCAACTGGGGATATCATGGGGATCTCACAGGCATCAGCATCCAGGGTACTCCACCAGTTTCTGGATGCCATGTTACCACATGCCAATGAGAACATATACTTCCCCCGAACGCAGGAGGAGTTGGCCAGCAATATGCATCTCTTCCACAATGTGGCAGACTAACCAGAGGTAGTGTGTGCAATAAACTGCATGCACATACACATCAAGTCACCACCCGGTGAGCATGGTAGGCACTACATAAACTGCAAGGGATACCCCTCCATCAACTGCCAGGTTGTGTGCAATCTCCAGGGCATTATCATGGATGTGTGTGCTGGCAGCCCTGGAAGCTAACACGACTCCCACATCTGGCATGCCTCACAGCTGTATCAGGTATTTGCCAGGGGGACATCCCATGTGGCCACCTGGTGGGGGATGCTGGCTATGCACTGCAAACGTGGATGATGACTCCCACCAGAAATGCACACACAGCCATGCAAGAACACCATAATGAGGCACACGCAGAAACCAGAATCATCATAGAGCACGCGTTTGGGATGCGGAAATCATGGTTCCATTGCTTGGACATATCTGGTGTAGCCTTGCAGTACTCTCCAGGCACATGTGCCCACGTCTTCATAGTATGTGCCATGCTACACAATATGATCCTGCGGAAACAGCTGCAGCAGGGCCAGAATGGTGAAGGCCCTCACAGCACACCACTATTGCCAAGGGACCCACAGGCACAGAGAGACTTAGACCACGAGCACCCTGTGCTAGCCCCAGTAGGCAGACAGAAGCATGCCCAGTATGCCCATGCCTTGGCAAAGAGGGAACGTATAGCACACACACTGACAGTGTAGGCACTCATGGAAAGACACCCTTCTCCACTTGCACACACAGCAAACATGGATGGCACACACACACAGCCACCTGTAAATTGTCATGTATAGGTGGTCTACTGTGTGCATCCTACATAGGTAGCCCTCAACTATTGTACACACAACTGCCATTGGCACAAGGTAAGTCAATACCTGAACAGTATATTAAGCTATCAGCATGTGTCCATACTGTATGTAGAGGTTCATAAATACATAGGTAGGTACATGCCCAACTGCCGAGGTCACTCATAAGCATAGGCAAAAAGTGTCTGCTATCACCACCCCATCGATTAACTAACTGTCCCTCTGTGGAGCAGAGCCAGTTGCGGGATCCCTGGGGTGTATCCACTGTTCCCCACTTACTCTGCAAGGATTCCCTGGAGTGTTATTGAGGGGTTTTGTATACTTTAATCAGGGATGTAGTTCCAAATAATGGGGAGTATCCCTGACAGGAATCTTCTCAGATGTTTACATATTACATAGTATACCTTAAACACAGCTTGCTTATATAGGTAGTTCTCCACAGAATAATAAACATGTGGAACACACAACCACTGAAATGTGCTTTAATCACCCCTGCACTACCAGTGCCTGGTCTGAGAGGTAAGATATCACTGCCAGGATTAGAACATGTAACCATGTACACAATCTTCACAATAACATACCACTAAGCTACCTGAGATGTACCGATGGCAGTTGTGTATACTGACAGGATAAAACAGAAAAGGTAGGAATGTGTTGAAATAGGACAAACCGACATGTACCCAATGAAAGGTGTATGTTTATATATATATATATATATATATATATATATATATATATATATATATATATATATATATCATCATATGTATATATGTATATATATATCATCATATGTATATATATATATATATATAGAGAGAGAGAGAGTGAGGGAGAGAGAGATATATGTCGATATATGGGGATATACATATATATGTAGATATATAGATAGGTTAACAACATCTACATAACCATGGAGGTACATATAAATAGGATACCTACCACATACCGACCGCTTTAGATACTGATGCGCGTAATCCCGAGGCTTAAGGTACGAAAGAACACAGTACCGAAACACCAGATGCACGAGGTGTAAAATCACAATGTTAAGGGACAGTTAGTCAGTGTTTCTGGTGTTGCGGTTCAGGTAGGTTACTATGTGTAAGTGTGTTTCTTAGGGCTGTAGTTTGTGTAAGTGTGTGTTCTGGGTGTGGTGTGTGTTCTTGGGGGACTGTAATGTGTGGGTGTGGTTAGCTTTGTGCATCTATTTACATGATCTAGGAGGTAGAATATTAAAGTGGGGGGGTGTGGGGGGTGCAGACATCTACATGGGGGAGTAGGGGGGCTTGCCCACCTGCTCATACATAGTGTAGGATGGTTTGTTTGGATGTGATGGGTAGCAGTGTGTCTGTGTGTGCGTGTGTGTGTTCAATGTTCGTGTTACTTTCGCAAGTTACTGTCGCTGTTGGTAATGTGGGGTATGGGTGTCTGGGCCCGGTACTGTGTGCGTTGGAACTGTGTGATTTTGGGATTCCATAGGTATCCCGTATACAGCGGTTGAAGTGTTCATATATGTGTATAACATGGACCATAGCAATCACACATTTCGCCATGACCAACCTTTATGTACAAAGGATATGGAGAGTATATGCCTATACACTATTACAAATATGTGCTATGGACATGAGCCAATTATAGTGGTACCACCTCTCCCACTTTGCGAGGGACAGTCCCTCTTTGGGTGGTTGTGTCCTGACCAAATATATTAAATGTGGCAAATGTCCTGTGATTGTAGGACATAATTATGTCCCAAATGTATTGTAATAGTTGCATAAAATAGTTCTTTCTGTATCTAAAATACCTACATGTTACAAGAAACAGGATAAGCAACTAAACTGCTACAAGAATAAGCTTATATTTAGGCAAGAAAGGAAAGTTCTACCCCTTGTACTGACTGTGGGTTTGTGTCGGACTGTAAATTCTGATGTGTGTCCCAAAAATGTCCCTCTATGGCCATATGAAAAGGTGGCAACCCTTTTCAAAGAGGGTCAGTCACCAACACAACTACAATGACTGCAAATACCTATGACAGAAATACACAGCTTTCATGTAGCAACACTTTATTACATTCTGATGTATTTCCAAAGGGATTCAAGGACTAACATCAACTGCATGCTATACAGGAACCACATAACAGTGCCTTAATGAATCAGCCTGCAATTACCATAGTATTAGTCCACTAAAGGATAGGTGTTCAGATAGGGAAGGAACCCTCACGCACATATCAATTATGTATAAAAGCAGTTTCTACACACCTGCATCTGCTTTGCACACCTACCAACATCACCCCACACCCAAACAAATTACAATACAAACTGTAATAACATCACAAATCATTCACTCACTGTACGACATCTGCAGAAGCCTTAACATACCTTGTCAGAGACACACTAACATGGCCCTATGTGAAATAGTTGCTGTTATACAATGGAACAGCTGCTGATGTTACAGGGTATGTTTGCACTAATCCCGTTTCAGAGGGTTGTGTGTACACCGGGATGTGTTAGCAATTACTGAGTAACAGCACAGTATGCTACACTTGTACACCAAATCAAGGATGTCTGGTGAGCACACTGTAAACCACATAACAGTTCATGCATAGCCATACAGCCTTGAGCTGCCCAAACATCCATGCCAGACTTAAACATCTGCAGAAGTATCAGGTACAAATAAACCCTGCATAAGTAGCAATGTTCTGAAATATAACAGCTGTACTCAAATGTAGAACAAAATCATCTAGCCATTACACACAATCCATGGGAGTCATAAAGCTAATATATCTCTGTCTGTCTCCATATAGCTGTTGAAATACATCACAAACAACACATGCAGGCCATCTTCCTTGAAAGTAAGGCAAACGGACAATGCCCAAAAGGAGTACTCAGTTATACACCACTGTTGTCATGGTATCGGCTAATGGAGTAGCTGCACAGCTGATGTGCATCGAATTAACTACTTTGAAACACCAATTGTTGGTCAGGATACCACATGTTACCGATATTTAACTAGAAAACGATGGATTATCACACATTCAAACCATTCATATATACCAGCAGAATGTTACAAAGAAGATTAAAACACAAACTGAAAAGGATTGAACCAACAATTAACGACACCTCAGGTTACTAATAAGGTATGTAGAACAGTCAGTATGTCTGTGTATTTAGTACCTTTTCTGTAGTATTTAAAGTGCAAGCAATCCATATAGTGGAAACAGTTATCTCATAGTGATGTATTGTTGAGCATAGTAACACTTGTAGTATTTGTGTGTACTGCTGCAGGCCACAAGGCAAACACTGCATACACCACAAGAGATGCTATATAAGGGCTTTGAACATAAATATTCCTCACCAGCTGCTGTCAGTGGCAGGGCTGGTCCAACAAGTATGTGCTATAACAGGGGATAGTATATGTTGATATAGTGTAACAGTAGCCATATGTATAGGTGTATTACTGAGAATAACATGTCAAAGGTTGGTCCACTGTGCAATTATTATTTGCATTGTGGGATATTTTGCTAATAACTGTATAATGTACAGTATTGTAGCCAGATATGTATTACAAGTTACATAGCATTACTGTTATGTTAGGCAAACGTTAGTTATGTCTATTGGCATTTACAATATACAATAACAGGATACATATGTCTTTTAGTCACCCGACAGTTTATCAGCATGATAGCAAATAAAATGGAAGAGCTAGTTAACTATCCATGCACATAAGACATGTAATAAGTGCAAAGGTAGGTACTAGGCTGTCTTACCAAGGATATTTATAAGCCTAGCTAGAATGTGTTGGCTTTCGCCACACCCAGAAGTTAGTTCCCTGTGCCTCTGTCCAGCAGAGCCACTGCAGTGATCCCTGGGGTACATGTCTGTCTCCCATCCACACATCATGGTTTCCCTTGAAGAGTGCTAGTGAGGGGCCCTGCCTGATGTACATTGGAATCATGTTTCAAAGCATGGGGGAGTGCCCGGGTCAGGAATCTATCCGTCCAGCACATCCTAGTCATCGTTGTGGTTAGGTGTATATCCCTAGAGCATGTGGCTCTCAGGGGGCTCTGTTTAGGTGGAGCATATCCAGCAATACTGGGTTGGACATGGGCCTTGTATGTAAAGCAGAGATCACCTGTGAGTATGCGATATGCAACGGAGTACAGCTGGAGTTTCTTAGGTTGGGCTGCATAGGTCATCTGTTTGAGGTCAGTAATCCTCTTGGTGTGGTACTGTTGTGGTCTTCCAAGCTGTTGCAATTGTCTTGTAAGGTATATCCCAAATTGGGTGTTGCATCCTTTAATGGGTCTAATAAGTCATGAGTAGAGAGGCACAATGGCCTCCTTTGATCTGCATGCGAACCCATTAGAGATTAAGAAGGATATTCTAACCACCTTGTCATTATGGGTATCGAAGGAGAGATTGCTATCTACTGGGGTTCCCGGATCCCTTATTACCTTTTCTGTATGTAGGGGACTAGCACCTAAGTGGTAGTCTGCGGGTAATTAGTTATATCCAAAAGGGATGACTATGCACTTTTAGGTATTCAGCTTGAAGCCATGATATTGACACCAGGTATCCATCTCAGTGCAACCCTTCCAGAGGGTGTCTGTAACAGCTGGAGAAGCAATTATGTCCCTTAGTTTGCAGTTGTCTGCAAACCTTTCCATCCAAAACCCTCCTGTGCTTGTCTGTATGTCAGAATTATATACCAAACATGAGGGGTCCTAGGACTGAGCCCTGGGGGACGCTACTTGTAGCTGTTATACAGTCGGACTTAGGGTATGCAACTTCCACTGTATGGGCTCTGTCCGTGAGCCACTTTGCAAACCATCACATTATGTAGGGGTTAATGTTTAGGTGAATGGGTATGTTGATAATACCAGAAGGAGGAATGGTGTTAAAAGCCTATGAGAGATCTATGTAGGCTGTGTGGACCTCCTTACCCTCATCTAATGCCTTGGTTACTGTCTCTAAGAAGTCCACCAGGTTTAGGAGGCATGGTCTGCCCTTAACAATGCCAAATTGGGAGGGGTCAAAGGTTTGGAGCTACCCACTGTCTCTGTGTCTGAGATACATGATGTGCTCCATAGCCTTGCAGACCAGGCTGGTCAGGCCTATAGGGCAATAGGTCCCATGGTCCATTGTGGTGCCACTTTTCTGGAGTGGGATAACTGCTGCTGTGCACCATTCAGGGGGCACTAAGCCTGATACAAGGCTATTATTGAACATGGTGCATAGGTGGGGAGGCAGCACGTTCTGAAGTTCGTGAAAAATGTAGCCTGGGATGTTGTCCGGTCCCATGGATGCTGTGATATTGGCTTTAGAGTGTGCAGCTTTGAGAAGGAGGGGGGAAAGGTAGTACTAAATCTATCTGCCAGGATGTTGCCAATATCAGTTGGTTCTGTAATGTTTGTGCCTTTGTGCTGTAAGTCAGAGCAGATCTGGGTGTTGACATTGCAATATGTGACATAGCTATAGAATGCTTTGTGGTTGTTGTTGGAATTAGTGGCAGCTCTGTTTTCGTAGCTAGCTTTGGAGGATCTTATAAGGGATCTCACCTTCTTACTGACGCTGACCAGGGAGCTCCTCTATGCATGGGATTGTACTCTCCTTTGCAACAGTGCCTTCCTCCTGTAGTACAGTTTGTTTATGGCAGGGGACCACCAGATTGGTTTCCTTAATTAGGAATATAGCATCTTGGTTCTGTTTGGGATAGCACAATCCATGCACTCGTGTAAGTGCTTATAGAGTGCATTTGTGTAGGATTCAGCAGTTGTAACAGTATTGTCCATCTGCATGGTTGTCATGACGTTCACCATGTCTGTCTTAAGAAGCATGAAGATGACTTTGTAGACATATTATACTGTGGTTCCCTTAATGGGGGGTGGGGGTGGGATGTGGATATCAATGGTGCTCAGCTCATGGTCGGATCAGACCAATGAGGAGTTGACTTCATGTGTGGAGCACCGGTCACTCATGTTGGTAATGCCTAGGTCTAGGATATTGTTGCCCCTGGTGGGTGTGTGGATATGTTGATCCAGGGCATTGGTGTTTATTAATTCCAGAAAGCATTGAGCTAATGAGTTGGTACACGAGTAGTTTTCCCAGTTAATGGGGGGTAGATTCAGTGAGACTATGTGATGAGTGTGGTGTGCTGCAAATGTTTACCTTCTCCACATGACTGTCAGGGTCAGCCTTGGTTGGAGAGAGCTTTACATCCAGTTTGGCTAGATGAGTGCATCTCTCACAGGTTGTAGTGTTGGGTGGTAGGTGGAGAGGCTTGTCTGTGTACATGAGGCAATGTGTACATTGCCTCAAAATGTCCAGATTCATCACATAGACAGGTGAGCACACTGGCAGTTGACTCTTGGACATGCCTGAATATAGAACTACTTTCCCCTAGATAAGTGAGGAAAGTGAGTACAAGAGCTATTTTACTCTAAGTAAGTGAGAAAAGTATGTACAAAACCTGTTTACCTCTAGGTAATGAGGAAGATTGAGTGCTATAGTAATTATTACCTTACGTAGTGCTTACAAGTTCTGAACAAGTGCTGAGCATGAATAAGCAATCCAGATTGGGTCTTGGATAGCATAAACACGCACACCTCCAACAGGTACACAAGCATATATCCATGTACACCACAGGGCCCCTGTACCCACAACTATGCAGGTACAAGCTGCACTCAGGCTGCATGGGACCTGTTCACATCACAGGTTGTATCATACACATATGGCAAAACATGATGCTCTCCAGATACACATCATGTAAAACATTGCTCCATGTCAGGCTGTGTACACACTGAATGGTGCATACCAACAGGTATCACAACCCACAAAGGGGGAGACACCACTGATAATGGGAAGTACTGCACTACTACCCTGCTGAGTCTGGTCTGGAAGGCCATGAACCTTGATCAAATAATTGATGTCAGCAGTACAGATGTAGATGACAGTAAGGTTGATGTCACACTGCATATCATAACCTTGCCAGGTCATAGGACATCATCACCCATACTGTGTACCACTTACACTCGGTATACTAGATGTACATTCCTATGCCACAGGAGTGTTTTGCAATGGGACTGGTGGCAGAACCAACACTACAGCAGGTGTCGGAATAATACATGCTCATCACACCAGTGGCAGCTACAGTATGTCAGGGTTAATGAATTGTATTCCCTCTCATTGTAGTCCATACCTCACAGACAAACAGAAGGCATCTGTCTATTGAAGTATGCGAATGACTATGACCTAGGAGCAATAGCCGACTCTGGAGTGTTGTGGATAACATACAGAAGGGGCTTTGTGGGTGAGGTGTGTGTGACATATGGCCACAATCTGACAGCTACATATTGCACTGTCACCCCTATGTTAATAACCCTGTAGCCATGAACTACCACCTAGGCAGCGGTCAACATAATGGACACTTGTGTGCAAGGGATGCAGCTGGGCAGTTGACTTTCCTGTGATAGCTACATCACCACACCTGTCAGGTAGTCATATGCGGCAACACTAATAATGACAGGGTGCCATCCATGAATTTAGAGATTATTGTCCAGCCATACACAACACTCAAGTGATCCATATCAGATCACATATTTCCTTTAAGGGGTATTGGCCATGTGCAGATGGCCTACACCAGCCTTCCCATACCCCATCTCCACTATGTAGCATGATGCATACCCTGAATAAATCCATGTCCAACCCAGTGATGTTGGACATGCTATACATACACATCCTGATCTCAAACACACACTTCATGGACATCCGCCTTCCACATGCTGGACAGATCCTTGTCCCATACACTTTACATAGTCATGCATACTATGCATTCCTGTCCATCAAAGCTGCACATTGATCCCCTCTCAGACATGGTGTAATGACTGCATGGTAAATGTATAATTAACCCTGTGGATCAGTAATGTGGCACTGCTCCACCTGACCCCACAGACCTGCCTGTCAGCTACTGCCAGGTAACCTTTCATCTTAGATTCATACATGGCCCATGGCATATAGCCCACTCATTGACTTTGACTGTACATGCTATAGTTGATATCCATCCCTGCAAATACCATCTGGCTAGCCAGTGTCCCATGTATATCACACGTGCAACACAGGTGATACATGTCGGGATGTTGCATTGCTGTACAGTGCCATGTAGATGTATATGGCAGAACACATACATGTAAAACCTTATGTCAACAAGTCTGCAGGGTCACAGGTCATGTCTGTTAAGGCAGTGTAAGTCTTTATATGTGGCATATACATAGTATCAAGGTTGACTGCATTAATGTGGACATATCCAGCCATGTTCTGATAAGTAGGAACACCAGTACAAGCAAACAGACATGTTCACATCAAGACAGCATCCACATGGAGTATGAGCAATGTAATCAGGTGACTCACACACATATATGGTGACAATATCCACTCACCATTGAGTGTCACATGTGTGTGACACAAACACATCAGTGTCATGTAGGTTTGCAAATACGATTTCATCATCTTCTTTCGGCTGTTCCCATTAGGGGTCGCCACAGCGGATCACCTGTTTCCATTTCTTCCTGTCCTCTGCATCTTGCTCTGTCACACCAACCACCTGCATGTCCTCTCTCACCACATCCATAAACCTTATCTTAGGCTTTCCTCTTTTCCTGTTACCTGGTAGCTTCATCCTTAGCATCTTTTTCCCAATATAGTCAGCATCCCTCCTCAGCACATGTCCAAACCAACATAATCTTGCCTCTCTGGCTTTGTCTCCAAACCTTCCAACCTGGGATGACCCTCTAATATACTTATTCCTAATCCTGTCCACCCTCATCACACCCAGTGCAAATCTTAACATCTTTAACTCTGCCACATTCAGTTCAAACTCCTGCCTTTTTGTCAATGCCACTGTCTCCAACCCATATAACGTAGCTGGTCTCACTACCCTCTTGTAGACCTTCCCTTTCAATCTTACAGGTACTTGTCTGTCACAAATGACTCCTGACACTTTTATCCACCCACTACATCCCCCTGTACTCTCTTCTTCACCTGTCTTCCACACTCACCGTTACTCTGAACTATTGACCCCAAGTATGTAAACTCATTCACCTTCACCACCTCTACTCCTTGCATCCTCACCATTCCTCTATCCACCCTCTCATTCACACACATATATTCTGTCTTAGTCCTGCTGATCTTCATCCCTCTTCCCTCTAGAGCATATCTCCATCTCTCCAGGGTCTCCTCCACCTGTTCCCTACTCCCACTACAGATCACAATGTCATCTGCAAACATCATAGTCCGTGGGGACTCCTGTCTGATCTCATCTGTCAATATGTCCATCACCATTGCAAATAAGAAAGGACTCCCACCGCAGACCTCACCACTGTCACACTACCCTTGTACATATCCTGTACCACTCTTACATACTTCTCTGACACTCCTGACTTCCTCATAGAATATCACAACTCCTCTCTAGGCACCCTGTCATATGCTTTCTCTAAGTCTACAAAAACACAAAGCAACTCC
Source organism: Protopterus annectens (assembly GCF_019279795.1). NCBI lineage: Eukaryota > Metazoa > Chordata > Ceratodontiformes > Protopteridae > Protopterus > Protopterus annectens. The sequence goes on from NC_056735.1 coordinate 689,247,507, forward strand.
TTCTGACATTCTCTATACTTCTCCATCAACACTCTCAGAGAAAACATCTCATCTGTAGTGCTCTTTCCTGGCATGAAACCATACTGCTGTTCACTAATCATCATGTCCCTTCTTAACCTAACTTCCACTACTCTTTCCCATAACTTCAATCTGTGACTGATCAATTTAATCCCTCTGTAATTACTACAGCTCTGCACATCACCCTTATTCTTAAAAATCGGTACCAAAACACTTTTTCTCCATTCCTCAGCCATCCTCTCACTTTCTAAGATTTCATTAAACAATCTGGTTAAAAACTCCACTGCCATTTCACCTAAACACCTCCATGCTTCCATGGGTATGTCATCTGGGCCAACAGCCTTTCCATTCTTCATTCTCTTCATAGCTATCCTTACTTCCTCCTTGCTAATCCATTGTAATTCATGATTCACAATCCCTACATCATCCAACCTTCTCTCCCTCTCATTCTCTTCATTCATCAACCCCTCAAAGTACTCTTTCCATCTCCTCAACACACTCTCCTCGCTTGTGAATATGTTTCCCTCATTATCCTTTATCACCTTTACTTGCTGCACATCTTTCCTAGCTGGGTCCCTCTGTCTAGCCAATCTGTACAGGTCCTTTTCTCCCTCCTTAGTGTCCAACCTTTCATACAACTCTTCATATACCTTATCCTTAGCCTTTGCCACCTCTCTCTTTGCCATGCACCTCATTTCCTTATACTCCTGTCTACTTTCTTCATCTCTCTGACAATCCCACTTCTTTGCCAACCTCTTTGCCTGTATACTCTTTTGTACTTCCTCATTCCACCACCATATCTCCTTGTTGTCCTTCCTCTGTCCCGATGTGATATCAAGCACCTTTCTAGCTGTCTCCCTTATTAGCTCTGCTGTAGTTACCCAGCTATTTGGTAACTCTTCACTGCCACCCAGTGCCTGTCTTAACTCATCCCTGAACTCCATCTCACAATTACCCTTTTTCAATTTCCACCATTTGATCCTTGGTGCTGCCCTCACACTCCTTCTCCTCTTCTTGATCACCAACGTCATCCTACAAACCACCATCCTATGCTGCCTAACTACACTTTCTCTGGTCACCAATTTACAGTCTCAAATCTCCTTCAAACTGGCCCTCCTACATAAGATATAATCTACCTGTGTGCATCTTCCTCCACTCTTGTATGTCACCCTGTGCTCCTCCCTCTTGTTAAAATATGTATTCACCACAGCCATGTCCATCCTTTTAGCAAAATCCACTACCATCTGACTTCTGCATTCCTTTGTTTAACACCATACCTACCCATCACTTCCTCATCCCCTCTGTTCCCTTCACCAACATGCCCATTGAAATCTGCTCCAATCACCACTCTCTCACCTTTGGGTACAATCATCACCACTTCATCCAATTCACTCCAAAAATTTTCTTTCTCATCCATTGCACACCCAACTTGTGGAACATATGCACTAACAACATTCATCATTACACCATCAATTTCCAGCTTCATAAACATCACTCTATCTAACCCTCTTTTCACCTCCAAAACAGTCTTCACATACAGTTCCTTCAGAATTACTCCTACGCCATTTCTCCTCCCATCCACACCATGATAAAACAATTTGAACCCACCTCCGATACACCTAGCCTTACTCCCCTTCCATCTGGTCTCTTGCACACACACAATATGTCAACCTTCCTTCTGACCATCATATCAGTTATCTCTCCCTATACCAGTCATACTGCCAACATTCAAAGTTCTGACACTCTCTACCACAGTCCTAGCCTTTCTCCAGTCTTCCTGCCTTCGGCCATGCCTTCTGCCTCTTCTCCTCCTTTCGCCAACAGTAGCCCAATTTCCACCAGCACTCTGTTGGCTAACAGTACTGGTGTCGGTCGTTGTTAACCCGGGCCTCGACCGATCTGGTATGGAAATATTTACTGGTAATTGCATGAAATGATTTGGTGAAGTTTTACACCGGATGCCCTTCCTGACGCAACCCTCCCCATTTATCCAGGCTTGGGACTGGCACAAAGAAATGCACTGGCTTGTGCATCCCTAGTGGCTGGGTTTGCAAATACTATTTAAATGTGATAAATGCGATACACATGTATGTTCAGCTGTAGCTCTGTATGTCTCTGTGAGTAACTGTGACCTGTCTCCATCATGCCTTCCAGGTATGCCGCTTGCAAGGCTACCCCCTTTTACCCACTTGGAGGATGAGACCCTCATCCCATACCTACTTGACAATCATGATATCCTGTTCAGCCATGTGCCACAGGATGCACAGTAGTGGGATGCCCTGTGGATGGAACTTTGCAGGAGGGTTAATGATGTGGGTGGCCACAAACGCACATACCAGCAGGTGCGCAGAGACTGTACAGACCTCATTAGACAGGTGAAACAGAGTGCGAATGCAATCACCAGTGAACAAGGTGCAACAGGTGGTGTACCACCAACCCAGCCCCTACTCACACGTACCGAGGAGCTACTGGCCCACCTGGGGACACCTGCAGAACCACATCCACAAGCCTTAGCCGAGCCTGGAGTTGCCTGGTAAGTCAGTACTGCACCTATAACAACTATATTCCATATAGTTGCATGTGTCACTGTACAATATGTAATGTAACATCATATGCAAGGCATGTATACACACATGCCGCATACTATAGTATGCTACTCTGTGTATGTACACATGTGCATACACCATAGTATAGTCTAATGTACTGGTGTATGTGTTAACATGCACATTGCACCCTGTAGCCATTATACAGGTTTGGATAATGCTCATACTGCTGTGTTACTCCTATTTAGGTACCTCTGGTGTTCTGCTGCAACAGCAGCCCATTGCAGGTGAGACTGTTATTATTTATCAGGAATCATAATGCACAGATCTATCTGCCATGTGGCCATTTACAACATGTACACATAATATATGGTCCTGTCACAATATACAGGTCAGACCTGCAATGCATCACAATGCCTACCCATGAGCAACACTTGCAAACTATGTGAATCATCTCACCAACATGAATCTTTACAAACTGGCATTGCCAGATGTGTGGACAGCTGTGCATACAATGGTGGAGGTGCTGTTCACTGTAGGGACATGTACTACAGATCAGAACTACACATGTGGGGAATACAAACAGTACTACACAGTGGGCTGGAGTATGGCCAGCCCACAGGATTCACTGGTGTTGATCATAGCCCTGCTATGAATGTCACACAATGTGATGTGCTATCTTGACATGTCCATGACATCTAGTGGCCTGGCTGCAACACTGCCTACCTAACCTGAAAACATATCCCACATACCAACCTTTGTCTGCATAACCCTGTCATCAGTGGAGCATATGACATCTATGGGTGTATGCCATATGGGACAACACAGACATGTGAAATAGATGCCTGTCACAATAATTTGGCCAACACATGTACACACTTGGCCATGGAGGATGGCCAGAGACATGGAGCAATACACACAGTAGACAGGATGTGCTTGTGTGTACACCCTGTCGTACAATGGCTACACATGGTCCAACTATGGCCTTTGTGTAATGGTTATATTGTAGATGTGGAACACTAGACATCCTACAGGCCTGTGCACATCTTGTGTAGGCGTAACATCAATCCACCACATAAGATGCATTTATCATCTTGAGGGTGTCACGACATGACAGCAGTCACCTGTACAGTATCCACATCAGCCCACAGATACAGTACATTCCCCTTGCTGGTGTCAGACATCAATGTCATACTTGCTCCTCGTGTGTGTGTGTGTGTGTGTGTGTGTGTGTGTGTGTGTGTGTGTGTGTGTGTGTGTGTGTGTGTGTGTTTGTGGTACACAGATGTCATGTGGGACATGGTGTACCGACGTGTTCGCCATGTCTAGCCATAGTTGCAAGGCAGCAGCAATATGGTTGCAGATGTGCAGGGGTGTCATCCGTATACCGATCAGTGACCTGTGTCACAACTTCCACATCATGGTTTAGTGTGTATACACCTCAGTGACGTAGGTCACATTCCACAGTATATATCTATTGTATCTGAACACAGTCATGGCTATGAACTGTGTCTGTAACTCACACTGTATAGTAATAGAGATGCCTTATGATTCCTTGCAATGACCATGCACATCAGCTAAATGTGCAGTATATCTGTAGGGCGTACAGACAACACTGCATTGGGACACCATTGCCCCACTGTATGTTTGACAGGACACCATTGTGTTAAACATGTATGCATGTCATTGCACATGTCAGCAGATCACATGTCATACTACATGTGATTGTCAAGGTCATATGCCACACATCAGGCAGGTGTACTGTTAACCTGTGCTGGTCTACATGGTATAACACAGGGATGTATGCTAACTACTACTATGATTGTGTAATTTGCATGCCATCTGCTATGACACATGCATGCTGTTGTGTGCAACCCAGGGATGTATGATAACTACCACTATTATTGTCTGCGCTGCATGCCGTCTGCCGTATCACATGCATGTTGCATGCCTTCTGTCACATCACATGCATGTGTGTCTGTGTGTGTGTCTATTGTATAGCTTGTAATATACAGTTCTTGTCTGCCCTCACAGGTGATGTAGGTGTGTTGCCCTCCTCCGGTACATCTGATGTTAGTCTCCCTACAGACTCCAGCAGTGATGATAAATGTATGATTGAGTCACAGGCAGAGTTGTCAGGGGCTGAAACTGTGCCATTGGTTGCCATTCCAGTTATATCCCCCTCATCCCCGCGCACAGATCCCATGCCTGCACATATTCCATCACCAGTGGCCATAGAGGAAGGACAGTTGGAACATGGTAGCTTGGAACAGGAAAGTGTGGGGGCTATGGAAGGTGTGCCTGCACACCATGGTGTCAGCCAACTGACTGGTGGTGCCCCACACAGGCACATGGCCAGTGCTGCTCGTAGGAGGCCCTCAGGCCAACATGCTCCTGCATGACAGAGCGCAGCAGCTGGTGTCACCAGACACATGTTTCAGGCTGTAATGGAGGCACAGGCACATGCTGAATGGCACAACAGAGAAGATCAGAGGCTTCAGAGGGTGGCTGCTGTCTGTTCTTTAAACAACAACAACATCCTGGCAATGGTAAATGCTCAAAAGCAGATTGCTGAAGCTTTGGAAAAATGGTTGGGTGACATGGTTGGAGTCCTTGACCGTGGCATGACAATCCGTGAGCATGAGCTGTCTGTGTTGGAACATATGGTAGGAGTGAGGCATCGGGCACCTGGACATAGGCCTGCTACATCACCTGTTTCAGGTCTACGTGTACAAGCTACCTCACATGCCCGCTCCCATAATGGTGGTAGCAGCAGCAGTGCATCTGGTGCTGTGCTGTCCACACCACGACACAGCAGGCTATGTGCACATGGCCTGGGATGGTCCCAACAGGGACATGGTTCCAGTGGATAAGTGACATCAGACAGTACCCAATCTGCACCTCTGCCTGGTAGTGCTTGATTCACTGGTGTTGATCATAGCCCTGCTATGAATGTCACACAATGTGATGTGCTATCTTGCCATGTCCATGACATCTAGTGACCTGGCTGCAACACTGCCTACCTAACCTGAAAACATATCCCACATACCAACCTTTGTCTGCATAACCCTGTCGTCAGTGGAGCATATGACATATATGGGTGTATGCCATATGGGACAACACAGACATATGAAATAGATGCCTGTCACAATAATTTGGCCAACACATGTACACACTTGGCCATGGAGGTTGGCCAGAAACATGGAGCAACACACACAGTAGACATGATGTGCTTGTGTGTACACCCTGTTGTACAATGGCTACACATGGTCCAACTATGGCCTTTGTGTAATGGTTATATTGTAGGTGTGGAACACTAGACATCCTACAGGCCTGTGCACATCTTGTGTAGGCGTAACATCAATCCACCACATAAGATGCATTTAACATCTTGAGGGTGTCACGACATGACAGCAGTCACCTGTACAGTATCCACATCAGCCCACAGATACAGTACATTCCCCTTGCTGGTGTTGGACAACAATGTCATACTTGCTCCTCATGTGTGTGTGTGTGTGTGTGTGTGTGTGTGTGTGTGTGTGTGTGTGTGTGTGTGTGTGTGTGTGTGTGTGTGTGTGTGTGTGTGTGTGTGTGGTACACAGATGTCATGTGGGATATGGTGTACTGACGTGTTCGCCATGTCCAGCCATAGTTACCAGGCAGCAGCAATATGGTTGCAGATGTGCAGGGGTGTCATCCGTATACCCATCAGTGACCTGTGTCACAACTTCCACATCATGGTTTAGTATGTATACACCTCAGTAATGTAGGTCACATTCCACAGTATATATCTATTGTATCTGAACACAGTCATGGCTATGAACTGTGTCTGTAACTCACACTGTATAGTAATAGAGATGCCTTATGATTCCTTGCAATGACCATGCACATCAGCTAAATGTGCAGTATATCTGTAGGGCATACAGACAACACTGCATTGGGACAACATTGCCCCACTGTATGTTTGACAGGACACCATTGAGTTAAACATGTATGCATGTCATTGCACATGTCAGCAGATCACATGTCATATTACATGTGATTGTCAAGGTCATATGCCACACATCAGGCAGGTGTACTGTTAACCTGTGCTGGTCTACATGGTATAACACAGGGATGTATGCTAACTACTACTATGATTGTGTAATTTGCATGCCATCTGCTATGACACATGCATGCTATTGTGTGCAACCCAGGGATGTATGATAACTACCACTATTATTGTCTGCGCTGCATGCCGTCTGCTGTATCACATGCATGTTGCATGCCTTCTGTCACATCACATGCATGTGTGTCTGTGTGTGTGTCTATTGTATAGATTGTAATATACAGTTCTTGTCTGCCCTCACAGGTGATGTAGGTGTGTTGCCCTCCCGCGGTACATCTGATGTTAGTGTCCCCACAGACTCCAGCAGTGATGATGAATGTATGATTGAGTCACAGGCAGAGTTGTCAGGGGCTGAAACTGTGCCATTGGTTGCCATTCCAGCTATATCCCCCTCATCCCCGCGCAAAGATCCCATGCCTGCACATATCCCATCATCTGTGGCCATAGAGGAAGGACAGTTGGAGCATGGTAGCTTGGAACAGGAAAGTGTGGGGGCTATGGAAGGTGTGCCTGCACACCATGGTGTCAGCCAACTGACTGGTGGTGCCCCACACAGGCACATGGCCAGTGCTGCTCGTAGGAGGACCTCAGGCCAACATGCTCCTGCAAGACAGAGTGCAGCAGCTGGTGTCACCAGACACATGTTTCAGGCTGTAATGGAAGCACAGGCACATGCTGAATTGCACAACAGAGAAGATCAGAGGCTTCAGAGGGCTGCTGTCTGTTCTTTAAACAACAACAACATCCTGGCAATGGTAAATGCTCAACAGCAGATTGCTGAAGCTTTGGAAAAATGGTTGGGTGACATGGCTGGAGTCCTTGACCGTGGCATGACAATCCGTGAGCATGAGCTGTCTGTGTTGGAACATATGGTAGGAGTGAGGCATCGGGCACCTGGACATAGGCCTGCTACATCACCTGTTTCAGGTCTACGTGTACAAGCTACCTCACATGCCCGCTCCCATAATGGTGGTAGCAGCAGCAGTGCATCTGGTGCTGTGCTGTCCACACCACGACACAGCAGGCTACATGCACATGGCCTGGGATGGTCCCAACAGGGACACAGTTCCAGTGGATAAGTGATATCAGACAGTACCCAATCTGCACCTCTGCCTGGTAGTGCTTGTACAACCACTGGCAGGCACAGGTCACATGTCTGTGGCCGGACACCGTGAACTATAAAACCTCACCTGTACAGTCTGTAACTGTCAATAATGCCCCTGTGTAGGCCAGACACATGGCAGAACTGTGTGCATACATATATGCACACACTGGAAACATATGTAGGGCACCGCAACACACATGCATAACATTCACACATGCCCAATTAGATCAAAGGCCCTAACCCACACACATAATGTCATCCAATGGTGCAGCCTAGGCCTCTGGCAAACATTGTCACCCTGTGCATATGATGATGCCTGTGTCGCATCCCTGACATCCACACCATCGGTGCAGGGACATGCTCATATGGTCTGATGCACAGGGTGAACAGACTAGGAAGATAAGTGTAGTTTACAATTGTTGAGTACTGTTGACAGGCAGCAAAAATACCATGTACTACAGGTGTACAATGCATTTCGTACTGTTAACAGTATGTGTCTTGTGTAACAACAGTAACTGCATGTTGGTCATGATGTTCTGCTGTCTTCCTTCAGGTCTAATTGCAAGTGCCGGTGGATGTCAGTGTTTGCAGTTAGTGTCCCATATGTCAATGTGGACTACTCACAGGTATGTATGAATATACCAGCATGCACCGTGTAGCTGCCACATACCAGTGAGAATGTCCCACGTTACAAACATGTCTACTGATCCAAGAGCATGATAGCTGTGTATTAAGCTACTGTGGCTACAGACGTGTCATCCATAAAGGGTGACATCACAGGTACAGTTACATGGAGTGGTGAGATAAGAGAGTGGTCTAGCTGATTACAAGGGTAGAGGCCAGTGGGAAGTGTGATGCCTCATTGTGAATCAGTAATACACATTCCCATGACATGATGCCAACACACAACTGCACCCACACACTCAGGTATTGACACACATGTATTCAGTGACACAGTAACACACCCACACACTCACGGATTGACTGACACAGTAACACACACTCGCACACAGTTGCTACTGGTGAGGTGAGGACCCCTGCCTATGTGCAAATCATCATTACAGTACTGTGCAGCTACATGATGCTCCACAGAGAATATACATGTACAGGTAGTCAGTATGGCCTAAGATCGGGGACATCAACACGGATAGTAGACTGCATTGCCTGGATGGGGGGAGGGGTCTTATCAGTTCAGTATGGTAACATACATCCTCACCCCAAGGACCAGACAGCCCTACATACACACACTGTGGCATTCAGTATTGAATACACCTATGTCACGCACATACAGATACCTCACATGTGTGAGATACACTCCCCTGCCTATGTCCTGCTTTCTACATTGCAGTCTGTACAGATGTGTACACTAGTGTACAGGAGAGTGAGTAACAACTGAGATGTATTCCCCACCATACGTGACATATATGGACACACACGCAACCACACATGCCAGTACTGTGAATCTCAGACCTGCCTAGCTCATGATATGTATGACAGACGTACAGCTGTATTGCATGCATTACAGATTGTATTGATGCTTCCTGTCGCAACAGTGCTGATATATGCACATGGGACATCTTAACTATTAACAAGGGTCAAGTTATTTAACTTCGCTGTCACCCTGACTGCTGTCTAAGTTGTGTGTTATGTCCTTCAATTAACGAAACCATTGCTAACTGGTTACACAGATTATTGTAGGACCGCTTGTGACACACCTGTGAGCTGTCCACAGCAAACATCCATCTGCAAATATGCCCCACCACTTAGTTATTTCCACACATATGTCCATACCTGAGGTACATCTTTCTGTACATTCAGCATATCACCATATACAGTTGGCAATGTTGAGGCTGCATTACAACTGCATGATGTACTAGGATACACGTCACCTGCATACATCAGCACACATGTTATCTGAATGCACAACACTATGTGTACAGGTGTGTAGGTCCTACATTCCTGACATTTGGGCATGTTTGTAGGCATTGCAATTGGTGGACATGTGTAATGACATACATGATACATGGACTGTTGTATGATATGATGGGTATAATGGGTGACCGGTACAGAGGGAATGTTACCTTTGTCAACATTGATATCACACCTTATGTACTGTTAGCATTCAGCAGCCATGGACCTACATTCCATGTGCATGTATGCAATGGTTGTATCCACCTGTTTGCACAAAGGACAACAACAGCTATGCTATTTACATGTATGTTGTGTGTGTGTGTGTGTGTGTGTGTGTGTGTGTGTGTGTGTGTGTGTGTGTGTGTGTGTGTGTGTGTGGCATGTACATACCCAGGCCAGGTACATGTATGGCATATCCATACATGAGGGTGTGTACTGGTGTACAGCAACAGTCATCTGCTAATGTTGGAAAGTACCGAGGACCCCTGGTATGTGTACAGCTGACCTGGTTACAGACAGTGGTATCACTGCATTGCATAACACATGATGCAACTGTGGCAGTACATGGGTACTCTCTACAGTTGATGTAGAGCTTGGTACAGTACACAGGTAAAGGGTCACATGGTGGTGTACTCTTATATGTCCTACAATATGTATGGATGTGTGTTGGTGGTCCAAGGGCATGGTGGTTTCTGAGGTTTACATCCTAGAATGCAGCATGTGATACTGTGTCCTTCACATGACTCATCTGTGATTCCTTTCATGGGGGTACCGGTCAGTACATGTGGGTGGCCTTTATGTATGTGTGGACACCACCTGGAGTGATCCGTCCCTGTGTTATGGCCCACATGTCTAGTTCTGAGGTATATGGTGGTAGTGCTAGGTTCTGAGGTATATGGTGGTGGTGCTATTGTGCACTACAGAGCCATCAGCCAGGTGTTCCTCACTGCACAGATGTCAGTACTCCCCATTGTTGGATCTACAGTGACCAGCTGTGATTATGGATGCTACAAATCTAGCACCGGTTAGCATAAGAAAACAATGCAGTTGTCCAATGTAGGTGTCAGGGAGTTATCCTGTGTTTAGGACATTTGCCTTGGAATGGCACTGTGTGGTCAGATGTGACTTGGGGTATTATCCCCACTCCCTTGAATCATGGATTCATGTGATATGTGTCAAAGGCCTGTCTACTGTCAGCCATGTCATCCCAGAATGACAGCAGATGTTGTGTAAAAGACTGGTGTCAAATATATGTAGAGCAGCGTTCCTGCTAACAGTGACAACTGCTAACACCAGAGCCCATTACAATGTGTTCTTTACATCTACCTGTAATAGCATGGCCACTGTGGCCTTCCGTGTTTAGCATCAGAGTGCATCCCAGTCAGCCCTGTGCTACTAAGTGTATGAGCATGCCCAGTATATCCTTGTGTAGATGGACACATAGTAGTGCATTCCAAACAGCCCTGTACTACTAAGTGTGTGAGCATGCCCAGTGACACCTTGTGTCGTTATGTGCCTCTGTGTATGGGCATGGCCATTGTAACCCTGTATAGTTGTAGTAGTCGTCCATTCCACAGATGGGCATACTCCAGGTCAGGATGGATTCCTACTTTAAACACACAGGTTCACAGGTATGCACATCTTAACTGCCAGCATCCCTGTTGATGTCCGCATTCCTAGAAGTTCATAATGACAGCCTTGAAATGTGTATTCTGTGTGGCGCGACTCGTGTGTAATATTGTAATAGTAATCAGTAAATAGGCAGGGGTTCCGTTCCCACCACTGGTGTGTGTGTGTGTGTGTGTGTGTGTGTGTGTGTGTGTGTGTGTGTGTGTGTGTGTGTGTGTGTCTGTCCCCATTTGCCTGAGGACTGAGTAATGCTGTTAAACTGCTCACACTCCATACATTTCTTATACCCACCTTTGGCAAGGCTGATGATGTCACTCATCTAGAAATACACCTCTGGAAGTGCTGTGTTCCAGTAATCTCGGTAGCACATTCTGTAACTGCTTAATGCTGTAGTCTAATAAAGTAGTTAGGTCGGTGTTCAAGTTCCACACTTGCCATGTGTGTGTGTGTCTGTGTGTGTGTCCCTGAGGACTGAGTAATGTTTTTAGACTGCACACACTCCATACATTTCTTATACCCACCTTTGGCAAGGCAGATGATGTCACCCATCTACAAATACACCTCCGGGAGTGCTCTGTCCCAGTAATCATGGTAGCGCATTCTGTAACTGGTAATGCTGTAGTGTAGTAAAGTAGTTAGGTCGGTGTTCTAATCCCAGACATGCCAAGTGTGTATGTGTGTGTGCGTGTGTATGTCTGCCTGCGTGAGACAAGTACAGTGCTATGTAGTATTCGCCGTAGCTCGTGCCCTAAATGCGGATTGCTGCAGTGTGATATGGCAGGGGTTTGTATACAGGACATGGCAAATATGTGTTTGTCTGTCAGAGCCTGTGTAGAGGTGGCTGTGTTTGTCTTAACATAGGACATGTTTGGGAGCGAATTTTGTAGTTTTCCTATATGGTATCCATTTTATGACACATTGGCCACCTCACGAGGAGTACAGCTTTCAGTCAGGCATGGGATTGTATTGGCAAGCCATACCCATACATCTGGCAAAAGGCCTGGTGAACTAAGTATGCAGCCCTACTAGTACCTGGTATATGTCCCGCACCCATATACCATACACAAACAAACTTGCCTAAAATATCCCACTATGTTGCTAGTACCATGCACATTGAGGACAGATAGTAGGCATGGTGTGAATGCAGTGGCCTGCAGAGGACATGACTCCCTGTACAGCGGTACAATAGGTACATATATGCGGACATTGTGCCTTCACTATGTTCCATACTGAATGCCTGCAACATATGTGGTGCCATCACATGTGATCCACAAAGGCCAGACAATGCTGTACACATGTGCCCTGTATGGACCCATGCCACTGACACCATGGAATACCTGTATCATACTATCCATGCAGGTGCAGGGCCGACCTACTCACTATAAGCAGGTTTCAACACACCTGGCCAGTATTGGCATATCGGGGTATAACAGGCTGTGTACACAACATGTGTCTGCCAAACCAGGTACACCTGTACATGTCACTGTACAGTATTGTGGGACATGCACACCCCAGGCAATGTTCATGTGAAGGACTATCAAACACAGACATGGCATACATTGCAAAGCTATGGCCCTACACATTGGTAACCAGGATGTCAGGCCAGATAATGCAGTACCCATCTGTGTGGGACACTGCAGACACTACACTCCTACACTGCACACCATTGTCGGGTGATGCGATGCCAAGGATTACCCCTCACCCAGCCTTGTACAGCCATCTTGCACAACCAAACACTACACACCCATGGATGCATGCATACCTGCATGCCAGTACTGGCACCCTGTGTCTGCATGTGGGTTGTAATGCTCCCAACCACAGTCACTCCCAGTATAAACCTCGATGGCATACCAACAGTTGTCAAGCACTTTCACATGCCCTAGCCCATAGCACCTCCAGATATCCCCTGTGGTGCATGTGGTCTTGTGCATTACTGCAGTGTGGCCAACTAAGTAGTTACATTGTGCATTTGTGGCCCTGGCAAAGGTGTCAATGCGGGTCCATTAGAGAGTGTTGTTGTGGTGACAATGGCATCCGTTCACATGGACAGACATGTGTGCCACACCTAATGTATGTCTACTGTATCTGTTGCAGATGTCACTCACCTACACACATATGTTCTTATGGCACAGCAACATGTCGCCTTTGTGGCACATGTAGTAACGTCATGCACATGTAATAGTAATGAGTAGTCAGGGGTTTGACCCCTGTACTGTTTGGCGTGTGGCAGATGATGCTTATGGTTAAGTCTCCAAGCCCTTCCCTGGTGTACATTGCCTGTCCCACTCACACACTCTCTAGTGGATGTGAAGGTGTACACCTGCACAGCAGCAGCATGTGCATTGCAAGTGATGGAAATGGTCAGGTGATGGCCTCTGCACCTATTGCAGTCCTCCTCTAGCTGATTGCATGTGATACAGCTGTGATGGTGTTCCCATAGCCCTCCGCATGATAAACACAGTACACTATCTAGGGAAACGTTGTTATCTGGCCATAATAGTCGCTGTGAGTGGTATCTGGATGTGGTGTTCTGACACGGCATCACAGATGATATCTGGATGTACCTCAATCATTTTCCATAGTGAGAAATAGCCTAAGGACAGAAGGGTGATGTGCCACACATGACTTCAGCATGTAAGTGTAGCTATGTTGCATTGAGACTACTGCCTGTTTAACATGTGTGTGGTAATGGCTATTCTGCATGTTATAAAACAGACATGGCAGTACTCTGTTCATGAGGGACCCCCATCTGTAGGGCCATCTGTGAACTGATCAGTATGTGCAACCATTTTTTTCCTGTGTTACACACTGATCACACGTCTGTACACATCAGAAGCATGGTGTGAGGATTGCAGACAATACATGATGATAGCGATGGGTTACTGCTATTGCATCCCTGACTGGACATGTGTTACATGACAGACACTGTGTGGGATTCCCAGTGACAAGCCAATGATGGGCAAATGTTCATAGCTGCGGTCACATGTCTACTTCACATTGTACATTTGGCATGCAGTATATATGCATGTGTTGTGCTCCCTCTGCAAATGTATACCATCTGCTGTGTTGGGTTGCTGGTGATATCTATGCATACTGTTGTAAGTAATCCTGTATGCTGTTGTCTATCACTAAGCCATATGTGGGTTTAAAATGCAACACCATAGGCTGAATGGGTTGGGAGGTCCTGGCAGAACCTCCTGTCCCACTTCAGCTGACCATGGCACCGGGCACTAGCACATCTGGGGCCCAGCCATAGACATCAACCTCTGTTGGCTCTGCACCACCTTCTGGTAGTACCACCACTGAGGATGGAGCATGTCCCCCCCGGGAGCGAGACCAGACAGGTACACATCTGCTGTCGTGCGGTCCCGGATATGTTGCGTTGGTGGCTCCCTAAGGGGTTATGAAGCCAGATACACCAGTTCAAGGGTGGAGTGTCACATTTACAGGGTGATTCTGCCCCTCCTGGACAGCCCCCAGCACTTCCTCCTTTGCAGCTGTGTAGGTGCAGTGGCAGTTGCCCATGGCTGGGGACCTCCGTCCTACTGTTCCCATGGGCTTTTGAATGCCGAAGACCCATCCCCTTCCAGGGTGTATCCCCCCACATGTGTCATATACCAACCCTGTATGCTGTCTTTTCTGTGATCCTACATATCCTCCATGGCCATACCTACACTCCTTCCCCAACATCTGACCCTCACCTACGGACATATAAGGCCAATTGGCTCCTAGGACAACATCTGCCCTATACATAGCTGTCCATTACACACACGTGCCGACTGGACACATGAAACCCTTGTAATATGTATCACAACATACTCCTGTTATCCTCACCCCTGTCCCTCAGGCGCACAATGCTGGTGTGCACATCACTCTTACATGGTCCAGCTACATGTGATGAGGACAACCCCATTGTACACACAACACTACCGGTCCCTCTATGGTTACCCCATTTACCTTTATCATGATGATGATGTTGCACACAGCACCTTGCAAGAGTACTGTTCACACATAATAATTGGACAGGCACTGTTGTGTTAATGTACATTACATGCACAGAGTGATGTATATGGCCAATGTACAACTATTTGCGTGTATGACTGACACATGTCTGTCTGAGGGAGTCTTGTGATCACATAGAGCAACACCACTACATAATGCAGGCGTCGCTGGTGTTTCCCATTTCATTCATTTGTAATGCTTTGTTGCCACATGGTATATTCCTGATACATCTCTATATATGTATGTACCTATATGCTGGACATAAACACTCACATATACATCTACATGATGGGATACATTCCTATACTGTTGAATGACTGTGCTGTGTGATATGTTTGTGGTACTGTCCATTGACTGTATATCTGCCATGGGGTATTGGTAATACTCATTAGCTGTGTGCGCAGGGTCCTGGTTCCGACCCTTGCAAAGGACGTTTATTTGGTTTGAGGGCAGAACAAGCCCATTGGATACAGAAGTTGGGAGTGGGTGTGCGTGGGTTTGCATGGTGTTAAGCCCTGATGACCTCTGGTTACAGCCTCTTACACTTGGTCAGCCTCTACATTGCTTTACCAATGTAATACTCGCATACTGGCAGCCAAACACGCTTACACCCGCTCGCTCACGCACTTGCAAATGCACCAACATTGGTGCTTGCATCTGTCACTCACATCTCTGGGTGGACGCGAGGACCACAATATTACCTTGTGATGCCTATAACATCAGACTACATGACTACAGTATCGGGATTGGCTGGCCATTAGGCGACGGCATCGTGTTCGACTGCAGGGAATCAGTGGCCTGTCCAGTGAATCAATCATATTTGTGTGTTCCTCATACAATCTGCTCCCACCTTGTGATGCCTATCACATCGGACTACATGACTACAGTCATAGCCGGCCTTAGGCATAGGCCAACTAAGCGGCTGCCTAGGGTGCTGCCTTAGTGGGGGCACTTTACCAGTATTTATTTGGTATAGGTAGACCAGGATGGGGGCACTGGGTGGTGTGGTGGGGGGTGCCATTGTGCCCTTTGCCTAGGGCACCAGTTGACTTAAAGGCACTCCTGACTACAGTATCGGGAATGGCTGCCCATTAGGCGACAGTGTTTGACTGTATGGAATCAGCGGCCTGTCCAGTGAATTAATCATATTAATTGTGTGTTCCTCATACAATCTGCTCCCACCTTGTGATGCCTATTACATCGGACTACATGACTACAGTATCGGGAATCACTGCCCATTAGGCGACGGCATGGCATTCAACTGTACGGAATCAGCGGCCTGTAGAGTGAATTAATCATATTTGTGTGTTCCGCATACAATCTGCTCTCATCTGGCTGATACATGGGAACCGAGACTCTTCAATACAAACAAGTAGTTGGGTTGTGGGAGCCACATCCATCAGCCGAATCATGCTACCGCATGCCTATTATAGGTTTGCCACCTTTTCAATTGGCTAAGGTGGGACTTTAGGGTTACCACCTGTCCCACTTTGCGAGGGACACTGCGAAAATAATCAAGACATAGCAAATGTCCTGATTACACGACATTATTATATTCTACATTTCATTAATAGTTGCATAAAACAGTTATTTTATATATGAAACCTATATGTTATGTGAAGTAGCATAAGCAATTCAAATGTAACTAGATTAAGCTTTTATTTGTGCAGATAAGTATAATGCTGTACTATGCATGGCTGTAGGTATGTTTTGTCCTGGAAAGTCTGACATTTCTACAGAACATGTCCCACTTTGGCCATTTGGAAAGGTAGCAACCCTATAGGACCTGAATGTAGAGACGTCAGACTTTGCAGGGCAACACATACCCACAGCCAGTAGAAAGGGCAGTATGCCACTGTTTGGCCTAAATAAAAGGTTACTCTTGTAGCATTATAGTTGCTTATACTGTTACTTATAACATTTAGGTGTTTCAGGTACAAAATAATTGTTTTATGCAACTACTACAGGCAATATAGGTAATCTTTGCCCTAAATCACAGGACATT
>NC_056735.1:689269827-689502327 GCF_019279795.1 Protopterus annectens
ATGGGCCATCCTGACAAGGACGACTTGGACCGCCAATGGGCCGATATTGGGAGAATGCTCTGACCATTGGTAGGTGTAGTAAGAATCTTTGTATTCAACATCTTTGTATCAAGTATAGTAAGGGTTAAAATGTGAAATTGCATTGTGTGCAAAGAAGCAAGTTAAAATAAGTTGTTTTTCTTATAAAGAATTTACTGACCAAAGAGGAATGCACAGATGTTACCTTGGTCCAGGCACAAACTTATCTTGTGCCTGACCTCTGACCATCTAAGGCTCCAGTATGTGAATTTATAGCCTTGACTGAAATTCCTTGTCTGGTAACCAGTTACTGTGTACGTGCAGAGAAGGGTATAAAAACCCATATGAAGTATACAGAAATTAGACTGCTGACATACCGTGTACTTTGTAGCATGTCTCCATGCATGTAAAATAAACCTTTTTGCTTATTTTTTATCTGCGTGATTCTTCCAGTATATGTTAAGAGTATTAAAATCTTTTGACATTTCTGGCGCCCAAGACCGTGGGGCCACCTCTTCACGGTACGAATCGCATAAGAGGGACTGAAAAACCTGTACAGGAAGGGGAGAATGAATCTCGGGCTCCCTTGAATGGAAAAACCTCCGACGAAGAAGTCGTAAGTAGAGGCCAGTCACTCTTAGATTCGATCCGTGGGACGGTGATGAACGGGGCGGAAGAACTGCAGAAAGGTAAGCGTAACATTTTTTTCTTTCTTTTTGTATTGTTCTCTTTTTAAAAGAACAAAGGGACTAGTCATAAGGGAATCGTCTTTTGGTTTAATTTTACAAAAGAACGGTAGAGATCTCAGGAAAAGGAAACTAATTTTTCACTCAGATTAGAAAAATGGGAACAGGGAGTAGTTGCTGTAGTTGCAGCGACTGCTCAAACAAAAGAACCGAGGATGAACAATATATGTTCAACCTACATCCAAATAATTTAAAATTTCTAAAAAAATGGAAAGAAGATTATGAGTTTAGTGGAAATCTAAACAAATTAGAATGTCAAAATTTGGTAAAAAGTTTACGTAAGGATGCAGGAAATAAGGTTAAAGATCAAAAGAGAATAGGATTTCTCCAGGCTCAGAAGTGGTTAGAGGAAGCTAATAAAAAAATATAGAAAACAGCTTCAAAATAAAAAAACTGGTGACTCGAGTGCAAAAGATACATTTTTCATCCAAAAGGACGATAATGAAACATCTGCCTTCTGTCGCAAGGCGACGGCCCCACCCTTATATCCAAACCCGGAAACCCTTAAAACCAGTCCACCTCAGTATCAGGAAAGTGAAGAAGTGAGTCAAAGCAAAGCCATACCTCCCGTAGTTTTACAAAAGCAGACAGATGACATTTTGGACCTACGAACCCGTAGTATAGACAAATCAGAATGGAAACAAAAGGAAACCGAAGTTAATTCGGCATCCACAGAGTATCCCCTCATAGAAGTAGCAAATCCACAAGTGGGTACGTTTGGACAGGGTCCCACCATTTTAGTTTATCGACCCTGGACGTGGGAAGACATTCGAAAAGCCATAGAAGGAATACCACACCCTAGGTTAGATATGACCAAGTTTTGTGAAGACGTCGCAGGCATGATAGAAAGTTATAAGCTAAATGCCGTAGAGTTGGAACAAGTAGTTTGACAAATTTTGGGTCCCGACTGGCACTTGGTCTGTGGGGACTGGGATCCCATAACCAGAGTAGATAATAAGCCACTTGCCCACAATTCGGACTCATACCAAAAGCAGGTCAAGGATTTACTAGCCCGTATTTTGGATAAATGGAAGCCTAGGGCAGACTGGACCTGTATCAATAGATGTGTACAAGCAGACGATGAAAAAGTAGACAACTATTTGCAGAGACTTACCCAGTGCTTTGATAACCATAGTGGTATGCAAAAAGAAATAGAGCAGACAAAAGACTCCTCATATGAACAACAACTAAAAAATGCCTTTTTAAAGGATGTAAAAGTGCTATTAGCAACTTTGTCCAAAAGCATATGATAGACCATCGGACGGCACGTCTGCAGCCCCTACTGGAGTATGCAAGACATGCAGAAAAATATTTAGAAGAAAAGAAAAAAAAAAACAAGCTCAAACCTTTACGGTGAGCGAAGATGGGGCACTTATGCTACTGCAAGGTCCGACTAACAGGAGTAGAGGAAGGGGCAGAGGCAGGGGTAGAGGAAGAGGGAATGTGGGACATTCCAAAGATTATGAAGGTAGACAGAAAAGAGGAGAATGTTTCAAATGTGGTAAAAAGGGACATTTTGTGCAGGATTGCCGGTCTTCTGAAAAAACTAAAACCACCCCGGATCACGGGTCAGCCTGACTATATGATGGTGGTGGAGGTGAATCAGACCCGGATAAAGAGGCTGATTGGCCAGAGTTAATAAGACAGAGTGAAGAGGAAGACTTTGAGGACGCAAACGAGGAAGGTAAGGGTGAATGTGCAGGATGGGAAAATGAAATGACTGATTTTTCAGAAAAAGGTGAATATCAGGTTGTTAATTTAACAGCGCTGGCTGTAACTATGCAGCTAGAGGCACAACCGATAATCACACTTCAAGTAGAGGGTAGGGATGTAGAATTTTTGTGTGATTCAGGGGCCTCCAGGACCCTGCTAAGAAACTCTGCAGTGCCATCCGATGTAACTTCTGATGACTATGTATTAGTCAAGGCAGCAAATGGCTGCATCTATAAGGAACCATTATCTAAACCTTTATGGTTCACGGACCCTGAAACTAACCAAACTATCAGGTTTTGAGTTATTATCTCCAAAATTTGCCCTGTAAACTTATTAGGAAGAGATTTAATGCACATGTTTGGCATAGCAGCTGTACCGACTGCATCAGGGATTCTAGCCAAACGAGTAGAAATTCAAGATGTTATGTTACAAGTGGGGCAGGGTGATTTACACTACTGGTACAGTAATGATCTTGTTGAAACTGGACCACAAAATGTAGTAAATGAGCTAACTAATTTGGCCTTAAGCAAATATGGCACACAACCGCCAGTGGTAGCTAAACAACTACACTGTACAATGTATTACAGAAAGTATGTGGGACCAGACGACAAATATGAGGAGCAATTTTTTAAACACAAGGTCACAAAAATCCTGTTACAAAATCTCTTTTGGGATAAATTAGGAAATTCGGCAGTTACATGCAGTCTTACAAAAGATATGTAGTTACTTTTTCGCAATAATTCTATTGCACATGTCTCTGTAACAAGGGAAGAACAAATGGCATGGTATCTGGTGGGGAGGAAAGTTACTGAATGGGCCAAAATGATGCTGGAACAACTGGCATGTAAAGAAGTTCAGGTACAAAGACTAAATTGAGTCACCCAGGCTAGACCAACTGTGCACCTCCACGAAGACAGGCTAACGCCACCCGGGGGAGGGCCATTCTGACTATGTCTCCTAACCCCGCAAGAAGAATTAAAGTTACAATCAGTGCCAGACTCCTTATGGTCCCATGGACAACACGACATTGGGCTAATAAAAACAGCAGGACAGGTTAAAATAACCCCAAAATCCGATTTTAGACCTCATAAGCGTCAGTATCCATTAAGTAAAAAGGCAGAAGAAGGCATTCTACCAGTGATCACGGCTCTACTGAGAGCTGGGGTTTTAATTCCATGTACAGATTCACCATGTAACACACCCTTGTTCCCAGTAAGAAAACCAGACGGGACACGGAGAATGGTACAGGATCTGCGGGCTGTAAATGCTGCTGTAGTGCCAAGGGCTCCTATGGTCCCAGATCCATCTGTTTTGTTTAATGATATCCTTCCCACGGATAAGTATTTTTCTGTTATTGACATTAGTAATGCATTCTTTTCTATTCCCCTACAGAAAGATAGTAGGTTTTGGTTCGGTTTTACGTTTATGAGCAAGCGGTACACATACACACGACTGCCGCAGGGATATTGTGAAAGCCCTACAATCTTTTCGCAAGAAATGTCGACAAACCTGGCCCAGTTTCAATCAGAGCATGACTGTCATCTACTATTGTACGTGGACAACATCTTACTGGCTGCACCCACAGAGGCTGTCTGTGAGTCCAAAACTATTCGGTTATTGCATTTTTTGGTGAAAGAGGGACATAAGGTAAATAAATCTAAATTACAATTTTGTAAAACTGAAGTACGGTATCTAGGCTATACCATTTCAATTGCTGGTAAACAACTAGATAACTGTAGAAAAGAAGCCATTTTACAGGCACCAATGCCCAGCACAAAAAAAGAAATGATGTCATTTTTAGGAATAACAAATTTTTGTCGTAGTTGGATTCCCAACTATGCAGAGGAAGTAAGTCCACTTTCGGAACTTATTTTCGCACTTCCCATGGCAGCACATGACGTGCTGCAATGGATGGATAAGGCAATACAGGCATTTACTAGGGTAAAACAATTGATAGCGGATCTGTAACACTTAGCTTCCCTGACTATACAAAACCCTTTGTTCAGACAGTAGATTGTAAGCAGGGTTTTATGACATCGGTTCTGTTGCAAACTTATGGGGATAAGTTGAGACCATTAGCTTTTTATTCCAGTAAATTGGACACAGTGGCACAATCTTTGCCACACTGTGTACAAGCGGTAGTCACAGCCGCACAAGCTGTGCAAGCATCTGCAACCCTAGTTTTGTTTCATGACCTTACCTTATGAGTACCGCACTCTGTCGTGGTAATACTACTACAGGATAAAGTTACCTTTCTCTCTCCTAGCAGACACTTATCCTGCATGACAACATTACTATCACAACCACACATGATCATTGAGTGATGCACCACTCTTAATCCAGCCACGCTGTTACCTACAGCTGACGATGGTGCCCCTCACGTGTGTTTAGATTTGATACACTCTAATGTCTTACAAGACCAGACCTTAAGGACCAACCTTTGGCAAATTCAGATTGGACCCCATTTGTAGATGGGTCAGCACATAAGAATGAGGCAGGTATCACACAAGTGGGGTATGCAGTCACAACTGAGACTAAGGTACTGGAGGCAAAACCCCTCCCCAGGAACCTATCCGCATAAGCGGCCAAATTGATTGCTTTGTCCAGAGCATGCACCATCTCCAAGGATAAGGCAGTTACTATCTACACAGATAGTCAGTATGCTTTTTCCACGGTCCATGTCTTTGCACAGCAATGGAAAAATAAGGGAATGGTTACGGCCTCAGGTAAGGAAATAACCCACAAGGATTTAATCCTTAGCCTCTTACAAGCTGTCCAACCGCCACGGGGACTGGCCATTTGTAAGTGCGCGGCGCACATGAATGCCAAGGATCCAGTATCACTTGGAAATGCACTGGCCGACAAAACTGCAAAAAGTGTACCCTTAACCTCTACCTTTGCACTCGAGACCACACAGAAGGATCTTCACCCTACAGATAAATTTGATCTACAAACTTTACAGGTAATGCAGGAACTTAGTACAGTTCAGGAAAAACAGCGATGGATTAAATATGGGGCTATTCAAAAGCAGGGAGTTTTTGTAGGTCCAAATGATAAGTATGTCCTACCAACAAACCTTTTTAGGTATGCCTCATTAGTGACGCATGGCCCATCTCATCTGGGCCCTGCTGCTATAGTTCAAATGATCCAGCAAATGTTCTGGAACAAGGGCTTTATAGCATACGCTAAACGATTTTGTTTATCGTGCCTGCTTTGTGCACGATACCATGGTGGTGGGGTGCGGATCACCCCAGCAGCTTTTCCGCTGCCTCCGTATCCATTTCACACAATCTGCATGGATTTTATTGAACTAACTCCTGTTCAACAGAAGCGATTTGTGTTAGTCATTATTGACGCTTTTACAAAATGGGTTGAAGCTTTTCCGGTAGCACACCCAGATGCACTGTCGGTAGCCAAGGCCCTTACAAATAGCATTATCCCTCATTTTGGGCTACCTACATGCATCTATTCTGATAATGACACACATTTCGTAAACCAAGTTATTCAAAAGCTGGCCGCCGTTTTTCAGATCGAGTCAAAATATCATTGTGCCTACCACCCACAGTCAGCAGGGTTGGTTGAACGCCATAATGGCATTCTCAAAGGCAAGTTACGTAAACTCATGGCCGAGACACATCAGTCTTGGATAAACTGCTTACCTCTGGCACTCCTGTCCATGCGTACCACTCCCACCTCAAAAGGGGTCACACCATTTGAACTATTATACGGGAGACCTTATTACGTCCCGCAGTGGCAAAATCTTTTGCCTGCGGAACGTGAGGGGGGTGAAGAGATAGCAGATTACATGAGGAAATTGCTGACCAGAACTAACACCTCTTTAACGAATGATTGCTTTTCAGATCAGAAGAACAACAGGATCCTGGAAGTGAAACCCGGGAACTGGATTTGGATTAAAATTATCAAGAGGAAAACCTGGGCCTCGCCTAAGTGGGAAGGTCCATACCAGGTTTTGATTGCAACACCTACAGCAGTCCGAATAAAAGAACGAACATCGTGGATCCATCTGACACACTGTAAATTGGTAAAACAGTTTGAACTGGACAAAAACTTGGGTTCCCCTGAGGAACACTGATTAGTAGTAATCTTGTTTTGTATGAATATCTGACTATTGTAGCAATGCAGAGAAATACCGGAAGGGAGCAGCCCTTCCCACAAAAGCATTCCAAAATAATTTTTTTGTTAATAAGTGTGATTGTTACTTTTCTGTTTTGGCCGTTTTTATTTTCAAATAAGACTAGCCAAGTAAAGAGAGACGAGAATACGGCTTGGCATCCACCTTTTAATACATATCAAGCTATTAAGTATGCATATGCTCTAACTTTTAATGTTTCAAATTGTTGGATATGCACGGCTATCCCTACTGTACATGGTGGTCTAATGTTAGGTACAGTCCCTTTGGGGGCAAATGATACATGGACTAATTTACTATTTGAAACTTCAAATGTAGCCTTAAAGGACAAAATAGCATTACCCCTCATGGGTCGCCAGAATGGAACTGTATGTTTTCAAAGATTTGGCAAGATTAAGGTTGGATGGAGTCAGTGTAATGTAACAATAATTCATAACTGTACAATAGATGGGCACTGTGCAACGAGTTTCAAGCCTATAAGAGTGCTTGTTAATAGTACAGGGCTTGTTAATGACACAAGTTTCTTTGAAAAAATGTTATCTGTGTATGATCTTTTGTTTAAAGGGCTGCAAGATAAAGGACATCACTCTGTTCCAGTCAATATTACACTTAAAGTAAATGATTGTTATTTTATCTGTGGTAGAAAAGCATACAAATGGTTACCGAGGAATTGGTCAGGCAGTTGCTTTTTGGGTTATTTAGCACCAGCTATAAGACATACATTTTCTCTTCCCCAAGGTAAAATACGAAATGTACGTGCTGTTAATAGACCTGTTAATCCCATAGGTAACGATGCATCCTGAATCTATCACCACGATTTGGCCCATAGTAGCAGCAAGGGGCTATCACACATGGACTTGGGCGATGATGTTATTTCCTGGGCTGGTATTCTTCCAGCGTATGGGACAGTAAAATCCATTTGGGAGCTCAGAAAACTGTCAAAACTGTTAGAAACTCTGAGCAATGCAACTTTTTCTGCGCTAGAATTGGTGACGGATGAGTTAACTGCAATGAGGACTGTAGTGTTGCAGAATTGTATGGCACTCGATTTCACCCTAGCGGTGAAAGGAGGTACTTGTGCTCTTATCCAGGAGGAGTGTTGTTCGTTTATTCCAGATAACGAACATGACATTGACAGTCATCTAGAGATCCTACAACAAGTTTCTGAACTTACAAAACCAGGACAGAATCCATTAACTGACTTTTTCCAAAATTGGTTTGGAAATTGGGGAACAGTACTTATGAATGTCTTAATTGCTATATGTATTGGTGCCATTATATTCCTACTGTTGGGGTGTTGCTGCATTCCTTGCATCCAAATGATAATATCAAGTGTATTGTCTGCCAATGCAACTAAAGCTTATTATTCTGAATATACAGAACACGAGTCATGCGAAAAACTGTATGAATAAAATGTATTACTGGTGATACAAAGTGTTGTTAGGGGGGAAATGTAGTAAGAATCTTTGTATTCAACATCTTTGTATCATGTATAGTAAGGGTTAAAATGTGAAATTGCATTGTGTGCAAAGAAGCAAGTTAAAATAAGTTGTTTTTCTTATAAAGAATTTACTGACCAAAGAGGAATGCACAGATGTTACCTTGGTTCAGGCACAAGCTTATCCTGTGCCTGACCTCTGACCATCTAAGGCTCCAGTATGTGAATTTATAGCCTTGACTGAAATTCCTTGTCTGGTAACCAGTTACTGTGTATGTGCAGAGAAGGGTATAAAAACCCATGTGAAGTGTACAGAAATTAGACTGCTGACATACCATGTACTTTGTAGCATGTCTCCATGCATGTAAAATAAACCTTTTTGCTTATTTTTTATCTGCGTGATTCTTCCAGTATATGTTAAGAGTATTAAAATCTTTTGACAGTAGGGTTGCCACCTTTTCATATGACCAGGATGGAACATTTTCGGGACACACATCAGAGTTTACAGGCCAACACATACCCACAGTCAATACAAAGGATAGTACTTTAGTTTTATGCCTAAATATAAGCTTTTAGTGTTGCAGTGGTGTAGTTGCTTATTCTGTTTCGTTTACTTGCTTATTCTGTTTCTTGTAACATTTAGGTATTTTATATAGGAAATAAGTACTGTATGGGACTATTACATAAAATATGGGACATAATTATGTCCTACAATTGCAGGACATTTGACATTTATAATGGTTTTGGTATGGACACAACTGCCTAGAGGGGGGAACTGCCCCTCACAATGTAGGACAGGTGGTAACCCTAACCACTGGGCTAGGCATAGCAATTGGCAGCGCGCTAACACGATGCGTTTCGCTTCCACTTGGTATAACTATCGACACTACAATGGAATATGGGCACTGGGTTTTAAATATCATTTGGTCGAGGGATGGGGACTCAATATTCAGCTAACTGCCTTTGTGTTTACTTTTTATTTTGGTGTTCGCAAAACTGTCTTGTATGCTTTGCATACATTTCAGTATCCACGGACACTGACAGAAGTGATTGCTATTAGAGGCAGACTGTACTAGTCAGCATTTTAGGTTGCGTGTATGCAGCTGACATGTTCACGCCTCTGTGCAGTGCTTGGACACACCCCCTGCACTTGTACACATTTCCTATGCACATGGCTGTTACGACAGCATGCCTTCATTAATATGTACGTGGTGCTGCTGTGCTATCTCTACGCCACACGGTCGGCACAAGGCTAATGCCGTCCTTGTGCTGAGCTTCATGAATCCTGGGGATAATCTTTATTCAAGCTTCTTAACTGCCTTAATGCATTCTGTTCATGCTTTTTCAAGTTATGGGACTTACAACTGTCATAAAACGTCTTATATTCAACCTGCAACTGTTTGTATAACGCCTTCGCAAAATTTATTATGGCTGAGGCAGTTCTAGGTGAATAAAAAATGCTAACATAAGGAACCTTAGGAATACTAAATTTTCCATAGTCAGTGTAATATGAAAAACCATCCACAACACTGTCCCTATTACTTTCAAGCTCTTGTTCATAAGCAAAAATATTCACTAACTCATTTTCATGCAGTGACAAATCTAGCAATGGTTTCTCATCCTCATCAACGCTGCACATTACATTACCATTTGCATTTTCTGAATTTGTTTTAGAAAAAAACGCCTTTAAATGTAGTTTGCGACAAAAAGCATATATTTCTAACTTTATGTCTGCCAAGGCTGGAAAATATGTTGGCACAAATTTAATTCCTTTCAAAAGTAAACTATACATGTTATCATCTAACTGCAAATCTGATAGATTAATAATATTTAACATTTCACTTTGACTCACTGAATGTGACCTATTTACATTATTCAAGACATGCCTGTTATTATGTTCATTACATGTGACAACATCATTAGTAATGTTAAGTCCAAAATGTCCAATTATCTGATTTTCTTCATTCCTTCCTGTTCTGCCACCTCTGGTTGCGCTTACTTTTTGATTGCTGTGGGCTGACTCTCTGACCACTTCTCTGCTCGCCCTACTGGACACCTCCTTTACTCACTTCCTCAAATGAAACACTTTTCCTGCTGTTGATGCTGTTGCTTGCTTCTGTGGATGAAAAGGATGACTCTCGCGAACTCTGAGACCTCATAGCCATATAAGGGGTTGCACTTTATATGTTTTGATGCACTTTGAATGTTTCTGAAGCACTTTACGTCTCAGGATGCACTTTAGATTTTAATTTTCTTGACTCACTGATTAATTGATCAATTATTGTATAATTGAATTGAATAATGAATTTAGTGAAATGTATATAAAGTGCACCATTCTTGTGCATGATTATTCCCAGGAAGGCTTGATGTCGAAGTACTAGGAACACAGCAAAAGTGGATGGTGACCGTTTCTCCAGTTGTTCAGTGTGTTTTTTTCTTTCATGCCATGGTTAAGCCCTGCGCTCAGCCTGTACCTCTACAAGGGCCTCTGTAATGGTGAATGTGGGTGACCCTACATTCTGTGGGCAGTATCTCTGTGCCATCAGAATATCACACTTTCAAGTTGCCATAATCATTAACCTTAGGTTCTCTGATGATATCATCCCTTTTTTGGCCTGCTGTGTTGGACTTTCTGCTAGTGAAAACCATGAAAGCAGAAACACCCAATAATTCATTGTCTGTTCCTATATAAATGCCCCTTAAGCTATATGGAAAACATATAATTATACATTAAAATATGGCTACAGCACAATTTTTTAGACATATCTTGTCATGTAAGTAGTTGCAATTGCAGACCAGAGATGCTTGGGAAGACAGATATGCAAGTGTGCCTTGGTTAATGCCTCCCATCAACCATACAGTAAAGTGTGATTTACTTTATTGGTATAGACATCACTAAATATGCATTTCCCTGATTGACAGACTGGTGGTTGATGCCAACCTAGCTCTCACATCTAAGCACCCCCATGATTGAGGGGAGCCATGCCACTTGGCCAGTGTGTGAAATCAAAAACTCTCCTAAGTCAGTGCTAGTGGTCCACCTCTGTGGTGGATCTATCTGCCACAATGTCTCATACCTTTTCCTTTGCATGGGGTATTACATCAGCAACCCTTCTTTGAAACTTTTACAGATAGATATTATGGATGCCTACAGTTTCACATCCTACATCAGTCCCTGTCAAATCTGGACCTGTTAATGCTTGCCTGCATCACCTTTATTTAGGCAACATGGTGTTTACAGAGTGCCTGCAGTAGCACATCATTCCCATCCATAGTGTATTTGTCTGAATAATGCCTTCTTCTGGTGGCAATGCTAGTACATGTGCATATGTGGGTGAAATGTGTCAGCCAATGGGTGTGTATAGTATGCATTACCTATTCCTATGTCCACAGCCACCACCTTATCTATCTGTTTTTGTCACACTGTTACTGCAATGCACAGGCTTCCCATGTTCAAATAATTGCAATGGTCATAGCTTCACCTCAAATTACATATTGTAGACTGCCTCAACATATGGACCTAGAAACCCCCCCCCCCTCCCAGCAACACATCTTTCACAAATGCCATCCTGTGTCCTAAACTTCCAGTTGCATTTATTTTATAAAAACTGCCTCAGTATGATTGTTGTCCACTTCAGGCTTTGTTGTTCTTTCTGAGGTACTTTCCAGGTAGGACTTCTTCTTTGTGAAGCTCTAAGTCTATAGAGTATTTATTCAAATCCTTCAAACCACAACTGTATGGTAATGAGTGATATAGCACAAAATGGCAACACTGCTTTATGCTGTATTAACAAAGGTCAATTAGTATGAGTCTGCTAATGAAGTTACTCAATGCAACTGTTTATAAACTGCTGCTGTTGTACATTGCACTACCTGTACATGATGATGGTAGCTGAATACATCACAATGATAATGAAGCATGTGACTAGTATAATCATGCTATGGTATGTACATCTATCGTACCAAGGGGAAGCACTAGCTCCATTCTTAGGGATGCAATGCAACAACACCAAGCTGCAGCCCTATATTGTGCAACACATAACCAACAAATTAACATCCATACACACAGGGCTGTCATTTTCTTCTTGAGTGGACCCATACCTGTCAACATCTTAGTACAAGAACTCTGGGCAAAGCCAAATCCATTGATTGTATAAACCTAGAAAGTTACTAGAGTAACATTTTGCATTACTGTACATTCTCTGAACGATATGAATTCTGAAACTCAAAAGTTTATTATTCAGTGACTTCAATCCTCAATAATTTGCTAAGAAATACGATTGTTTTGTAGAACAGACCAAAATTACAAGGCAATCGGGACATTCTTCAACATTCTGGACAGTCGAGAGATATGAGAAGACCTGATTATGCAGCCATGGCTACTTTAGGTACTGAATAAGCAGGTGTCTAGCATGGTATGCCAAAGAGTGCAACAGTTTCTTGTTCTTCCTGCATAGAGACTTTGCTGAAGTCTTGGTGGGGCTGTATGGTGGCTCCTTGTGCAAAACTGAAACCTGGCACAAGCCTGCCAGGGAGGCAGTACTTGTATCAATAGAGTGATCTATGGTTGTGGTTGTGCAGTCCTGACTAGTATCATTAATAAGAGGAAAGGGTTAGTAAAAGTGAGCCAGATCTGTCCACTAAGCATGTTTTTTCCTGAGTGTTCTGCTATGTTACATTTTGTTCATGCATAATTAGGAGTGCATACTTTGTTTTGTAGTTGTGATAGAGGAATGATAGCTTAGCAATGTTCGATGAAGGAGGGCTTGACTCTTCAAACACTGGAGTGTATGACATCTGTGCCTTTCCTATGTACAGCTGTGAACGTATTTGTAGAATACATATGTAATCATTTTTTTCACTGTGCCATCCTTCTGCATATCCAGTTGTGGAAAAGGAAGTGGTGAGGCCATGCTCACCTTTCTCTGTGCAGGTCAATGCCTAAGACTCTGGGTCACCAGTGGCCATCATATCTGCCTGTCATCATGAGTACTATAGGGCCCTTAATAGATGTGAACTAGATGGGTTACTTTTCTCTGTTTGTGGGTGCTTCTCTGAAGAAAGGCTAAAAGTTCCCCTTCTGAAATTGGTCTGCAGTGGTTTGCAGTGATCTGCCTGATCGTCTGACGTCTGTTTCAGGGGCTGATGAGTACCAAGCTAAAGTGGTAACTAGATGTAAATATTAATAATGTAGCCCATCTTCTGGCATGGAGTATTTAGTCATACAACTATTAGGTGCCACACATTACACCAACAGTAAGCAACTGGCCTAAACACTAGCCTCATAGCAAGAGATATTTTGGTATGATACCTTATGGCCAGCCTATCATCCAGCAATGCCAGTACCTGTCCCTGTCCCCATGCAGGAGTTATCTGTCCATTATGTTTTTCCCCATTCTTTCCTCATTGGTATACATTACCAGTCACCACTTGTGCACTTTCTACATGTCTGTGTCCATGTAATGTCTTTCCTACTTTTTCTTTGTCAAGCAGTCCTGTCTGTCTGTGTCTGTGTTTTATGTTTGTCTATCTGCCCCTACTACTGCCCTTCTTCCTTTATCCCATCTACAACCATCCTGCACTACTTTCTCCACCTATCATTATTTTCTATATATTGCAAAACTTGCTTTTTCTCCAGAAAAGAAAACACCCTTCCTCCCTCACCTTTCATACATTATGATAACCCCTGTAACTTTCCTTCTGTTTGCTGACTTTCCTTTTCCTAGTTTTCATACACATTTCCATTCCATTTATATGATGAACTGGATTGACACTTGTACTCACAATGCTCTATCTGCTGGCTGTCATGCTGCCATTCTTGTGCCAGATGAGCAACAGTTGCAGCTATATGACACTTCATTATGCAGGTCAGCATGTATTGACAGAGTTATATTAGCTTGCCTTCATTGAGACAGCTATCATATTGGTCACACCCCATACTATAGCACTGCTCCAGCAGTAAAGCAGTCTAGCATTGCTTGGCCCATTAGCACTATGCTTCTCTTTATGTATATGGTCCTTTACTCAAACTGTCAATGCTGTTCAATGTCTAATACATGCCTAACTGGTCTGCAGCCCTTCACATGGTGATTCCTCAATCCTTATAGCTGCAAGGTCATGCAGCACTTGTCTATGAATCCCCAGCCTCTTGTTTCAGAAAATATTTTGTGAAATGCGATGATGTCCCCAAACAATTTCAATTTTCAGTTTACAATTCTACATATTTATTAACAAAGCCTGAAACCTTTTGCCAAGTATGTGATTATATAAGGCAATGTGTATTTTTATTTTTTATTCAAATAAATGGAAATGCCATCAGAAATAATAGTGATGGCAGAATTTTACTGCATGGATTGTACAAACCACCTAAGAATTAGTGAAGTATTATTTGGAACTATGAAAACATTTTGACCACTTGATCACAAGCAGATATATTGTAGAAAGTGTAGATTTTACAGGGACAAGAACCCTTTGGTTATAGGGGGTTGTACACTGATGGCAGCTCAGCAAGGAGCCGATTCAGCTTTGGTGTTGGAAGATCGGAAGGCTGTGGGGCTCCATTCCCCAACCTGGCAGTTAGATCAATTTCCAATACAGACGCTGTAGTGCAGTAGCGGGTTTGGCTGCTGTACCCCTGAGTATGTGGTCCTTTGGATGAGATGCTAAGCCAAGGTTCAATCTGCCAGAGTAGTAGCTCAGTTGGAAGTAAAAAAATCTTACAGCACTTATCAAAAAAGTAGGGAGATTACCTGATGCCATGGTCCAATGTCTCCTAGTCAGTTTGAATACAATCTCAGGTCTTTCTTGAAAAGAGGCCATGAATCTAGTGGGATCAACCAAGTCAACAAAGTATATATATATAAATAATTCACATTCTACTTACTACAATCACTTCAGGGTTGTTAGTAACTGAGATAAGAAAAATATCAGCTTTTCATACTCACTCCTTTCTTTAAAGACTTAAAAATTTAGGGCTGTGTTTAAAAAATAAAAAAAAAAAAAAAAACACTGTGGCTGAATTTCTCTGATTCGAGAACTGATTTTTCCAAAAAAATAAAGCTCTTAAATAATTCATAAAATGTATTTGCGGGTGAAACTTCCTTAGTATTCTACAATACCTCATTCAAAATTAAATCTCCATATCTCCAATTTACAAGCAATCTGATTATAACAAAGTATGCTTCTGAATGAAAGTATTTCAACATGTTGCCCCTGCACCTTTTTTGTTTAGTTTAACATCTTACATGGATACAGGTAAACATCGTCAATTATTGTTTTTAATATTTGTCTTGTGAATTGCTTTATAGTCACAGACAATCTGAAATAAATTTACAGGCTTAACCAAATTCATTCTATTAATCCTGTATCCCATTACTAGATGTTTTTACTCCATTAATATCTGTTGAAAGCATGTGCCCTCACATGTTAATTGGAAAGAGTAATCAACTTCTTTCTCAGAACGTTTCAACATCACATGTATTATAAAGTAGAAAACGAACAGCCAGTAATCCAAAGCAAATATATTAAAACTCTTAACATTTCAGGCAAAGCCTTCAAGGAGTAAAACAGAATACAAACCACTTGTTTAGTGAGATGCAGGTTCAGTGTTGCACCTAATAATCTGACAGCCACTTTATCCACATATGGTATGTTTATTTGTGGTAAATGCAAGCATGTAACAAAAGTTTTTTCTAAAATTAACAAAGTGCTTTAAAGAATGCAACATATTTAGTTGTAATGCAGAGGGCGTTCTGTATGGCCTAAGGTGCCCATGCAATAAATTCTATATCGGGGAGACAAAAAGGTCTTACGGCAGTTAGAGCATGTTAGAGATATTAACAACAAGAAAACAGAAAGCTCTATAGCCATGCATTTTAATTTATTTTGTCAGGGAGATAGTAGTGGACTACAGGGCACTGTTTTGGAAAACGTAAATGCATCTAAGTTTGATGTGACTTTTATAAAGAAACAATTATTGATTAAAAAATCTATTTATATTTTAAAATGTGATAGCTTTTACTGTACAGCTTTAAATCTGCTATGCTCTTACTATTGTGTTTCTTATAGTTCATGTTATCTGAGTCAACATACACCTTCCCTGTAAGCTACACATTAAAAGGTGTGTTTGCATAGAGGCATGTTTTTGAAGTCATCAGGAAATGTAACCTAGGCATCATTATTCCAAACTAATGTTAAATAGTCTAAATGACAACTCTATAAAAAACGGTATTGAGACGAACTGTAGAGAGGTTATATTTTCATAGTAACACTGCTGTTACAAGTTGCAGTATAAGAGTAGTGGCAAGTACCAGTGAGGGTCATACAGAGGCTACATGAAGTATGTATTTCAAGGCTGGGAAATGTAACACATAAGAACAAATAGACAAGAATAAGCTACTTTCAAATCTATGTAAGTGATGCTGGATATAGCAGTAAGAATCAAGACCACAAAAGAGAAGCCTGTTGTATGAAGTTTTATTAAGCGATAAGAGGTAAAGCAATCATGTTTGAAAATATCAGATAGAAAATTGAGTCTGCAATTAATAAATTAATAAAACTAAGCTGAAACGCATAAAGAGATAAAAGTCTATTAGGCAGATTCATCTTTTATTTCTACTGTAGAAATAACTCATTAATCTTAATTAACATGCATTATTTGCATGTAACTTTCCAAAGGCACATAGGACGAATGTAGTCTAAGTAACTTTAGTTGTGCAGAAAGTAAGCATCATTGATGCTAGCAGGTGCAACGTATCTGTTTGATATTAGCAGTGATGGAGAAAATGCACATCATGACCAAAACAATGGGATCCATATCAGTTTATGTATGTATGTACGTATGTATGTG
This sequence comes from Protopterus annectens, assembly GCF_019279795.1. NCBI lineage: Eukaryota > Metazoa > Chordata > Ceratodontiformes > Protopteridae > Protopterus > Protopterus annectens. The sequence goes on from NC_056735.1 coordinate 689,286,741, forward strand.
TGTATGTGTTAAATAAAATCAAGAGATCGATACACAGGAGGTTCAGGTTCAAAAGTTTACTAGTATACACCAGGAGGCAAAAAACGTACAAGTACAGAATTTTGTCTGACATGAAATAGGAAGTACACAATTTTTATAGTCTTTACATTCAAGTTGTGCCCACCTTACTGACGTGGTCAGTCACAGGGCATCTGCATAACTTTAGCTTACAGTGTTCTATTCATTAAATAATGCTGATGCTGTATATTTAAAAAAAGTTTTCCTCTGGTAACAATACGGCCTTGCTATCCACCTGGTCAGACATAATGTCTTTCTGTAAAGTTACTTCTCCAAGGTTTCAGACTAGTTCGAATACAATAGCAGATTCAGTCTTCTAATACACTTCTTTGTTCCCCTGTAACACTTTCCCAACAGCTGCGTGTTATCTAGTAACACATACACAAGGCCAAATCATCCCAGCAGGAAAGAGCAGAAGATTTCATTATTTCACATATTTAATTTCCTGACCCAGCAGATAATCACTTGTGAAAAGCATAAACATTAAAACTTGCTGAGCTAGCAGCTGCCAGGGTCAGAGGCCAACTTGCTACAAGCCACACTGCAGTTTCAAAACTTCTTGCAGTTACACATGAATTCATCCTTTTTGTTATATCATTAATAGAATAAAATGCATTACATACTACTATGCTTTAAAACTAGCACTTCAAATATATTCAAATACATATTTCTCTAACATTTTCCCTCCTATTAATACTTTTTATTCTATTTTGAAGTATGCATAATGTCATTTCGTCTCCTAACCCCTTCCATTAAGGATTTTCAGCTAGGTGAGTCATGTGATCTATACTTCAGAAAAAGTTTCGTCTGAGATCAATTTTTCAATCTCAATATCTTGGTACAAAGTTTCAGTAACAGATACATCAATAAAATCTTTGATTAATCTTTTCATGCAGGGAATTCCACAACAAACACATGCTCCTATTAGGAGTAAACCCACACAAATAGCAATCAGAACATTCATTAGGATGGAACCCCACCCCCCAAATAAATTCTGGAAGAAGTCCGTCAGTGGGTTTGGGCCTGGTTCAGTCATGGCTGATACCTGCTGAATTACCTCTAGGTGGTTGTTAATCTCATGCCTGTTGTCCGGAATGAATGCACAGCATTCTTCTTTGATAAGCACACACGTACCACCTCTCGCTGCTAGGGTGAAGTCAAGAGCCATTCGATTTTGTAGCGCAACAGTTCTCATTGCATTCAGTTCATCAGTTACCAGTTCTAGGGCAGAGAAAGTTGCATTACTCATTACTTCGAGAAGTTTTGACAGCTTCCTCAACTCCCAGATTGATTTGACTGCTCCATATGCTGGGAATATTCCTGCCCAAAGTATAACACTGTCACTCAAGTCCATATGAGTCAATTTGCTTTTGTCCTTTACGGTATTATGGTCTTTCCAGCCAGCTTCGATCCATCCTACTGGATTTACAGGTTTCTCGACTGGACCTTCAGGTTTTCGGACTGCTTCTCTCACATTTCCTATCTTACCCAAAGGTAATTCTGCAGTATGTCTTATAGCTGGAACCAGATAACCCAAAAAACAACTGCCGGACCAATTCTCAGGTAGCCATTTGTATGCTTTTTTCCCACAAATAAAATAACAATTTTCTACTTTAGTGCTAATACGCATTAACCCTGCATGAAACATTTTCTGGTCTATAACTGACAATTGTTTAAATAAAACAGGATTCTTGCGAATTTCATTCATGGTTGTTTTCATTGAGTTCAAATATGAGTCATAATTAGTATTGCAAAAAGTATTGCCATTACTAGTCTTAATATAACACCGATAAGATATCGTTATATTACAATTGCTCCAGCCCACCTGGAGAGTGTCATTTTTATAGAAACATACAATTCCCTTTTGTGTGACAGGTAAAAATAAAGCTATTTTGTCCTGTGATCTCACAGTCCCTGTGTCAAAAAGCAAATTTTCCCAAGTCTTATTTATCCCCAGAGGGACAGCGGACATTATCAGTCCTCCATATGCTGTTGGTATAGCTGTACAAACCCAGCAATTTGAAATGTTCATAGTCTCTGCATATACACGCTTCATGGCTAGGTATGTGTTAAAATTTGGATGCCAATCTATAGATGTTTCGTCACGTCTTCCCACTTTTACTTGTGTGGTTGAGTGTAGGAAAAACCACAACAAGAGGAAAATTGTCACAGTTATAGTTAATAAATGTATACTTAACAAAATGATTATGCAACATCTCTGAGGTTGATTTGTAGTTTTATTCGCTTTGTTCTTGGCCATTTTGCCCTTGTTGTATATCAGTCACAAAGTTTTTATCAAGTTGAAAGTTCTTTACCGGTTTGCAGTGTGTCAAATGGACCCAGGATGTCCTCTCAGCCACTCTGACTGCAGTAGGCATTGCCAACAGTACCTGGTACGGTCCTTCCCACTTTGGACTCGCCCAATTCTTCCTCTTCATCACTTTTATCCACACCCACGTTCCTGGAGCCAAAACTGCTTTCTGGTCTGTTCCTTATCTGAAAAAGAGTTAAACTGCAAAACAGATTTATTTGTTAACAGTTTCCTCATGTAACTAGCTAATGAACTGTCAGCCTCTTGCTCTGCAGGCATGAGAGCTTTCCACTGAGGCACATAATATTCTCTCCCAAAAAACATTTCGAAGGGAGTCAAACCCTTCACATTTGGAACCGTTCTCATACTCAGCAGTGCTAAAGGCAAACAGTATATCCAATTCTTCTGGGTCTCATCAACTAACTTCCTAAGTTTGTTCTTAAGGGTTCCATTGTACCTTTCCACCAGTCCTGCTGACTGTGGGTGGTAGGCACAATGGCTTTTCAAGGAGATTCCGAAAAATCTTCCAAGTTGCTGGATTGTCTGATTAACGAAATGTGTGCCATTGTCACTATAAATCCTTTTCGGTATGCTAAATCTAGGGATTACTTCTTTTATCAGGGCTTTCGCCACTGTTGCTGCATCCAGATTCTTGGTTAGAAAAGCTTCTACCCATTTAGAAAACATATCTACAATGACTAGGCAATATTTTTTTCCCATCACACTTATTCAATTCTATGAAATCCATACAGATAGTATGGAACGGATATGGTGGTATAGGAAAACTTCCTTGCTTAGGTTTAAATGCCCCTTGTGCATGGTGCTTGTTACAAGTATGACAAGCTGCACAAAATTTCTTTGTGTAGTTTGTGAATCCGTATGTTTGGAATATTCGGTTTACTAACTGTACCATCCCCCCTGTTGAGACATGGCACTGCCCATGGCTCAACAAAGCTGCATATCTAAATAAATTAGACGGCAATATCTTTTTTTTCTCTTTAAAAATGTACAGTCCATTTTCAAGAATTGCGCCTTGTTTTTCCCATTTTTGTTTTTCTGCTTTTGTAGTAAGCATCTGCATTGTTTTCAACATGTCTAAATCTAAACTCTCAGAGGGTTGTAATTCCTCATTCAAAAGTAAAGTTTCTGAGTCTGAGGCCGCTTGCTTTGCAGCTGCATCAGCTCTCGCATTGCCTTTCGAAATCTTATCCTGTTGTTTTGTATGAGCTACACATTTGCAAATAGCTACTTTAGTAGGTAACTGGATAGATTCTAATAATTCCAAAATAAATTGCGCATGATTAATTGGTTTTCCACTAGATGTTATCATTCCCCTATTTTTCCATTGCTGCACAAATACATGTACTGTAGAGAAAGCATACTGACTATCAGTATATATGTTTACACATTTGTCTTTTGCTAAAGTGCATGCTCGTGTCAAAGCTATCAATTCTGCTGCTTGTGCAGATAAGTTATGTGGTAAGGGTTGGGCTTCTAAAATTTCAGTGTCTGTAACTACTGCATACCCCACTAGATTCTTTCCTGTAGGGCCCCTTCTGCATGAGCCGTCCACATAATATGTCACCTCGGCATCATCTAAGGGCATATCTGTGAGATCTTGTCTAGGCAAGGCTAACTGTTCAATTTCCTGCAGGCAGCTGTGCGGTGTGCCATCCGCAGGAGTTGGGAGTAATGTTGATGGATTTAATGTCGTACATCATTCAATTGTCATATGAGGTTGGCTCAGCAGTATAGTCATACATGAAAGATGTCTAGCAGGAGAGAGATATGCTACTTTCTCTTGCAGTAAAATTATTGCGACTGCATGAGGCACTCTCAATGTGAGAGGGTGGAATAATACCACTGAGGCCGAGGCCTGTACTGCCATTGCAGCTGCAACCACTGCTTGTACACAGTGAGGCAAAGATCGCGCCACTGGGTCTAACTGTGATGAATAATAGGCTATGGGGCGTTGCTTATCCTCATGTTGTTGCATCAGCACTGACGTCATATATCCTTGCTTGCAATCTATGGTCTGAAAGAACCGTTTGTGATAATTTGGGAGTCCTAAAACTAATGAAGAAGCTATCAACTGCTTCAATCTGCAGAAAGCTGTTTCTGCTTCAGGTGTCCATTGTAATAAATCTTGTGCTGCCATTAGTGTTTTATATATCAAGTCAGTTAGTGGAGCAGACTCCAAAGCATAGTTTGGTATCCAACTCCGACAAAAATTAGTTGTCCCCAAGAAGGACATCATTTCCTTCTTGGTTGCTGGTTTGGGTGCTTGTAAAATTGCTGTCTTTCTATCCTCGTCTAATATCCTACCTTCATTGGATATCACATATCCTAGGTATCTAACTTGCTTTTTCCAGCGTTGTAACTTACTTTTGTTCACTTTGTGTCCTTGTGTTGCTAAAAATTTCAATAGCGCTACAGTATCTTCCCTGCATTGCTGCTGGGTGGGGGCTGCTAGCAAAATGTCATCTACATAAAGTAGAATTTGACTACCTCCTGGTGGGGTAAACCCTGCCAGGTTGCTAACCATTTCTTGTGCAAATATTGTTGGGCTCTCACAATATCCCTGTGGTAGTCGAGTATAGGTATACCTTTTACCCTGAAATGTAAATGCAAACCAGTACTGACTATCAGGATGTTAGGTATTGAAAAGAAAGCATTACTGATATCTACCACAGAGAAATATTTCTGTTGCGGTTTTAAGTCATTTAACAAAGTATGTGGATCTGGCACCGTGGGTGCTCTGGGTATCACTGCATTGTTTACAGCTTGTAAATCTTGAACCATCCACCATTCCACATTTGCTTTTTTAACAGGAAATAGGGGTTTATTACATGGTGAATCAGGAGATTCTACCAGTACTCCTTCCCTGAGTAATGCTGCTATTATAGGCTTGATTCCTATTTCTGCATCTTTCCTCAAAGGATATTGTCTTGTCTGTGGCCTAAATGCTGACTTTGGTGTAATTGTAACTGGTCCTGCTGTTCGAATAAGTCCTACATCTGACTTGCCTGTTGACCAAATAGTCATTGGTATTTCACATAAGGCTTTCTCTTCTTCTTCTAATAAAAATGCTAATCAGCTGTCCTCGCTAGATTGCAAGTGTACAGCTGGGCGCGTTTGCGTCAACCAATTCAACTTTTGTTTCTGTATTCCCTGTTCTGACAATTCTAAGTCAGTCTGTTTTTCCCATCTTGTTACCTTCTCTCCTAAGTCTGCCCATTTTATGTTTTTGTTTTTTGTCAAGCTGACATGTGGCAATCGATTTAATCTATATAATGCAAGGAATTCTTGAGGCAATGAACAGCTAACTACACTGTTCCCCTCAGTATCCCAATACAAAATACGTAATACTAATCTAGTTGCACGATTTTTGAACAATTCTTTCTCATATTCTCTATCAGGTCCTGGCATATTACAGTAGTATAGAGTACAGTGTAACAAATGCTGTCGATCAGTGTCAAGGGAGGGGGCTTTACTGATGGCTACATTCATCAGTTCCTCGGTTACTGCCCCTGGACGAGTCGTAACTAGGTCCTGGCTGTACCAATAAAAGGTTTCACCCTCCGATCGCACCACAAAAGTATCCATTTGCCTCTGTGCCTCCATACCCTGCACAGTTGGAACTACTGCTATGTCAAATATCTGCATAAGTTCCCTACCCAATAGGTTTACTGGACACTTTGCAGAAACAACAATCTTACTTCTTTGGGTCATACCTGAAACAGGGTCAGTTATTGCTATATCATGGGAAAGTGGTTCCCTGTATAGCTGTCCATTCGCAGCCTTCACTAGTATATAATCAGGTGATTCAGAATGTTCTGGTAACTTGGAGGGGTGTATCAGGGTCCATGACACTCCTGAGTCACACAGGAATTTAACTTCCCTTCCCTCCACCAGAAGTGTAACTTCCGGTTTCGTATCTGCTAAGTAGAGCTCTAGGCTCAATAATGCTAAATCCAAAATTTCACTTTCTTCATCCTCCATATCTACTTGCACTTCCTCTATTCCTTCTATCACATTTACATTTGTTCTCTGTTTATTAACTTCTCCTGATGATTTCTGACTTCTGCATGATGTATCTTCAGTATCATATAGTCATTCCTCATCTCCCTTGTCTTCTGTGATTACCTTTTTGTTCTGTTTACAATCCCTCGCTAGATGTCCCTTCTTCCCGCACTTAAAGCATTCACCTCTCTTTTTCCTTTCCTCAAAATCTTCTGACCGTTTGTCAGACTGTTTATTTCCCTGGGCATTTTTCTTTCCCTTTTTGCCTGACTGTAACACAAATACTTCAGCTCCGTCTTCAGCAGTGAAGACTTGCGCCTTCTTTTTCTTTTTACTATTAAAATGTCTTTCAGCATGTCTAGCATATTCAAGTAAGGCTTGTAGCCTACCTGTTCGATGTTCTATCATATGCTTCGTAATGAAGCTACTGATAGGTGCAATGCAACCTTTTAAAAATGCATTTTACAATTGTTGTTCATACGGGGAATCATTCACTTGATTCTCAGGAACTGTCATACCGCTATGATTATTAAAACATTCCAATAATCTAGCATAGTATCCATCTATTGTCTCATTTTCCTTTTGTATGCATTGGTTAATGCAAGTCCAGTCTGCTCTAGGTTTCCATTTCTCAGAGATTTGGTCTGTCAGACCTTTCACTCTATTGTCTAGTTCTGCGTCACTATGTGGGAGTGGTTTAAGCTCTGCATTACGAGGATTCCAGGTGCCACAAATCATGTGCCAGTCTGGACCTATAATTTGTCTTACTACTTTTTCTACTTCTTCCCCATTCAAGTGATAACTCAACCTCATGCCCTGCAAATCTTCTAAAAATTCCGTAAAATTAACTTTCGGATGGGGGATTCCCTCAGTAGCTTTCCGGATATCCTCCGGTGTCCATGGTCTATATACTAAGAGAGTTGGGTCCTGCCCTGCTTGTCCTGCCTGAGGATTTGGGACCTCTATAAGCGGACATATTTCTTCCTCATTCTCATCCTGCAGGTTTCTTTCTATTTGATATGATTCTGCGTCCCCATGTATTTTACACGCTCGGGACCTAGTTTCAATAGGATCTCTAATAAATGGTTGTGGTCTCGCTGAGACCTCAGGATAACGCGGAGGCGGACCAGCCTGTCCACTTGCTTCATATCCTGAAAAAGGCAACGGAGGGGGCAGGGGAGGAGGAGCTGTTGCTATTCCTATGTTATTATCTTCTTTGTCTAAAAATAATGTTTTTAAATTTTTAGTCTTCTGTTCGCTACGGTTTGCTTCCACAATCCACCTGTGTGCCTGAGGAATGCCTAATTGGCGTTGCTTTTTTGCCTGACCTCCCACATCAGATTTAAGTTGCTTAAGGAGTTTAACCAGTGAAGTTTTATCTAATTTACCATCGAATTCATATTTGTTAACCCACTTCGTATAATACCTAACATTATCAGAACGTTGTGATTGCATATATTTTGCGTCTTCGGTTAGGGGCGGATCTCGCGATGTTTTAGTGCACTGATTTCCCATGGTAAAAGAAAATGTTACGTAACCCTTCTTATCACGTGATATCAAAATTTCAGTTCCTTTTCACAGTTTATCTAGAATAACTGCCTACCTTATTCTGTTACCCTGATCTATGACCAAATACACAGCAATTCCTTTTGCCCCTGATCTGCATAACAAATCTTGACAACAATATTTACTGTAACCTAGTCCCTGATCTAAAACAGAAAAAAGGCAAAAGTCTTCCTACCCGAGCCTCCGATATTGAGCCGTCCAGGATCCGCTCTTCGGCCACAGATCAGAAAGTGGCCAGCCTCTTTAAACGACAATTCAGTCGGAGGTCTTTTCACCCAAGAAGAACCGTTTCGGTAACTTCTCCTGCGCAGTATTCGACCACCAGTAGACTCTGATCTGCAGCTGTCTGAGGGATTTCCGGCTAAAGAAGGACCAAACTGTTAAATAAAATCAAGAGATCAATACACAGGAGGTTCAGGTTTAAAAGTTTACTAGTGTACACCAGGAGGCAAAAAACGTACAAGTACAGAATTTTGTCTGACATGAAACAGGAAGTACACAATTTTTATAGTCTTTACATTCAAGTTGTGCCCACCTTACTGACGTGGTCAGTCACAGGGCATCTACATCACTTTAGCTTACAGTGTTCTATTCATTAAATAATGCTGATGCTGTATATTTAAAAAAAAATTTCCTCTGGTAGCAATACGGCCTTGCTATCCACCTGGTCAGACATAATGTCTTTCTGTAAAGTTACTTCTCCAAGGTTTCAGACTAGTTCGAATACAATAGCAGATTCAGTCTTCTAATACACTTCTTTGTTCCCCTGTAACACTTTCCCAACAGCCGCGTGTTATCTAGTAACACATACACAAGGCCAAATCATCCCAGCAGGAAAGAGCAGAAGATTTCATTATTTCACATATTTAATTTCCTGACCCAGCAGATAATCACTTGTGAAAAGCATAAACATTAAAACGTGCTGAGCTAGCAGCTGCCAGGGTCAGAGGCCAACTTGCTACAAGCCACACTGCAGTTTCAAAACTTCTTGCAGTTACACATGAATTCATCCTTTTTGTTGTATCATTAATAGAATAAAATGCATTACATACTACTATGCTTTAAAACTAGCACTTCAAATATATTCAAATACGTATTTCTCTAACAGTATGTATGTATGTATCTATCTGGATAAATGGTAGAACAGTTTTATAAAACAGGCTCTAAATAAATGAGCTTTAAGACTAACTGATATAAAGTCAAATACCTAATATACTTGGGAGGATGAGAAATATTTTTATAAATATAAATATGGTTTATCTTGTCATGTGCAAGACATTTCCACCCACAAAGTATACAGGGGAGACATGCAGTTAGGGTGCAAATGAATTCCTATATGTAGACTGTTACCTTTAGGATGTCTGATGAGCCAGTTAGGGCAAAATTCTCTCATTTTTTAATTTTATGGTGGACACTTTGGTTATGATCCTCCAGGAACATGTCTGTGCTCCTTTCAATAGACATTTTTTTAAATCTAAAGTTATACATTTTAACACAGTTGTTGAGGAATGAATGGGGTCATGGGCTTCAGGAAATTTCATAATACTTAGGATGGATATACAGTAAGTAACAGTGAGCGTGTATTCAGAATACTGAGTAGTGGAAGCAGATTTTATACTCCCTAAGCATGATTTTATGTGTATTGAAAAAATGCTGACCTCCCTAAAGAGTAGTGAGAGTTATAATATCGTTGTGGGGTTCTACAGTGTTGGTATCTAGGCTGGCATTCATAGTAATTTTGTGAACAAGTTAAGATATCTGTACTGTCTGCAAATGAGCGCAGCTAAGCCAAGATTCATAGAGGCCATTTACATTAACAAGTGATGGAGCAGAGATCAGTGTATTGATTTAACTATAATGAGATGTAAATGAGGAGTTATGTAAAGTGGCATACACTAATGAAGTGTTCATTGACCCACTTGCAATTCATACTCAAATATCCATGCCATGTGCACATCTATTATGAGAAAAGGTGATGTGACTATTTATATCTACTTTGTAATCCTTGTAGATGCTTGCTGACCACGTAAAAATGTTTTAAGTTATCTTTCTTTGCTTTGGTTTCTTGTTCTGCACCATTACTACACAGAAAATGCCATATATATATATATATATATATATATATATATATATATATATATATACACACATATATATTTTTTTTTATATTTCAGATAATCATCAGTCAAACAGCTGCCATCCTCAGAAAAAAAAAGTTATTTGACGCAACCTTCATAGTTACTTACATATGCAGAGTCTAGCCAAGTAATGTTTGCACAGCCATGAATACATTGACAATACATATCTGTCCTTTAATTTGCCCCTACCATATTCTTATAATCATATAACACCATCAGTGACACTCACAAATCTCTCAGTAAAAACACATGTTCAACCAACAAAACATCCTTATCACTTCAGTACTTCTACAATGTCTGCAAAATTACTAACAGTCACTAAAGTACATTTTTCTCAGTGATCACTAATCCTTTTCACTGCTGCTGTAAAGATTTTCCATTGAAACATGACAGCTTATTCACCAAAGCCATTGTAATATGCCCATCATATAAATACAACAAATATTCTTCAGGTGAACTCAATAATCTTACTTCATTTTGAATTGAAACTGTTGTCTCCCTGATCTGAGAGACTGCTTTCCAATCTATCTGCAAATATACAGAGCTGAGTATATATTTTTTGGTTTTAGAGTTTGTACTGTTAGTTGTTGCTTAGATCTCTGTTGAAACTGTTTTGTCCCATCCACCCTCCCTATTTTTGGCTTGTAGTTTAAATTTGGTGGCTTTTGCAGTTGCCCACCCCACTGTAGATTTGATCTGGGACACTCCCCCAGTCCCATCTCTTTACATATTCTACCTAATAAACTCTTTCTGCACTTGCTTGTAGTCCTTTTTAATTTAATTGCATTTTTAAACTGTGTTTGGTCTAATATTGCTACATACTCAAGTGTGCTAGCTTGCACTGCATGTGAATTGTTTTTACTACTGTTTTTGCTACTTTTCTGTAAAAAAAAAAAAAAAAAAAACTGTAAGCTTGTTGCCTACCTTTCCTGTAACTAGTGTTCCAGATACAGATTTGCTGTATCCAGGACTGTATGTAAGTTTCTGAGCCCCCCAAGCCTTTCTGTGTTGGAGGGAAGCCTTCTAGCTTATCAGTGGGAGTAGTAAGCACTAGGTAACCTGTCTACCACATAAGGAGTGGTTCTGGCCCAGAAATTGTAGTTATTGTCCGTTTAGGCAATCTCTTCAATCTCTCTCAACTTTCTGATTTGAAAGCCTGCATTTGCACTTGTTTCTGTCCTGTAACTCATCTAGTGCAGATACAGATTCTTAGTTTTAGTACTTAAATTTGCTTATTCATGCTCAGCACTTGTTCAGAACTTGTAAGCACTAAATAAGCTACTAATTACTTTAGCACTCAGCCTTCCTCATTACCTAGAGGAAAACAGTTTTTGTACTTACTTTTCTCACTTGCTTAGAGAAAAACAGCTTTTGTACTCACTTTCCTCACTTATCTAGAGGAAAATAGTTTTTTATTCAGGCATGTCCAGGGGTCAGCTCCCAGTGTTCTCTCCTATCTATCTGATGAATCTGGGCATCTTGAAGCAATGTAGAAATTGCCTCATGTACACAGACAACCGTCTCCTCCTACCACCCAACACTACAACCTGTGAGAGATGCATTTATCTAGCCAAACTGGAGGTAAAGCTCTCTCCAACCAAGACTGAACTTGATAGTCATGAGGAGAAGGTAAGCATTTGCACCACGCCACACTCATCACATAGTCTCACTAAATCTACACCACCAAAATCCACACATAGTAACACAAAAACATTCACAGACGCTCTCAATAATAATCTGTCTAAGCAACAGAGACCTCCAAAGCAGAAACGCAAGCAACCTCCATCCCCCAACACAACCCAAATGACACATAGCCCACAGATTCAGTGTGCCACTCAACCACAGCCAATAAGGCAAAACAACGTACCCAACAGACTAGTCATAGGTGACTCTATAGTCAGGCACACTGATGTCCCACTCACCAGGCTAAACAAGGAGAAGTTTACTGTCAGCTGCCTGTTGGGTGCCAGGATCTGCCAAATAACCCATGCACTCAGGTCACTCCACAACAAGTACAAATATGACTCTGTCATTGTCCATGTTAGTGTGAATGACCTGAGATGTACCTCCCTGGACTACCTGAAAAGAGACATGGAAGAGCTCTCCAATCTTGTAGCTCAGGCAGGTATGACCCTAGCCCTGAGTAGCATTCTGCCATCACCCAGAATGATACCCCAGTACAAGGATAAAATTATTGACTTCAACAATTGGCTAAGCTTCTGGTGTCATTCTAAGGGGATCCAGTATCTGTCTGCTTGGGATGACACGGTCGACAGATCACGATTCTTTGCCACAGATGGCCTGCTCCTGTCGCTCCTGGGATTCCGGATACTGGCTAATGCTCTTGCTGCCCCTATAGTGCCTTTTTAGGGGGGGTCTATATTATAACATCGAAGTTCAAAAACTTTGAATGTTATAATATCGAACCCTTTAGAGCAAAAGCTGACAATAGCGAAGCCTTGGAACATCGAAATTGTACCTAGGGTAAGATTTCGGTGGTCTGTGGCTTTGCTATTTACAGCAGTGTGGTGCGATGGTTATGGACTGGGTTTAGGGAAGTGAGCGAACGGAGGTTACGGATTGGATTCTGGTAAGTGTGGTGCGATGGTTACGGACCGGGTTAAGGTAAGAGAGTGAACGGACTGGGGTATGGTGAGTGTGCTGTAGTTAAGGACTTTAGGGTTAGGGCGCGAGTGAGGTGAGTGTGCGGTAGTGACTGATTTTAGGGTTAGGGGCAGGTTAAGTGAGTTAGGGTTAGGGCGCGGGTCAGGTAAATGTGCAATTGTGTGGACGTGAGGGTTAGGGTGGGGTAGGTGAGTTAGGGTTAGGGAGCGGGTAAGGTGAGTGTGCGATAGTTAGGGACCTTAGGGTTAGGGTTGGGTTAAAATAAGTGGGTAGCTAGAGGTATATGTCTGGTTTAGTTTAGGGTTTTGTGAAGTGTATGTGTGTGGATTATTTATTTTGGTGTGCTTGAGTTGTGTGTATGTTTGTCGGAACAGCGAATATTTTCCCTGAGAAAAAATTCGCTATTCTGACTGTTTGGTTTTCTGGTGTTTCGATTGAATGGGGTCGATATTATAACATTTAATGTTTTTAGACTTCGATGTTATAATATAGACTCTTTTTAGGCAAGGTTCAAATAACAAATTCACCACCGTAACAGGACTAGGCAAGCAAAAACTGAGGGTAATGCTACTCAGTGCTGGAATTTAAAATACACCAAGAAGAAAAGTTCAAACTGCACAAATGGAATAATAGCTGCGGAAAGCAAACCAAACAACTGGTTGTCAACCGTTTAATAAAATATAAATGAAGCGGATCCAAATGGTGATACAAATAGTGCAAATAAAAACAAATAGTATAAAATTAAGTGCTTTCCTCAGGAAGTTTTCATATGTAGAAGACGAAAAGTGCTTAATTTTATACTATTTGTTTTTATTTGTACTATTTTTATCACAATTTTGATCTGCTTCATTTATTAAATGGTTTACAACAGTTGACAAGTGGAGAGCCATTATTTCAACTGAAGTGGAAACAATATAGAACAAAGAGATGGTACTGTATGGTTTGCTTTCTGCAGCTATTATTCCATTTGTGCTAGAATTCTAAATCTCAAAATGCACTCACTCGAGGCACTACTTAAAAAGGAGAACATCGATATCTGTGCAGTGACTGAGACCTGGTTCAAGGCTCCAGAGAGCACCCCTGCACTACCAGGCTATAACTCATACCACACTTTTTGGCCATGTAATCTGGACTGAAACACCAAAGGCGGAAGTGTGTCCATATTCATTTAGGATATCCACACCTCCAGGCTAGTTGCTCAGCATAATGCATCCAAGGTTATCCAAGTGCAACTAACTCTGGGCAAAACTGCAATCCAAATTGTAGCTTGCTACAGATCCCCCACCATGCCCCAGGATTCTTGATGTACTGGAAAATATTAGGGTTCAACCAAACACCCTAATAATGGATGACTTCAACTACCCCACCATTAACTGGGAAAACTACTCATGTACCAACTCCTTAGTTCAACGCTTTCTGGAATTCATAAACTCCAATGCCCTGGATCAACTTATCAACACCTCAACCAGGGGCAACAATATCCTAGACCTAGTCATTACCAACATGAGTAACCAGTGTTCCACACCTGAAGTCAACTCCTCGTTGGTCCAATCCGACCATAAGCTAATCACCCTTGATATCCACATCTCGCCCCCACCCCCCATTAAGGAAATCACGGTAAAAAATTTCTCCAAAGCCAACTTCATGCTTCTTAAGACAGAAGTGGTGAACATCATGACACCCATGCAGATGGACAATACAATTACAACTGCTGAATCCTACACAAATGCACTCTATAAGCACTTACATGAGTGCATGGATCATGCTATCCCAAACAGAACCAAGGCGCTATCCTCCAAAAAAAGGAAGCCAATTTGGTGGTCCCCTGCCATAAACAAACTGTACAACAGAAGGAAGAAACTGTTGCAAAAGAGAGTAAAATCCCATGAGTAGAGGAGCTCCCTGGTCAGCCTCAGTAAGAAGCTGAGATCTCGTATAAGATCCTCCAAAGCTAGCTACGAAAACAAAATTGCCACTAATTCTAAGGACAACCACAAAGCATTCTATAGCTATGTCGAGAATCTCGATGGCAACACCCAGATCTGCTCTATCTGAGTTACAGCACAACGGCATGAAAATTACAGAACCAACTGATATTGCCAACATCCTGGCAGATAGGTTCAGTGCTAACTTTACCCCCCCCCCACCTCCTAAAGGGCCCATATCTATACAGGAAGAATGCAGATTCCCTGTAATCACAACTACGCAGGTAAAAGCCCTGGATCAGCAGAGCTGATTTATTACTGTTTACTGCATTTCTGTGTGCTTTCTATCTCAAAAACAAAAAAAAACAGAAAAAATATCCTTGTTTTCCCGCCTCTCCTTGACTAGTTTAGACCAGTATACAGGCTTTGCTGTATTCTGGGCTGTGGTGTAGTTCTGGTGTTGTCCATTGCCTTACTTGGACAGAAGGAAGTTTCTTTGCTCACCAGTGGGAGTGGGGAGTCTTGAGCAGCCTATCTGTCCCTGAAGGAGTGACCTCAGCACAAGAGCTTGTAGTAATTGGTTGTTTTGGACCATTTCTAGCTCTTTTGAAGTTCCCTGTTTAAAATCCGCCTCTGAGCATTTTTTTCTGGCTATACTATTCAGAAACAACTCCTCGTGGTCCTGCAGAGTGGTCCTAGCAGCAGAGAACTGAGAAAAGCAACTACTTTCCTGATTTAAGTATTTTTTTGCTGTTTTTTACCTAAAATACCTTCTCTTGCTTACTTTAAACAAGCTTAAACTGTTTTTTTAGCTGTTTGTTGCATTATATATTATCTGCACTTAAAGTTACATTTGGTCAAAAATTGGTCGAAAGTTTGTTTGCTTGTTAAATTTAACTGTTGAGGCTGCCCACTAAAGTGTGCTAGCCTGTGTAACTGATTTATTAATGTTTACTGCATTTCTGTGTGCTTTCTATCTCAAAAACATAAAAAAACAAAAAAAATATCCTTGTTTTCCTACCTCTCCTCGACTAGTTTAGACCAGTATACAGGCTTTGCTGTATTCTGGGCTGTGGTGTAGTTCCTGTGTTGTCCATTGCCTTACTTGGATAGAAGGAAGTTTCTTTGCTCACCAGTGGGAGTGGGGAGCCTTGAGCAGCCTATTTGTCCCTGAAGGAGTGACCTCAGCACAAGAGCTTGCAGTAATTGGTTGTTTTGGACCATTTCTAGCTCTTTTTAAAGTTCCCTGTTTAAAATCCGCGTTTGCGTGGCTTTGCGCAATTGTGCACATAGCGCAGCGCCAGTTAAACAAGGTTAAACTTTTTCTGGCTCCGCCAAGTCTGCTCTTCAAATTTTCCCTTAAGAAAGCTCTACTCTTATAATAACCAGTCTACTTGCTTTATTATAAGCCTAGCACTCTTTCTCAAAACCTCTCTTCTAAGTAAGCACTCTCAAACTAAAGAAAGCACTACATCCACCTACCACCCCTGTGAGTACCCACTTCCCTTAAAGGCACAGCACTCCCTTATAATATTCTAGCATGTTGAGTGGTAGATTACTAGCATCCTCTCTATACAGCTGGTTAATCTGGGAATCTTGAGACAATGCTACAATTGTCTCATGTACACAGACAATCCTCTCCTCCTCCCAACAAACACAAATACATGTGAGAGATGCAACTATATAGCCAAACTGGAGGCTGAACTCTCTCAACTCAGGACTGGCAAGACCAGACAGGAGGAGAAGGTAACCACACACACAGCAAACCCAGTCCCACATAGACCTACCACAACTACAAACCAAACACATAATAACACAAAGACATACTCGGAGGCTCTAACAAAAAAACTTACCAAAACAACAGAGGCTCCCAAAGCAGACACCCAAAAATCCACCACCTCAAAACATAACACATGCAACACATACTTCAATAAATCAGTGTGTCAAACAATCACAGCCCTTAAGAACAAACACTATGCCTGATACACTAGTAATAGGTGACTCTATAATCAGACACACTGATGTTCCGCTTACCAGGCTGAACAAGGAGAGGGTAACGGTGAGCTGCCTATCAGGAGCTAGGATCCACCACATAACACACGCACTCAGGTCACTCCAAAGCAAGTACAAATATGACTCCGTCATTGTCCATGCCGGCGTGAATGACCTGAGACATACCTCCCTGGACTACATGAAAAGAGACATAGAGGAGCTCTCTGATTATGTAGCCCAGGCTGGTATGACCCTGACCCTGAGCAGCATCTTGCCCTCACCAAGAATGATGCCACAATACAAAGACAAGATGATCAGCTTTAATAATTGGCTCAATTACTAGTGTCATTCTAAAGGGATCCAATGTCTGTCTGCTTGGGATGACATGCTGGACAAGCCACGCTGCTTCGCAAGGGACAGCTTGCATCTGTCACCACTGGGCTTCCGGATATTGGCTAAGGCTCTTGCCACCCCCATAGTGCCTTTTTTAGGCAAGGCTCAAAAGACAAACCCACCTCCTTAGAAAACAAAAATGGAAAAAAATTAAGGGTAATGCTGCTCAATGCCAGATGTCTAAATCTCAAGATGCAGGCTCTCGAAGCACTCCTCAGTATGGAGAACATTGATGTCTGTGCAGTCACTGAAACCTGGTTCAAGGCTCCTGAGAGCACCCCAGCGCTACCAGGCTATACCTCGTATCATGCTTTTCGGCCCCAAAACTCAGGCCAAACCAAAAAGGGAGGGGGAGTGTCCATATTCATCAAGGACACCCACACCTCCAGGTTAGTGGCAACACATGAAGCATCAGAGACCATCCAGGTGCAACTAACCGTAGGCAAAACTGCTATACAACTGGTAGCATGTTACAGACCACCCTCCCAATCTCAGGAACCCCATTCAGCCTTCCTGAAGACATTGGAGGATATGAATGTCTCACCAAACACCATCATATTGGGAAACTTCAACTACCCTAACATAGACTGGGTGCATTATTCTAGCCCTAACACCCTAGCCCAAAGGTTCCTGGAATTCATAAATTCAAATGCAATGGAACAGCTAGTCACCTCTCCCACAAGGAGAGATAATATACTAGACCTGATCATCACAAACATGGGGACAAAGTGCTCCACACCGGAAGTATACCCCTCACTAGTGAGATCTAACCACAAACTAATCACCCTGGATATACATATCCCACCTCCACCCCCAACACAAAAGACTACAGTGAAAAACTTCTCAAAAGCTGACTTTACACTTCTTAAGACTGAAATGGTATCCTTTAAGCCCACTGGGCCAGTGGAAACCACATCCCACAATGCTGAATCCTTCACAAATGCTTTCTACGGACATCTCCAAGAATGCATGGATCATGCAATCCCAAATAAAACCAAGACCCTCTCCATCAAGGGCAGGCGTCCTGTCTGGTGGACCCCAGCCATAAACAAATTGTATAATAAAAGAAGGAAGCTACTGCACGTCAGAGCAAAATCCCATAAAGAGAAGGCATCTCTGATCAGCACTAGTAGAAAGCTACGTTCTCTTATAAAAACACCCAAGGCCAACTTTGAGAGAACAATCGCTATGGACACTAAAGATAACCACAAGGTCTTCTTCTGCTATGTTAGAAACCTGGACGGAAACCCTCAGATATGCTCAGAGTTAGTTCACAATGACAAAAAATACACTGAACCCACAGATATTGCCAACATTCTGGCAGACAGGTTCAGTGCAAATTTCTCCCCTCCCTCACCCCCAAAAAAGGAAATACTTATCCCAGCTGAATGTAACCTCCCTGTCATCTCAGATGTCCAGGTGAGAACCGCCCTCAGCAAAGCTAAAAACACAGCATCAATGGGACCTGAGGGTATCCCAGGTTGCGTGCTATGTGAACTCCAAGAGGAGCTAAACCCGCACATAAAAATGCTATTTAACCTTAGCCTTACTACAGGATATGTACCTGAACACTGGCATACAGCAACAGTGGTCCCTCTCCACAAAGGAGGCACCTCTACAGACCCTGGTAACTACCGCCCCATAAGCTTAACCAGCCTGGTCTGCAAAGCTATGGAAAGAATCATTATGAAACTCATGAACAGAGACATTGGGGACCTACAGACACTTGATCCCACCCAGTTCGGCTTTGTAAAGGGCAGATCCTGCCTTTTGAACCTGGTTGACTTTTTCAAAACAGTCACTAGAGCCATTGACGAGGGCAAAGCAGTCCATACAGCCTATCTGGACTTGGCTAAAGCTTTCGACACAATACCCCACTCAGGCATCATAGATAAGCTCAACTGCTTAAATGTAAATCCATATGTCACAAGATGGGTTGCAAACTGGCTAAAGGATAGAACCCATAAAGTCAAAATTGCTGGAGCCATGTCAGACTCAAAGCCAGTCACAACTGATGTCCCACAGGGCTCTGTCCTGGGACCCCTCTTGTTTGGCATTTATTTCTCAGATGTGAAAGCAAACATGGGAGGGTTGTGGCTGACAAAGTTCGCAGATGACTGCAAACTAGGCGCCATAGTCGATACACCAGCTGACACATACATCCTACAGAAAGGCCTCACTGAAACGGACAACTGGTGCCGGAGACATGGCCTTAAACTAAATGCCAAAAAATGTATAGTCATCACCTTTGGGAAAAACAAAGTACCCACAAATTATCACATAGACAGTAACCCACTGAGTACAGAAAAAGTAATCAGAGACCTGGGGACCCAAGTCGATAGTGACCTCTCATTTGACACCCACGTTGCCAAAGTGGTTAGAAAGACTTTCTACCTTGCCCACCTTATCATGAAGGGATTCACATCCAGATCAAAGGCGGTCATTGTACCCCTGTACTCCTCCCTTATCAGGCCCATGATTGAGTACAATGCCCCATTTGGTATGTACCTCACCCGGCACTTGCAATAGCTGGAGAGACCCCAAAAGTACCTCACCAAGAGGATCACGGGTCTCCAACATATGTCATATGCTGCCAGACTAAAGAAAGTCCAGCTCTATTCAGTAGCATACCGCCTACTCAGAGGTGATCTGTGCCTGACGTACAAGGCCATGTCCAATCAGGAATTGATGGACATGCTCCACCTCAAAAAATCCAAATCCATCAGAACCACAAGAGCTAAAGATTTAAACCTCAGCACAAATATGAATAGGACATGCTGGAGGGACAGATTCATAACTCAGAGGCTTCCCATACTCTGGAACAGAATCCCAGTTCATGTTAGGCAGAGCCCCTCACTGACTCTCTTCAAGAGAAATCTTGACAAGTGGATGGGAGATCGTATGTTTACCCCGGGGGTCATCTCTGTGTCACTACTAGACAGAGGCACAGTAAACTAATTCTATTATGTAAGGGGGTCTTCACTGTGTCACTACTAGACAGAGGCACAGTATTCTAAATCTATTCTGTACACTTTTGTACCATTACATGGGGTGGTGAAAGCCACATCACTATGGCTAGGCTTATAAATGCCCCAGGGCAGATAGCCTAGTACTAAACTATGAAACTATGAAACTCTCTAAAGCCAAAAACACAGCATCGATGGGACTGGACAACATCCCAGGCTGCGTTTTGCATGAACTTCAGAACGAACTGGCTCCCCACTTAAGCACCATGTTCAATAATAGCCTCACATCAGGCTTTGTGCCCACTGAATGGTGCACAGCAACAGTTATCCCACTCCACAAAGGGGGAGCCACCACTGATCCTGGGAACTATCGATCTATTAGCCTGATGAGCCTGGTCTGCAAGGCCATGGAATGTATCATCATGGAACTCATAAACAAGGACATTGGTAACCTCCAAACTCTGGATCCCACCCAGTTTGGGTTTGTGAAAGGCAGATCATGCCTCCTGAACCTGATCGACTTCTTTGACGCAGTCACCAAAGTTGTAGATGAGGGTAAGGTGGTTCACACAGCCTATCTTGACCTCGCCAAGGCTTTAGACACCATCCCCCATTCTGGAATTATAGTTAAACTCTCTAAACTAGGTATAAATCCCTACATCACAAGATGGGTTGCCAAATGGCTCACTGACAGAACCCACACTGTAAAAGTTGCAGACTCCAAATCTAACCTCAAAACACTGACAAGTGGAGTACCACAGGGTTCCATCCTG
Organism: Protopterus annectens; assembly: GCF_019279795.1. Lineage (NCBI taxonomy): Eukaryota > Metazoa > Chordata > Ceratodontiformes > Protopteridae > Protopterus > Protopterus annectens. The sequence continues at coordinate 689,307,510 of NC_056735.1, forward strand.
GGACCATTCCTGTTTGGTATCTACTTCTCTGAAGTACAGGATAACACAGAAGGCCTCTGGCTAATGAAGTTCGCAGATGACTGCAAACTAGGAGCCAAAGTCAAGTCTCCAAATGATGTGGACATCCTACAGAAGGGCCTCGCTGAGACAGATGCCTGGTGTCAGAGCCATGGCCTCAAGCTCAATGCCAAAAAGTGCAGTGTCATTCCCCTTTGGTAAAAACTCTGTACCCATGAACTACCACATAGGCAGCAATCTACTTAACACCGAATGTGTGATAAGAGACCTTGGAACCCAGGTGGACAGTAGTCTCTCTTTTGATAGTCACATCGCCACAGCAGTCAGGAAGTCCTTTTACATGGCACACCTCATCATAAAAGGGTTCTCATCCAGGAAAAAAGAGGTCATTGTTCCCCTCTACTCGACATTCATTAGACCCATTATAGATTACAATGCCCCTTTTGGAATGTACCTCACAAGACATCTGCAGCAGCAGCTGGAAAGGCCACCAAAGTACCTCACAAAGAGGATTACTGGCCTCAAACAAATGCCCTACACTGACCTCCTCAAAAAACTCCAGCTTTACTCCATAGCATATCGCCTACTCCGAGGTGATCTCTGCCTAACATATAAAGTTGTCAAACCCAGAGCTGTTGGACATGCTACACCTAAAGAAATCCCAATCCCTACGAGCTACATGCTCTAGGGACCTAAACCTTGTCGCCACAATAAACAGGACATGCTGGAGGGATAGATTCCTGTCTCAGAGACTTCCCATACTCTGGAACAGGCTAACCATCTATGTCAAGCAAAGTTCTTCATTAACACTCTTCAAGAAAAATCTTGATGAGTGGATGGGAAATAGGAAATACACCCCGCGGATCACTTCTATGTCTCTGCTCAACAGTGGCACAGGAAAATAACTTTCTTGGGGGGCATAAGCCAGGGAACCTTGTTGGCTAGGCTTACATAGGCCCTTGGGCCAATAGCCTAGTACCTACCTATGAACCTATGAATTCTTTCATAATAATTTTTTTATATTTGTTTTATTTTTCTTGCTTTAGAAAGTCAACAGTTTCCAAAATAATTAGCCAAGTAACTGCACTTATCCCAAGTTAATATGGTACTGTTAACCATATTTGCATACGTTTGGGGTCCTTTATATGTTTTGTATGTATATAAGGTGCCTTTACATTTATTTCTATGAATTGTGGTAATACATCAATGTCTAAGGCACCTTATCCACATAATGCATCTCTCCTTATTGCTTATCCTCGGGTATTTTACAATTTTCCTTTAAATAAGCATTTTTATCAGCATGGCTGCTTATTTCTGTAGTCAGCATGAATTACATATGCTGACTACATTTGAGTATCAGTATAGTGACTCTGTTAGTCTATTACCAACAGGCACAACCAATGGCCAGACTATGAATACTGGCCATAGATTTATACAGTTATGGATATTCTACTACATTTCTAATTTTAATATTAGCAACTATAATTGCAATCATCTATTTTATCCTAGTATATAATATTACAGAAAGGGTGTGAGCTCAGCACTGCTGTTGTCATAAGATACAAACTATGAAGGAATGTTTGCAACATTCAATGCATACATATTGTTACACCAACAAAAGCTGTGTTTGTCAGGGTGTACATACTTCTGGCACCAAATATGTGATGGAGAGGTATTATGAACCATAAATACTGCACACTGACACCTGTTATATATAGGTTCATAGGTAAGTACTAGGCTATCTGCCCAAGGGCATCTATAAGCCTAGCCAGAATGTGTTTGCTTTCGCCGCCCCCTTAGATTAGTTCCTTGTGCCTCTGTCCAGCAGAGCCACTGCAGTGATCCCTGGGGTAAATTTTCTGTTTCCCATCCACTCGTCAAGGTTTCTCTTGAAGAGTGTTAGTGAGGGGCTCTGCCTAATGTAGATTGGAATCCTGTTCCAAAGCATGGGGAGTCTCTGGAAAGGAATCTATCCCTCCAGCACGTCCTATTTATCATTGTGGTGAGATTTAGATCCCTAGAGCGAGTGGCTCTCAAGGATTTGTTTTTTTTTTTTTTTTAGGTGGAGCATGTCCATCAATTCTGGGTTAGACATAGCCTTGTATGTCAGGCAAAGTTCACCTCTGAGTAAGTGGTATGCAACAGAGTACAGCTGGAGTTTCTTAAGTAGGGCTGCATAGGGCATATGTTTGAGGCCAGTAATCCTCTTGGTGAGGTACTTCTGTGGTCTTTCCAGCTGTTGCAGGTGTCTTGTAAGGTACATCCCAAATAGGGCATTGAACTCTATGATGGGTCTGATGAGTGATGAGAAGAGGGGCACAATAACCTTTTTTGTTCTAGATGCAAACCCTTTTGTGATTAGGTGGGCCACATAGAAGGATTTTCTAACCACCCTGGCAATATGATTATCAGAGGAGAGATTACTATCTACTTGGGTCCCCAGATCCCTTATTACATTTTCAGTATTTAGGGGACTACCATGTATGCGGTAGTTCGTGGGTACTTTATTTTTTCCAAAGGGGATGACTATGCACTTTTTGGCATTTAGCTTGAGGCCATGATTTTGACACCAGGTATCTGTCTCAGTGAGACCCTTCTGGAGGATGTCTGTATCAGCTGGAGAGTCAATTATGGTCCCCAGTTTGCAATCGTCTGCGAACCTGGTCAGCCATAGTCCTCCTGTGCTTGCCTGTACCTCTGACAAGTATATACCGAAGAGGAGGGGTCTCAGGACTGAGCCCTGTGGGACGCCACTTGTAACTGGTTTAGAGTCGGACCTAGAGCCTGCAACTTTCACCGTGTGGGTTCTATCCGTGAGCCAATTGGTAACCCATCTTGTGACATAGGGGTTTATGTTCAGGCTGGTGAGCTTGTCTATAATACCAGAATGGGGAATGGTGAAGAAAGCCTTTGCGAGGTCTAGGTAGGCTGTGTGGACCTCCTTTCCCTCATCTAAAGCCTTGGTAACTGTCTCAAAGAAGTCCACCAGGTTTAGGAGGCATGATCTGTCCTTAACAAAGCCAAACTGGGTAGGGTCCAATGTTTGAAGGTTCCCAATGTCTCTGTTAATGAATTCCGTGATGATGCGCTCCATAGCCTTGCAGACCAGGCTAGTCAGGCTTATAGGCCGATAGTTCCCGGGGTCTGTTGTGGCTCCACCTTTGTGGAGCAGGATAACTGCTGCTGTGCGCCACTCTATAGGTACATAGCCTGTAGAGAGGCTGAATTTGAACAGTGTGTTTAGGTGAGAAGTTAGTTAATTTTGGAGCTCATGTAAGACACAGCCTGGGACACCGTCTGGTCCCATTGAAGCTGTATTTTTGGCTTTGGGTAGGGCTGTTTTAACCTGTGTGTCAGTGATTGCTGAGGCACTACATTCTTCTGGTATGGTTATGGGCCCTTTAGGGGTTGAGGGGGATGAAGTTTGCACTAAACCTGTCTGCCAGAATGTTGGCAATATCAGTCAGTTCAGTGTATTTTGTGCAATTCTGCACTAACTCAGAGCAGATCTGAGAGTTTCCACTTAGGTTCTTGACATAGCTAAAGAAGCTTTGTGGTTATCTTTGAAGTCCTTGGCAATTTTTCTTTCAAAGCTAGCCTTGGATGATTTTATGAGGGATCGTAGTTTCTTGCTAATACTAATCAGGGATGTCTTTCCTTCTTGGGATTTTACTCTTTTCTGCACTAGTTTCCTCCTTCTATTGTATAGCTTGTTTATAGCAGGGGACCACCAGACTGGTTTCCTTTTCTTGGAGGAGTGAGTCTTGGTTTTGCTTGGGATAGCACGATCCATGCATTCTTGCAGGTGCTCATAGAGTGCCTTTGTAAGGGATTCAGAAGCTTGGACAGTGTTGTACTTTAGCATGGGGGCTGTGAACCTTTCCACCTCGGTCTTTAGTAAAGTGAAGTTTGCTTTTGAAAAGTTTTTCATGGTGGTTTCCTTGATTGAGGGTGGGCGCAGAATGTGGATATCCAGAGTGATTAGTCTATGATCTGATCTAACCAGTGAGGGTTTGACCTCCTGTGTAGAACACCAGTTGCCCATGTTGGTGATGACCAGGTCCAATATGTTGTCACCTCTGGTGGGGGTGTTGACCAGTTGATCCAGGGCGTTTGAGTTTATAAATTCTAGGAAGCGTTAGGCAAGGGAGTTAGTACTTGAGTAGTTCTCCCAGTTAATGTTTGGGTAACTGAAATCACCCAATATTAGGGCATTTGGTAGGACCTTCATATTTTCCAATGTCTCCAGAAATGCGGAATGGGGGCCCTTGGTCATGGTGGGTGATCTGTAGCAAGCTACAATTTGAATTGCAGTTTTGCCCATTGTTAGTTGCACATGGATGATCTCTGAGGCATTTTGCTGTGCCACTAACCTGGAGGTGTGGGTATCCTTGATGAACATGGATACACCACCCCCACCTTTTGTGTTTCGGTCTGGGTTCTGTGGCCAGAAAGTATGGTATGAGTTATAGCTTGGTAGTGCTATGGTGCTCACTGGAGCCTTAAACCAGGTTTCTATTACTACACAGATATCAGTGTTCTCCATACTGAGGAGTGCCTCGAGTGCATGCATTTTGAGGTTTAGACTTCTGGCGTTGAATAGCATTACCCTCAGTTTTTGGTTACTTGTGCTATTTGAAGTGGTGGGTTTGTCTTTTGAGCCTTGTCTAAAAAAGGCACTATGGGGGCGGCAAAAGCCTTGTCCAGTATTTGAAAGCCTAAGGGTGACAGGTGCAAGCCATCTCTTGCGAAGCAAAGCAGCTTATCGAGCATGTCATCCTAGGTTGACAGATACTGGATCCCCTTTGAATGACACCAGAAACTTAGTCAATTGTTGAAATTGATCATTTTTACTGTGGCATCATTCTTGATGAGGGCAGGATTCTATTCAGGGTCAGGGTCATACCAGCCTGGGCTACGTGATCAGAGAGCTCTTCCATGTCTCTTTTCATGTAGTCCAGGGAGGTACATCTCAGGTCATTCACACTAACATGGACAATACCAGAGTCATATTTGTACTTGTTCTGGAGTGACCTGAGTGCTTGTGTTATATGGCAGATCCTGGCGCCCAACAGGCAGCTAACTGTAACCTTTTCCTTGTCCAGCCTAGTTAGTGGGACATCAGTGTGCCTGACTATAGAGTCACCTATTACTAGTGTGTTGGGTATGTTATTTTGCCTTAAGGGCTGTGATTGCATGGCACATTGATTATGTGAAGTATGTGTTTCATGGTTTGTGATGGGGTATGGAGGTTGCTTGGGTGCCTGCTTTGGAGGTCTTTGTTGCTTTTGCAGATTTTTATTTAGAGCCTCCGAGTATATTTACGTGTATTTATGTGTGTTATTTGCCGGTTTTGGTTTAGTAGGTCTTTGTGAGACTGGTGGTGTGTTGCAAGTATTTTCCTTCTCCTCTTGACTGTCAGTTCCAGTCTTGGGTTGAGAGAGCTTTGCCTCCAGTTTGGCTGTATAATTGCATCTCTCGCATATATTAGTGTTTGGTGGTAGGAGGAGAGGGTTGTCTGTGTACATGAGGCAGTTATAACATTGCCTCAAAATGCCCAGATTCACCAGCTGGACTTGAGAGTACACCTGAAACTGCCCTTTGGACATGCCTGAATAGTAAAGTAAGCTGTTTTACTGATTAGCTTGTAGGGATGAATAGAGAGCCTTGTCCTTCTGGACAGTATAAGGGGCCTAGTGCTAGGGTTAATTAGTGCTTGCTATGGGTTTTGAGCAAGTGCTGGGCTGTGAAATGAATGGTTTGAGTGCTTAAGTTGAAAGTTTGTCTAGTTCCAAGGGAAAAATTAAAGAGCAGACTTCGTGGAGCTGGGAATAGTTTAACCCTAGCTAACCAGCCCTGCCCAGTGCGCAAAACCGTGCAAATGTGGTTTTTATAGTAGGGAAATGAAAAAGATAGAAATTAGCCCCAAATGGCCAATAAACTACTAACTTCTGGTCTACAGAAAACAAGGCAAACAAATTTCAGAAAGAAACAGATCAAATAAGCATGCACAATATGCCTTTAACCAGAAATTCCCAGCTCAGAAGGGCAGACTCTAGCCTTTCCTCCCACAAGAGTGCAGTCTACAAACCTTCTTAATGTAAAATAACTAGCCTGAAGCCAAAGTGCTTAAACCAGAACTAATGCGCTTTTAGAATAACAGACAGTGAGCCTTCAATCAGCAATTCCCAACTTAGAAGGATGTAAGCTACCTGTCCTGCCACAATAATGCAGTCCACAAAGCTTCTTAATGTAAAACAACTGGTTTGAAGTCCAAGTGTTTAAACCAAAAGGCTTAGAATAAGTTACACTTTAATCAGGCTACTACAAAGCAGTAATAACTGCAGCAGAATAATATAATTGAGTACTTTTAAGAAGAAGCACAAGCAAAATAAAGTAATAAAGTGGGAAGAAACACAATTACAGTAAAAGCAGATGAATAAAGTTAAATTTATATATATATATATATATATATATATATATATATATATATATATATATAACAATAGAAAATGAACAAACTGATTTAAACAAATTACCCAATTAACCAGTAAAAAAAACTCAAAACTGAGCCCTGTTCCAGCAGTCTTCAATCTGACAAGATATAACCGCACACTCCTACCATGAAGGTGCAGCGGAACCTTCTCCAAAAAAGATGGCCTGGATCAGTGCTCAAGTTATACAAACAAAACTAGATTCAGCAGGCCTGAATCTAGTCTATGCTACAGCAGACAAAGTGCACCAATATCAGAAAAAGCAGTTCAAATGAGCAGGCACAGTAAGCCTTTAACCAGAAATTCTCAGCTCAGGAGGGTAGAATCTAGCATCTCCTCCTTCAAGAGTGCAGACCACAAACCTTCTTAATGTAAAATAACTGGCCTGCAGCCCAAGTGCTTAAACCAGAACTAATACACTTTTAGAATAACAGACACTGAGCCTTCAATCAGCAATTCCCAACTTAGACGGATGTAAACTACCTGTCCTGCCACAACAGTGCAGACCACAAGCTTTCTTAATGTAAAACAACTGGTCTGAAGCCCAAGTGCAATAACCAAAACAGCTACAATTTAATCAGGCTGTCGCAAATGAATTAATGGCTTAAAGCAAATGTGCACTGTTTACATACAGTATGGCCAACACTTGCCACGCCCTGATAAGCTTTAGATGTAGTAACTAGGCTAACAGTCCAGAGGGCACTGAGGAACCTAATTGTCCCATTACCTTCATAACTAATTGACCTACATGGTTTGCAAATGACCAATCTGATATAATATTATACCCACATCTTCATAGGCTCATAGGTTCATAGGTAGGTACTAGGCTATCTGCCCAAGGGCATTTATAAGCCTAGCCAGAATGTATTGGCTTTCGCCTCCCTTTTGAATTAGTTTCCTGGGCCTCTGTCTAGCAGGGTCATTGAAGTGATCCCAGGGGTAAATTTATGATTTCCCATCCACACGTCAAGATTTCTCTTGAAGAGAGTCAGTGAGGGGCTTTGCCTAACATAAACTGGGATTCTATTCCAGAGCGAGGGAAGTCTCTGGGACAGGAATCTATCCCTCCAGCATGTCCTGTTTATTATTGTGCTGAGGTTTAATTCACTGGAGCGTGTGGCTCTAAGATATTTGGTTCTCTTGAGGTGGAGCATGTCCATTAATTCCGGGTTGGACATGGCCTTATACGTCAGGCAGAGATCACCTCTGAGCAGGTGGTAAGCAACCGAGTAGAGCTGGAGTTTCTTTAGTCGAGCTGCATATGGCATCTGTTTGAGGCCCATGATCCTCTTGGTGAGGTATTTCTGTGGTCTTTCCAGCTGTTGCAGGTGTCGAGTAAGGTACTTTCAAAATGGGGCATTGTACTCTATTGTGGGCCTAATGAGTGATGAGTAGAGGGGCACAATGACCTCTCTTAATCTAGATGTGAACCCTTTTGTGATTAGATGGGCTACATAGAAGGAATTTCTAACCACTTTGGCAATGTAATTATCAAAGGAGAGGTTGCTATCTACCTGGATCCCCAGGTCCCTAATTACATCTTCCGTACTTAGTGGATTACCACCTATGTGATAATTCATGGGCACTTTGTTTTTCCCAAAGGGGATGACTATGCATTTTTTGGCATTTAGCTTGAGGCCATGGTTCTGACACCAGGTATCTGTCTCTGTGAGACCCTTCTGGAGGATGTCTGTGTCAGCTGGAGAGTCGATTATGGCCCCCAGTTAACAGTCATCTGTGAACTTGGTCAGCCATAGTCCTCCCATGCTTGCCTGTACCTCAGAGAAGTATATACTGAACAGGAGGGGTCCCAGGACAGAGCCCTGTGGGATGCCGCTTGTAACTGGTTTAGAGTCAGACATGGCACCCGCAACTCTGACCATGTGTGTCCTATCCATGAGCCAGTTGGTAACCCATCTCGTGACATAGGGGTTTATGTTCAAGCTGGTGAGCTTATCTATGATGCCAGAGTGGGGAATGGTGTCGAAGGCCTTAATGAGGTCCAGGTAGGCTGTGTGGACTTCCTTTCCTTCATCTATGGCCTTGGTAACTGTTTCAAAGACGTCAACTAGGTTTAGGAGGCAAGGTCTGCCTTTAACAAAGCTGAATTGGGTAGGGTCCAGTGTCTGGAGGTTCCCAATGTCCCTGTTTATGAGTTCCATGATGATTCACTCCATAGCTTTGCAGACCAGGCTAGTCAGGCTTATAGGGCAATAGTTCCCAGGTTCTGTTGTGGCACCACCTTTGTGGAGTGGGATGACTGTTGCTGTATGCCATTCTTTGGATACATAGCCTGTGGTAAGGCTGAGTTTGAACAGTGAATTTAGGTGAGGGTTTAGTTCATTTCGGAGCTCGTGTAAGATGCAGCCTGGGATACCCATTGATGCTGTATTTTTAGCTTTGGAGAGGGCTGTTTTTACCTGCGTGTCTGTGATGTCTGGGGCTCTGCATTCTTCTGGGATGGACACAGGCCCTTTTGGGGTGGGGGGGTAAAGTTTGCACTAAACCTGTCAGCCAGGATGTTGGCAATGTGAGTTGGTTCAGTGTATTTTTGCCATTTTGCACTAGCTCAGAGCATATCTGAGAGTTGCCACCTAGATTCTTGACATAGCTAAAGAAGGCTTTGTGATTATCTTTAGAGTCTTTGGCAATTTTTCTTTCTAAACTGGCCTTGGATGATTTTATGAGAGATCATAGTTTCTTGCTAATATTGATCAGTGATGCCTTTCCTTTTTGGGATTTTTCTCTATCATGTAATAGTTTCCTCCTTCTGTTGTATCGCTTATTTATGGTCGGGGACCACCAGACTGGTTTCCTCTGTTTGGAAGAGTGAGTCTTGGTTTTACTTGGGATGGCTCGATCCATGCATTCCTGTAGATGCTCATCGAATGCATTTGTAAAGGATTCTGCGGTTTGGGCAGCATTATCCTTTAGCAAGGGGGCTTTGAAACTTTCCACCTCGGTCTTGAGAAGTGTGAAGTTGGCTTTTGCAAAGTTGGTTTCCTTGACTGGGGGTGGGGTCGGGATGTGGATGTCCAGTGTGATTAGTTTATGATCTGATCTTACCAGCGAGGGGTTTACCACTGGTGTGGAGCACTGATCCCCCATGTTGGTGATGATCAGGTCCAATATGTTGTCACCTCTTGTAGTAGTGGTGACCAGCTGTTCCAGGGCATTTGAGTTTATAAACTCTAGGAAGTGTTGGGCAAAGGAGTTTGTACTTGAGTAGTTATCCCAATCAATGTTTGGGTAGTTGAAATCTCCCAATATCATGGTGTTAGGTAGGACCTTTACATTTTCCAATGTTCTCAGGAATGCTGAGTGGGGGTCCTGAGACAAGGTAGGTGATCTGTAGCAAGCTACAATCTGAAAAGCAGCTTTGCCCACTGTTAGTTGCACATGGATGGTCTCCGAGACCTCATGCTGTGCTACTAACCTGGAGGTGTGGGTATCCTTTATGAAAATGGATACACCCCCTTCTTTTGTATTTCGGTCCGGGTTCTGGGGCTGAAAGGTATGGTATGAGTTGTAGCCTGGTAGTGCTGGGGTGCTCTCTGGAGCCTTGAATCAGGTTTCTGTTACTGCACAGATATAGATTTTCTCCATGCTAAGGAGTGCCTCGAGTGCATGCATTTTGAGGTTTAGACTTCTGGCATTGAGTAGCATTACCCTCAGTTTCTGGTTACTTGTGTTGTTTATGGAGGTGGGTTTGTCTTTTGAGCCTTGCCTAAAAAAGCACTATGGGGTTGGCAAGAGCCTTGGCCAGTATTCGAAAGCCTAAGGGCGACAGGTGCAAGCCATCTCTGGTGAAGCAGCGTGGCTTGTCGAGCATGTCGTCTCAGGCTGACAGATACTGGATCCCCTTTGAACGACACCAATAGCTTAGCCAATTGTTAAAACTAAACATTTTTTCTTTGTATTGTGGCATCATTCTTGGTGAGGGCAAGACGCTACTCAGGGTCAGGGTCATACCAGCCTGGGCTACATGATCAGAGAGCTCCTCTATGTCTCTTTTCATGTAGTCCAGGGAGGTACATCTCAGGTCATTCACACCAACATGTACAATGACAGAGTCATATTTGTACTTGTTTTGGAGTGACCTGAGTGAATATGTTATGTGGCGGATCCTGGCATCTGACAGGCAGCTTACAGTGTCCTTCTCCTTGTTCAGTCTAGTGAGTGGAACGTCAGTGCGCCTAACAATAGAGTCACATATTACTAGTGTATTGGGTGTGTTGTTATGCCTTAAGGGTTGTGGTTGCGTGGCACACTGACTTTGTGAAGTATGTGATACGTGGTTGTTGTTTGAGGGTGGAGGTTGCTTGGATGTCTGCTTTGGAGGTCCCTGCTGCTTAGGCAGATTTTTATTTAGAGCCTCAGAGTATTTTTTTGCATTTATGTGTGCTGTTTGCTTGTGCATGTAATCTGTGTTCCTCTTGTAATGTCTCAGTTTGTAATAACTGTTGTTTTAGTATCTTCTTAATAGAATATATAACTTTCCACTTATTTAAATTATATCTAATAGCTGCAAACCTATTCGTCCAGATTTTAGCACTTAACAGAATAGTTTAAAAAACTAAATTGAATAACAGAGGATTGAGTACAAATCCCTGTGGTACTCCGTCTGTTCACATATAAAGGTTCTGAAGTATGTCCTTTTTACAAAGGATTGATTACCGATTCCTGTGGTACTCTTCCTGTTCACATATAAAGGTTCTGAAGTATTTCCTTTTATTGCAACAGTTTCAGTACTATTAGTCAGACATTGCATTACATTATCCAGTTTATCCCCTATCCTCTTTTAATACCTCACTTTGTTATATTTCTTAAACTACTATTCTTCTTCTTCTTTCAGCTTTTCCCGGTTAGGGATCGCCACAGTGGATCATCTGTCCACTCATGAATGGCAGAGGAGTTTTACGGTGTCGAGTTGCCAGCCCGATGCCTAACCTTCCACAGAAGGCACACACATGCACACACTCACACCTAGGGCCAATTTAGAGTGTCCATTCCACCTACTGCATGGCTTTGGGAAGTGGGAGGAAACCGGAGCACCCGGAGGAAACCCACGTGACCACAGGGAGAACATGCAGACTCCGCACAGAAGGCACCCAAGCCGAGAATCGAACCAGAGAACCTCTTGCTGTGAGGCGGCAATGCTAACCGCTGCACCACCGTGGTCGCCCATATTTCTTAAACTACTATACTTATTTCTAATTAGCACAACCAAATCACTACTCCATCACCACTTCTCTGTTAATACTTAGACTTGCTTATCTTCTGTATTACCTTGCTCTACTGAAATTCTTAAGTTACTCCTACCTGTCTTATAAACCACTCTTCTATCTGTAAAGTGTCATTTCAAGGCTTGTAAATTTAATGTTTGTAAATATCAATACAAATTGTATTATAATACCTATTATGCTTTATATTCAGTGAAACTGCATTATAATATCTGTTACTGTAAATATTGATTATATTAAATAGAATAACTTGGAACTTTTCTCCCCAGGCTTCTGCTGAAAAAGGGCAGGAACTGAAAAAGAGCATCCTTGCCCTGCTGAATTTTCTCAGTAAACAAATATCAGTAAATAAATAAATAATTTACCAAGTATGGATTGTATTTATATTTATCTGTTTCATATATTTTCTTATGAGGCAGAGTACCAACTGGCTTGGCCAAATCTAAAAATATGACAGCACTATACAAACCTTGGTCCATAATTACAGTTATTTGATCATAGAACTCTATGAGATTGGTTAAGGTAGATCTACTTTTGGTAAAACCATGTTGGTGTACGTGGTTGTGACATCCATTCTCTGGGCAAGTTATCCAGTAGCCTCAATCCTCACTACTGACACTGGTGGGAAATGTTCACTGTGTGAAAAATAGACACACACAGTATTTTCAGATGCAGATCTCTGCACCAAGTACAATTTCCCTTAAGATCACACAGGGAATGCACACTCCAGTCCCGGGGCTGTGCTTTCTCTCCAGGCCCCAGATAAGACTCCAGACTGACCACTATAGAGCTGAGTCCTTACCCAGGTGTTCTTATCCAAGTCCCCCAACACCTTCAATGTGAAATCCGTGCTCTCAGAGTCCCTGTTCAAAATAGTGTCACACACCGTCTCTCTTTGAGATTTGATTTTCACACATGCACACCCACCTGGGAAAGGCTGGCACAGCTTATCTGCTCTGCCACCTACATCCAGACTATAAGGTAGCTTTACTTCTTCTAGAGCACGTAAAGCCATCTGTTTTCATAGGTTCATAGGTTCATAGGTTCATACTAGGCTATCTGCCCAAGGGCATTTATAAGCCTAGCCCATAGTTATGTGGCTTTCGCCACCCCTTTAGTTTGAATAAAAACTATGCCTATCATTTTTCTGTGCCTCTGTCAAGCAGTGACACTGAAGTAATCCCTGGGGTATATCTGCGATCTCCCATCCATTGGTCAAGATTCCTCTTGAACAAGGCCAGCGAGGTGCTCTGCCTCACATGTACCGGGATTTTGTTCCACAGCATAGGGAGTCTCTGGGTGATGAATCTGTCCCTCCAGCACGTTCTATTTATAACCGTGTCAAGGTTTAAGTCTCCCGCCCTTGTGGTTCTGAGGGATCTAGATTTTTTGAGGTGAAGCATATTCATCAAATCTGGGTTTGACATGGCCTTATATGTCAGGCACAGGTCACCTCTGAGCAAGCGGTATGAGACTGAATAGAGCTGGAGTTCTTTCAGTCGGGCAGCATAAGACATATTTTTGAGACCCTTTATCCTTTTGGTGAGGAACTTTTGGGGCCTTTCAAGCTGCAGCAGGTGTCTGGTCAGATACATTCGAGCGGGCATTGTACTCAATCATAGGTCTAATGAGTGATGAGTACAGGGGATGATGACCTCCCTTGATCTAGATGTGAATCCCTTCATGATCAGGTGGGCGATATAGAAGGTTTTCCTAACTACTTTAGCAACATGAGTGTCAAACAAAAGGCTACTGTCAACTTGGGTCCCCAGATCCCTGATGACTTTTCTGTGCTCAGTGGATTGCCACCTATATGGTAGCTAGGGGTAACCTTGTTTTTCCCAAAGGGTATGACTATGCATTTTTTGGCGTTTAACTTTAGGCCATGGCTCTGGCACCAGTTATCCGTTTCTGTGAGGCCCTTCTGGAGGATATCTGTGTCAGATGTGTTTTCGACTATGGCGCCCAGTTTGCAGTCATCTGCAAACTTTGTCAGCCATAACCCTCCTGTGTTTGCTTGTACTTCAGAAAAGTAGATGCCGAACAAGAGTGGACCCAGGACTGAGCCCTGTGGGACACCACTTGTGACAGGCTTTGAGTCTGACATGGCTCCAACAACTCTGACCCTGTGGGTTCTGTCACTTAGCCAGTTTGCAACCCATCTTGTGATGTATGGGTTTACATTCAAGCTGATGAGTTTTTCGATGATACCTGAGTGGGGTATTGTGTCGAAGGCCTTTGCCAGGTCGAGGTAGGCTGTATGGACTGCCTTTCCCTCATCAATGGCCTTGGTGACTGTCTCGAAAAAGTCAACCAAGTTTAAGAGGCAGGATCTGCCTTTGACAAAGCCAAACTGGGTTGTATCCAAAGTCTGCAAGTTCCCTATGTCTTTATTTATGAGTTCCATTATGATCCTCTCCATGGCTTTGCAGATAAGGCTTGTCAAGCTAATGGGGTGGTGATTTCCAGGGTCTGTGGAGGCACCGCCCTTATGAAGTGGGACCACAGTCGCCGTGCGCCACTCCTTGGGTACGTATCCTGAGGTGAGGCTAAGATTAAACAGCTGTCCTAACTGTGGGTTTAATTCCTCATTGAGTTCATGAAGCACACAGCCGGGGACACCATCCGGTCCCATGGATGCTGTGTTTTTTGCCTTAGTGAGGGCAGTTCTCACCTGGGCGTTGGAGATGTTTGGGGGCTACAATCCTCTGGAATAGATATCTCTCCTTTTGGGGGGGAGGGGAGGGAGAAGTTTGCACTGAACCTGTCAGCCAGTATGTTAGCAATGTGTGTAGGTTCAGTAATTTTCACATCATTTTGAACTAATTCTGAGCATATCTGGGAGTTTCCTCCTAGGTTTCTAACATAGCTAAAGAAGGCCTTATGATTGTCTTTAGAGTCCTTGGCGATTTTTCTCTCAAAATCTGCCTTGGATGATTTTATGAGAGCTCTTAGTTTGTTACTTATAATGATCAAAGGTGTCTTTCCTTTCAAGGATTTTGCTCTATCTTGTAGTAGCTTCCTCCTTTTGTTGTAGAGCTTGTTTATGTCTGGGGTCCACCAGACTGGATGCTTGCCTTTGGTACAGAGAGTCTTAGTTTTGTTTGGGATTGCCTGATCCATGCAGTCCTGTAGGTGCTGGTAGAAGGCATTTGTAAGTGATTCAGCGGTTTGAGTAATGTTTACCACTGGCTCAGGGGCCTTAAAGGAGACCACACTAGTTTTTAGAAGTGTGAAATCGGCTTTTGAGAAGTTTTTCATTGTGGTCTTTTTTGTTTCAGGTGGGGGATGGATGAGGACCTCCAGCGAGATTAGTTTATGATCTGATCTCACCAGTGAGGGGTATACTTCTGGTGTTGAACATTTTGATCCCATGTTCGTGATGATGAGATCAAGTATGTTTTCTCCTCTTGTGGGGATGGTGACTAGTTGTTCCATGGCATTTGAGTTTATGAACTCCAGGAATCTTTGGGTTAGAGTGTTCGGGCTTGAGTAGTGTTCCCAGTCTATATTAGGGTAGTTGAAGTCACCTAGTATGATGGTGTTTGGAGATACATTTATCCCCTCCAATGTTTTCAGGAAGGCCATGTGAGGTTCCTGAGTTTGAGAGGGTGTCCTGTAACATGCTACAAATTGCAGAGCAGTCTTGCCTATGGTTAATTGCACCTGGATGATCTCCGATGCATCGTGCGTTGCCACCAACCTTGAGGTGTGGGTGTCCTTTATGAATATGGACACCCCCCCTCCTTTCTTGGTGTTGTCCGGATTTTGGGGCCGGAACGCATGATATGAGGTGAAACCTGTTAGTGCTGGGGTGCTCTCAGGAGCCTTGAACCAGGTTTCTGTCACAGCACAGACATCGATGTTCTCCATATTGAGAAGGGCCTCGAGTGCGTGCATCTTGAGATTGAGACTTCTGGCATTGAGCAGCATTACCCTTAGTTTTTTCCTTTTGGTGTTCTAGGGTGGTAGGTTTAGAATTTGAGCCTTGCCTAAAAGGCACTATGGGGGTGGCAAGAGCCTTTGCCAATATCCGGAAGCCCAGGGGTGACAGGTGCAAGCCGTCCCTTGCGAAGCAGCGTGGCTTGTCCAGCATGTCATCCCAGGCAGACAGACATTGGATCCCCTTTGAATGACACCAGAATTTAAGCCAATTATTAAAGCTGATCATCTTATCACTGTATTGTGGCATCATTCTAGGTGAAGGTAGGATACTGCTCAAGGTCAGGGTCATACCTGCCTGGGCTACATAATCAGAGAGCTCCTCGATGTCCCTTTTCATGTAGTCCAAGGAGGTACGTCTCAGGTCGTTGACACCAGCGTGGACAATGACTGAGTCGTACTTGTACCTGCTGTTGAGAGACCTGAGTGCTTGCGTTATGTGGCGGATTCTAGCACCCGACAGGCAGCTTACTGTGACCTTCTCCTTACTCAGTCTGGTGAGCAGGACGTCAGTGTGTCTGACTATGGAATCATCAATGACAAGTGTGTCTGGCATTTTGTTTGGCCTTAAGGGCTGTGACTGTTTGACACTCTGACTGTGTGGTCTATGTGTTGCATGTGTTGGGTCATGAGGTGGTAGTTGTTTGGGTGTCTGCTTTGGTGGCTTCTGCTGTTTTGGTAAATTTTTGATCAGAGCCTCCGAGTATGTCTTTGTGTGAGTATGTGTATGATTTGAAGTTGTGATGGTACCATGTGTGACTGGGTATGTATTGTGTGTGGTTACCTTCTCCTCCTGTCTGGTCTTGCCAGTCCTATGTTGAGAGAGCTCAGCCTCCAGTTTGGCCGTATAGTTGCATCTCTCGCATGTATTTGTGTTTTGTGGGAGAAGGAGAGGATTGTCTGTGTACATGAGGCAATTGTAACATTGCCTCAATATTCACAGGTTCACCAGTTGAGCTGGAGAGGACACTAGCAACTGATCCCTCGACATACTAGAAATAGTAGATAAAGAGACTTTCAAAGGACTCCGGGGGAAGTGGGTTTTAGGCTGGTGGGGTACTATCTATAATAAGAGTGCTTTATCAAGGTGCAAGTACTGTAGGAGTAAGTGCTAGGCTTTACAGAAAGAGAATAGTCTACTTGGGAATCAAGTAGAGATGAACTTTTCAGTTATAGGATATGCTGGTTAGATCAGCAGTACAGCTCGAGGAAGGTAGTTCTAAGGGAAAATTTGAAGAGTGGAATTTAGATGTCCCGAATAGTTTAACCACCGCTGCTCTTGTGTGCAACAGTGGCAACTCCGCGCTAACGCGCGTTTAGCGTGTTTTATAGCAGGGGGCTGAAGGGAGCTAGGAATTGGCCCAAAACGACCAATGGACTACTAGTTTCTGGCTGAAACTTCACCAAATCGGACAAAAAGGCCGCTCAGTGCTTCCCACTCCCACTGGTAAGCAAAGAAACTTCCCTCCTTCCTAATAAGGCAATGGATCAGTAACAGGGCTCTTACCAGGGTACCCAATTACACTTAGCAAAATGAATGCTTATACAAATGGTAGTGCTTATCCAAGCAGCAAGACCTTCAGGAATGTGGAGCAACAGTCCCATTAAATAAATGCAAATACTCTCAAAGGTTAAATATTTTCTAAAAGACCAGGCTCAGTGAAAGGTTTAGATATATTTAATAATAAATAATAAAAAAAATATGAAAATACTGAATAACTATTTACAATAAACACCAGAATTTCACTCACAGGAAATATAAAAAACAACAAAGCTGGAAAGACTCAGACAGATACAGAAAAAAACAGTATTTAGCTAATCTCACTATAGTTTTTTAATTGACTGAAGAATTACTGTTCACTAGTTACTTACTAAAACAAGGCAAGATGAAGGCGGATGGATGTCTTGTCAGGTCCAAAAACAAAGTGCACACCTCACATATTTTACTAGTATTCAAATACAATTTCAGTGCTGGCTACAGAATGACATCACTTCTGGTCACCCGACTTTGTGATTCCTACACTACCTTATCACTAGAAACTGAGGCATGATCTGGTATTGATGTGTCACAATGCACACATAGAACTTTAGCTAAGGTTTATTACAACATCTGAAAACTGTAAAACAATTCTAACACTTCCACTCTTCCTGCAAAAACTAACCAGCCATTCTCTGGCACCCCAAGGTAGCAATTAGTTTACTCCTAAGAACAATAGAGCAGGATCCCAGCCCAGACTTTTCACAGACATTGCATCTCTGGCTGCATTCAGACCTGTGAGATAAAATCTTTATGGCCTAAACCAAGTCATTTAATTTCAGGCTATTTTTCTCAAGGTTAGCTGGGCTGAGCTTAACTGCTTCCCTTCCTGTATCTTCTGTTAAAATATATACATTTTATCACTTACAACAATACAGTCTAACATACATGTATATTTCTTTTCTGTCTAGCAGGACCCACTGTTGATACATTTTAACATAAGCAACTTTACAAATACATTTTAACACAAACATCTGCACAAATCATTTGGATATTTAAGTGACATATAATTCTTTACAAAACTCCAGCTAGCTATGTTGGCATATGTTACAAATACATTGGTCTACTCCCCGGCACAGCTGTCACTACCTGACATCATCACAGTAGTGTATGCTGTTATTCATTCAGTCATTTTCTATAAGTTCTAATATACACCTTTCAAAATACTTACCCATTATAGAAGTAAGATTAACTGGTCGATAATTATCATGTCTGCTTTTTTTCCCTTTTTATGTATAGGTATTATAATAGAAGTTTTTGATGAATTAAGAACTATTCCAGTTATAAGTAAAGTATTAAACATAATTGTTCTTACTATCTTTGTTTCAGCCCTTATATTTTTTATTAATATGGCAGGTATTTTATCAGGTCCATCTGATGTTTTAGGCTGAACTTGTTTTCATGCCTTCTCAACACTTCCCAAATGTGTTGTCAGGCATTCTTGCCATTTTAAATTTAGTTTACCTATTGTTTAATATGTATATCTCTTTCAGTACCTACCATAATGTAGTGCTTTTTTAATTTATTTGTGATTACATTTGAATCATGTAGAATATTATCTTTCTTGTCATTGATCACTTTGTAGTAAGCATTTTTATTCCTTTGCTCAGTTGTAATTTTTGTTTCATGCTCTTTCTTTTTTTGTTTGATTCTATTCTGAAGGGTCTTTGCTATCCTATTCAGTTTTTCTTTATTGTATGTTGTGGGATAGTTCATGTACATGCAAAATAACATCTTACATTTATATAATTGAAATCATTCCTTATTTGACCAGTATGGGAATGGGTCACTTTTATTTACTTGTTCTGTTTTTGTAACCTCAGTTGGTTTCGGTATTATTTTCTCTAATGTGATATATCTGCAATATGCATTCTTTATTTTATTTTCTAGTTTATGTTGTTTATATCACTTAAAATGTTAGTGTTGTTGATGATTTTACCATAATTATAGACTGCATCTCTTTTAACTATTTCTTATTTCATTTTAATAAAACTAATATTATTGTGGTCAGAATTTCCCAGTTGGGTCCTACTATAATTTTATTTATTAAACCAATATCATTTTTGTCATTACACCCAGTATGCTATCATCTCTTGTATTATTTTCTACTGACTCAGTTAAACCATGAAATGTTAGTATATTAATGAGTTTACTAAAAAGTATTATATTTTGAACTAGGCATTCTCTATTCAATATTGGGGTAGTTAATGTCTCCAAATAGTATTATTTTCCATCACCAAGCTTAGAGTCTATGCGACATAAAAATTCTGTATGATTTGTTTGGTCCATGCTTGGACAATGATAATATGTTTCTATTCTAATCTTATCATTCAGACCAAGTAGATCTACAATTAAAGTTTCCATAACTTTGTCCCTTGAGGTAATTACAGATGGTATCAGTTCTTTAATAAGTATTAGAATATAACCACCTCTTAAATTATCCCTGAAGGAGTCATATTTTTTATAACCAGTAATCGCTGTCAGTTGAATTCAATGCTTCTACTATTATACCCAAACCATAATCTTATTGATATAGCATATATTTTAATTCATTGTACTTATTATCTATACTTCAGGTATTACAAAAGTAAGTCTTCTTTCGCTGATTCCTAAAAATGATAAATGGATTCATTTGTTATATACCAAACCCATAGTGGCTTAAATGGAAAGGGTGACTTCTAAACATTATTAGGTCCCCTGCACATTCTCCCAGGTTGTTATTAAATGTACCCTATATACTGTACCTAACTAACATCCACAAGTGTTAAATAATGAGCCTTTGTATACATCTCATCATTCCAATTTAGAGATGCTATTATTTCAGTAAAAATTACCTGAGTTCACTGTTTTTCAGAGTTTCCACTTTGCTCAAAATAGCCTCTTTCATATGATATATAGGGATATATTTTATATAATTTGTTTCTAAATGAACTAATCATCATCTTCTTTCGGCTGTTCCCGTTAGGGGTCGCCACAGCGGATCACCTGTTTCCATTTCTTCCTGTCCTCTGCATCTTGCTCTGTCACACCAACCACCTGCATGTCCTCTCTCACCACATCCATAAATCCATTTTCTTATTACCTGGTAGCTTCATCCTTAGCATCTTTTTCCCAATATACTCCACATCCCTTCTCAGCACATGTCGAAACCAACGTAATCTTGCCTCCCTGGCTTTGTCTGCAAACCTTCCAACCTGGGCTGACCCTCTAATATACTTATTCCTAATCCTGTCTACCCTCGTCACACCCACTGCAAATCTTAACATCTTTAACTCTGCCACATCCAGCTCAAACTCCTGCCTTTTTGTCAATGCCACTGTCTCCAACCCATATAACATAGCTGGTCTCACTACCCTCTTGTAGACCTTCCCTTTCACTCTTACAGGTACTCTGTCACAAATCACTCCTGACACTCTTCTCCACCCACTCCATCCTGCCTGTACTCTCTTCTTCACCTCTCTTCCACACTCACCGTTACTCTGAACTATTGACCCCAAGTATTTAAACTCATCCACCTTCGCCACCTCTACTCCTTGCATCCTCACCATTCCTCTATCTTCCCTCTCATTCACACACATATATTCTGTCTTAGTCCTGCTGACCTTCATTCCTCTTCTCTCTAGAACATATCTCCATCTCTCCAGGGTCTCCTCCACCTGATCCCTACTCTCACTACAGATCACAATGTCATCTGCAAACATCATAGTCCATGGGGACTCCTGTCTGATCTCGTCTGTCAACCTGTCCATCACCATTGCAAATAAGAAAGGGCTCAGAATCAGCTGATCCTTGATGTAACCCCACCTCCACCTTAAACACATCCGTCACTCCCACCGCAGACCTCACCGCTGTCATATTACCCTCGTACATATCCTGTACCACTCTTACATACTTCTCTGACACTCCTGACTTCCTCATACAATACCACAACTCCTCTCTAGGCACCCTGTGATATGCTTTCTCCAAGTCTACAAAAACACAATGCAACTCCTTCTGACATTCTCTGTACTTCTCCATCAACACTCTCAGAGCAAACATCACATCTGTAGTGCTCTTTCCTGGCATGAAACCATACTGCTGTTCAGTAATCATCACATCCCTTCTTAACCTAGCTTCCACTACTCTTTCCCATAACCTCATGCTGTGACTGATCAGTTTAATCCCTCTGTAGTTACTACAGCTCTGCACATCACCCTTATTCTTAAAAATCAGTACCAAAACACTTTTTCTCCATTCCTCAGGCATCCTCTCACTTTCCAAGATTTCATTAAACAATCTGGTTAAAAACTCCACTGCCATTTCACCTAAACACCTCCATGCTTCCACAGGTATGTCATCTGGGCCAACAGCTTTTCCATTCTTCATTCTCTTCATAGCTATCCTTACTTCCTCCTTGCTAATCCATTGTACTTCATGATTCACTATCCCTACATCATCTAACCTTCTCTCCCTCTCATTCTCTTCATTCATCAACCCCTCAAAGTACTCTTTCCATCTCCTCAACACACTCTCCTCACTTGTGAGTATGTTTCCCTCATTATCCTTTATCACCTTTGCCTGCTGCACATCTTTCCTAGCTCGGTCCCTCTGTTTAGCCAATCGGTACAGGTCCTTTTCTCCCTCCTTAGTGTCCAACCTTTTATACAACTCTTCATATGCCTTATCCTTAGCCTTCGCCACCTCTCTCTTTGCCAGACACCTCATCTCCTTATACTCCTGTCTACTTTCTTCATCTCTCTGACAATCCCACTTCTTCTTTGCCAACCTCTTTGCCTGTATACTCTCCTGTACTTCCTCATTCCACCACCATGTCTCCTTGTCATCCTTCCTCTGTCCCGATGTGATATTAAGCACCTTTCTAGCCATCTCTCTTACTAGCTCTGTTGTAGTTACCCAGCTATTTGGTAACTCTTCACTGCCACCCAGTGCCTGTCTTAACTCATCCCTGAACTCCACCTCACAATTACCCTTTTTCAATTTCCACCATTTGATCCTTGGTGCTGCCCTCACACTCCTCCTCCTCTTCTTGATCACCAACGTCATCCTACAAACCACCATCCTATGCTGCCTAACTACACTTTCTCCGGCCACCACTTTACAGTCTCCAATCTCCTTCAAACTGGCCCTCCTACATAAGATATAATCCACCTGTGTGCATCTTCCTCCACTCTTGTATGTCACCCTATGCTCCTCCCTCTTGTTAAAATACGTATTCACCACAGCCATATCCATCCTTTTCGCAAAATCCACTACCATCTGACCTTCTCCATTCCTTTGTTTAACACCATACCTTTCCATCACTTCCTCATCCCCACTGTTCCCTTCACCAACATGCCCATTTAAATCTGCTCCAATCACCACTCTCTCACCCTTGGGTACAGTCATCACCACTTCATCCAATTCACTCCAAAATATTTTTTTCTTTCTTATCCATTGCACACCCAACTTGTGGAGCATATGCACTAACAACATTAATCATTACACCATCAATTTCCAGCTTCATAAACATCACTCTATCCGACACCCTTTTCACCTCCAAAACACTCTTCGCATACTTTTCCTTCAGAATAACTCCTACGCCATTTCTCCTCCCATCCACACCATGATAAACAACTTGAACCCACCTCCAATACCCCAAGCCTTACTCCCCTTCCATCTGGTCTCTTACACACACAATATACCAACCTTCCTTCTGTCCATCATATCAGCTAGCTCTCTCCCTATACCAGTCATACTGCCAACATTCAAAGTTCTGACCCTCACTACCACAGTCCTAGCCTTTCTCCTCTCTTCCTGCCTTTGGCCATGCCTTCTGCCTCTTCTCCTCCTTCGGCCAACAGTAGCCCAATTTCCGCCAGCACCCTGTTGGCTAACAGTACTGGTGGCAGTCGTTGTTAACCCGGGCCTCGACCGATCCGGTATGGAAATATTAACTGATGACTGCATGAAAAGATTTGGTGAAGTTTTACGCTGGATGGCCTTCCTGACGCAACCCTTCCCATATATCTGGGCTTGGGACCAGCACAAAGAAAAGCACTGGCTTGTGCATCCCCAGTGGCTGAGTTTTGGGTTCTAAATGAACTAATATTATTTTATATTTTACAATCCCGTTTATAATCCTTTCCATTATGTTTGGGAGTACCTAGCTGTTTTCCAACGAACCAAGCAATATATTAAATTATGACAATTTATAGCTAAATGGTCTGTCATCAAGAACATTTTTCAGATTTTCAATAATGTTTTATGCAATTAGAAAGTTGCTAGAATTACAGGTTTTAGTGTGCATTTCCATTGCACACTTTCCATAACATGTTAAAACAAAAGGAGGGATGTACTTTTTAGTTTTCTTAACTGTAGCTCTCAACCTTCCACCTGCAAAATGTGCAACACTGCATCTTATAATATGGAGTACATGGGCAAAATAAGCACCCATTTAAGGTAGACCCATTAGACATACAATCCGTTTTCAGGATTGACCTGGAACCAATATCTAATTCAATGACTTGCTCAAGATCACACAGAAGACAAGCAAGGGCTGCAAGAATCAAACCCCAGATCCCAGGTACTACAGCATACAGCCTTAACTCTTTGCACCAACTACCAGACACCATATCCCCAAGCTGAAAGGTACAATAATATTTAGTTGCAATTAGAGTTCTATTACTGCCCATATATGTAAAATGTTTTATTTCTTCACTATACAGTCCACATACTGGCTTTATACATAATTGTTTTAATGCTTGTACTCGATTTTTTCCTCATATAAAACATGCTAATGTATTCCTTCATCAATGCTTGCAATCATATCATATTTATTACTTCAGAAAAGGTAACCTTACAGCTTTGGTGTAACTGTTGACATCCATCCTTCTTGATGACAGACCATTTGAAAAAGTACACCCCTCCTTTTGTTTTAACATGTTATGGAAACCTATAATTCTAGCAACTTTCTAATTGCATAAAACATTATTGAAAATCTGTTCCTGTTTTGTTGTCTTTGTCCTTCATCACAATTTTGGCTTTGTCCTAGATTCTTGTATTAAGAAGTTGAGTTTTTTGTAATAACAGCCAGATGGGGTATACTCAACAATACAAAATTACTTTAATTGCATGATGGAGAGGGTATTGGTAGATGAAACTGTTTTTTCAGTTCACTGTTTGATTTTGCAGTACTAGTATAGTGTGTATTTGTATGAAATAAGCTGCAATACTTGTAACTATTAATGTGAAACACATTTGAAATTGTGCTGATCTTAACTATCCCTGATTCTTGTGCTAACAAAGCTTAACAAACTGAGAGACAGTATTTTTTTCTTTCTTTTTTTTTCTCATCAGATGAAACTGACACAGTAAAGAAACTGTAACTGTGAATAGGGTGGGGCTGTTTAAAACATAACTTACTCTCTTATTGCTTTCTAAATTAAGTCTCTGTCTTGTAGGATTAGTGTGAATTTCTGAGAGACAAGTTGGAATTTCACTTCATGTTTCTGATTTGTTCCTCATAAAAGCTGTAGTTTTCTGGTAAATTGCAAAGGATTCCAGTTAGTAACCTTTGAATTTCAAACCTATCTTTCAGAATATTTATGCTAGTGCAAATGCTGTTATTCTAAAGACATTCTAAGTTTATAAGAGCAATGTTTAAAACGTGTCTCTGATTTTTGGGCTTTGCCGCTCATTATTTTCCTTTACTTGGATACTTAGTCCTGCATTAAGAGGTTGATGGTGTATTATTTTTGTCATAATCAGACGATGTGTATACACAGCAAAGTGACTAGAAATGTTGTGTGGGAGCTGCATGCAGAAAAAAGTAACGTAACCTCTTGTTATTTGCTCAGTTTAAATAGTCTGGTTTTATAGGACTAATGTATATTTCTGTGAAATAGGTTAGAATAATTGTACTACTGTGCATTTGTGTGAAACAAACTTAAAATACAGTAATTACTGTAACAATTTAAAAAAATCACTTATCTGAGATATTAGTCTCACTTTGCAATACTAGTATGAATTTGTATAAAGCAACTTTGAGTACTTTACTCTGGCCATTTTTATCACAGTCATATATCTGAGGTATATACAGTCAAATAGATGTTAAGTGATGGGTACTGACATTGTCATATTACAATGACAGCAGTTTGGATGATCTTTTCTGGTTTAAAGCAATGAGGAAGGTGAATCTAAAAGGACATGCACATCTATGTGTGGCCTAAAAATGTATGGGGGAATCATGGTTTGAAAACTGCCCAGTGTTCAAGATAAACTTAATCCTCCACTGCTTTACTTAGATATACTCTTCAGCATTGCTACTTATGGTGTAGTACTAACTATTTAATCATTACCATTCCTGCGTTTTTTATTTTTCTGTTTATCTCACTGTCAGCTGGGGACGTGCACCAGAAAAAAGTAAATAAGGAAAGGCAAGGCTATAGAATTCTGCTACATCCTTCTGATGGGTCTATATTATCACAACGAAAACTGACTTACGCGAATGTGTTTTGAGCAACACAAATACATCCAATCGCATTTAAGGGATTTGATGAATTTGTCATATGGCAATGAGATGGTTGGCCACTTCCCGGAGTTGTCCTTTCCTTCCGTACAGTGTGATCTCGGAGTTGGTATATTTAGTTGGGGGGGGGGTGGAGCCCCCCACTCTATTTATGATGTTAAATGATTTGTTTTTTGCGAATGGCCACGTACGTTTTTTCCCTACGGTAAAATTGGCTTACATGGCCGTTCGCTCTTTTGCATTTTCATGCATTATGTGTCGCAAAAAATGCATAAGCCTTAGCCAGTTTTCGTTGTGATAATATAGACCCTCCTCTGACATAATATTTTGGTTATACAAGGAGCAGCAAACCTTTTTGAGAAAGTTTATACAAACTGGTGATAATCTTCTTAAAATTACAGTAATCTACCAGTGTAGTACCTCGCAGGCGGTTTTGCTCAAGTTAGGGCATGTCCACATTGATTGGCAGGTCATCGCACATCTGATTGACAAGGTATGCTAATTTAACAATGACAAGGTTCTGCTAATTTCCACTGTCCTAAACTAAGTACTTTTAACTACTGGTTTAACACATTGTTGCCACTTATTCAAATCACAGGTGCCATAGAAAAATGTAAGGTAGTAATATGTATAACAGCAAGAACTTTATTCTTCTCTGTTTTATGTTCACCTGCCTGCTCATTGAGATATCAGAAGGAAGAACTCTGAAATGTGTGACCTTAGTAAGTCATTATTTCCTACAGGTCTAAAACAAAACTTCTTTCCTTGACTACAATTTTTTCTGTTGCGTGTTGTTACCTGTTCTGGTTGGCTCTCTTTCCTACCGGCAAGTGACATATGATTCTGCAGATGCACTCTGTCTTCTTTGAGTTTCCTGCTGTGCTAACAAACAGCCACAGATGCGCTGAAACATAACAAGTATCGACACCTCCGAATTCAGTCAGTAGGCATAAGAGACTTATGTGAGTTTCATCTTACTGACCATTCCTTGTGATTCTTCTGCTGGGGATAATAAACACTGACCCATTACCCTCTTCTGAGCTTGCACACTGTGACAGCAGCTTGTTAGGAAGAAGAAGACAGCCCTGACCAGCAAGAATGTGAAAGAGGGCTCAATAATCCCATAACCTCTTAACTAAAACAACATTTTCATAAATTGTGCAAGTTTGGGATAAGCTAAATAGTTCATACAACTAAACCCATGTGATGGAACAGGCTAATATAGTTGCTTCTTGCTTTAAACAAAAGAAATGTGGTAAACAGAAACCTCAAATTTAATATAACACCAGTACCATTCTTTCTACAAACAAGCACAATCTTAAAATACAGCATTTCATTTCCCCTAGGGTACTGCTTCCTGCTTCTTTTTTCAGATAACAGTCTTACAGATGATCATAACTGACAGCTACATGACAGCTAATTAATATGAATGTAGCATGGCCGTGTTAGGGGCGGGGATTGCTACTGCGCATCCTGCAAGGTGCTACACTGGTAGATTACCAAAATTACTCCTTTGCTATGATAATTCTTAACAAAAATTATCGACACTGATTGTATTGCTTTTTTATTTATCTTCAGGCTATAAACTAGCACAGCTGTAAGTTGCAGAAATTTTCAGTGAGAACAAAAAAAAATGAATGAAACAAGCAAGCAGGAACAAAAAAAAATGAATGAAACCAGCAAGCAAACAGCATGTCAGTAAATATTAAATAAAACACAATGATCTACATTCTGTTCAGACCACATATTAATCTCTGCCATCCTAGTTTCGGCAGTAACCCATGAATCTGATGTTCTGAGTAATAAGCCCAGTCATAAGACTACAAGAATCACATAGCTCAGTTAGAGTGGAAGGAGATTTGATCTTGCATAACTTTGACTTTAAAAGTCTATGTTAATTTCAGTGGCTTCTTAGGGTAACTTGCAAGTGCTGCTTTAGCTTTCCAATTCTTATATGTGCATCTAAGGAAACTAAGCATATGTGTGTGTTATATGTGTGTGCCTCTGGATGCATGTACTGAGTTGGGCCAGGATATCCAATAAATAAATACCACTCAAATTAATTAACCAAGGGTAGAGAAAAGCCCCCCACTCAAGCCAGTACAAAGAGTACTGTAGCTAACTTTTACATTTATTTATGTGTTGATGTTTGATTACTAGGAAAGTCCAACTGGGTAGGAGCCCATTTTCAGTGGAGAACAAGGAGAAAAGCTCCAAATCTCTTTTTGGTAATCATGCTTTAATTAAAAAAAAAAGTGTAAAAGAAATGAACAGTGACATAAAGACACTAGTAATAATATGCTAATGATTTTTTCCTGGTCTCCTTTGACACAGGTGTCATAGGTTTGTCACTCTTGGGTTATATTGATGAATAACTGTAATAGAAACAAAGCAAGAAACAGTGGAATTTGATTTTAGAATAATTGAAATGTCAGTACCCCACAGAAGGGTATCCAGACATGCTACGTGGTAGAGGAAGCATGATATGATCTGACACAGTTTTGAAGTGCAAAACTGGATTGGAGGATGCGTCAGTCATTGAACTCAATGCTGCTGAGGTGCCTTAAATAGCATCACACTATTCAGCACATTATAGTTTGCAGTCACAAGTATTAAACTCATTCTTTTGTATTGCATGTCTGAGGGAAAGTGGAAGTTCATATTAAAATCTGAAGTATGATTTTCCACTGTAAGGAAAGGTTCTACATCCCTTCTTGCAAAATTACCTTACAAATGTGTGGAGATTTGTACTGTATTTATGTGTTCAGCAATGATTTTCAACACTATTCTTAGTATGTTCAGCTCTATGGTTGACATACTCTATGGAAAGAAGAAATCAGCAGGCAGCGACCCCAATCATTTTCACAATTAGTGATGGACACAAAAATGTCCTTCATTGTTCGTTTATACCACTACTCATTGCCATAGGCACTGGTTTGTCTTGAAACATGGCATATCTTGTTAGAGACTACGTATCATGCTATTGAAATGAAGGAAGCATTGTCATTTGACTTGGCAGATATGCCTCTAGGTGATGACAAGTTACTGCCATGCAGCTGGAATGAAAGGCTAATTATTCTCCTGGTATTGTGATGATGTTTGTTATTCAGTCCAGCTGCTAATATTTGGAACGTCTGATAAAAAGGACAGGCTAGAGAAAAATACACTATTAACTGAATGGAACAGGAGGACATTTTCACCTGCAAGATCTGTGGTAGTATAAGGAGTCTGATCTGAACAGAGATGCAGGGCAGTGGTATGATGACTCTGACTAATGGTAACTGTAGGAGTAGTTTAGCGACTTCACATACTGATGAGAGTGCAATGTTTAATAGGAGACTATAATTATCTCTGGGATAGGGGATGAAATAGGCATAAGATTCATTCCTACCATGTCAACACCATAACTGTAGTGCCCACTCATTACTAAGATGAAAAAAAAAACAGTTTTGAACTCACCCTGAATGAAGTGCTTGGCATGTGGCAATAGCAAATGCAGGTCAGGCTTCCCACTCTGTTTTCTTATATTATAGATCAGGCTGATAGAGACTCTTAGCTGCCTCAGTCAGATGGAGAGTGTTAGAGAAATATGTATTAATATGTATGTTTAGTGCTTATTAGAAGCTAAAAGAGTTAACACATTTCATTCTATTTTATGTACAGCTTAATTCTGTATGAAATTATAAGATGATTTTTCAAACCACAGTATGCTTTCTAAAACTGCAAGATGCACCCTGACCTAGTATTTGCTAGCACAGCAAAATTCATGTTTATGCCTTTTGGAAATGTACTGAGAAGCAGGTGATTATCTGCTAGGTCAGGAAAATGTATGAATAGTGTATGAATAGAACAATACTGTTTTCTATAATATGATTGAATATGAACAATCAGCTCTGTTTGTGTTATGAGAACATGCACAGCTGCGGAAAAGAAGAGATACATGAAACAAAAGACTGCTTGAAGAATCTGTACTTGCTTTGTGCTCGAATTAGCTATAGTACCTTGAATGGTAACATAACATAGTAGGAAGTTGTATTTAACTGGTGGTCACCAAGGCCATGTTGTTTTTCTTAGGAAGTTTTTCATAAAATTGATAGTGCAAGCAGAAAATCATGGACAAACAGCTGCTATGAAATGATGATGTTAAAACTTGTGATCTGTTATGTCAGCTTGGTAGGCAATGTCTTGTTAGAAAGTGTATAAAGATGGATTTTCTTCCTGATTTTAGTTAGACAAACTCTGTATTAGCACATTTTTGTCTCCTTGCTGCAAGATTAAAGTGCCTTAACCTGAACCTGCCGTGTATTGATCATTTTTGAAGTTTATTTTTCCTTTGACAGATTGGCCCTTCGGACCAGAAAACTCTCACTCTAGCTCAGGTCAGATGGGCCCGGTGGCATGAAACCATACGGGGAAGAGGCCACATCGGTTCTTCTGCTCTGAAAGACCTCCGACTGAATTGTCATTCAAAAGAGGCCAGCCACTGTTTCTGATCTGCGATTGGAGGGCAAGTCAACGGTTCCAGTGAGACGATCAATCACGGAGGCTCAGGTAAGGAGGAATTTACCTTTTCTTTGTTTCAGATCAGGGAATTGTCGCAGTATTTGTTTTTGTCAGGGAGATTTTATATAAATCAGGGACAAAAAAGATTACTGTCTTGTCATAGATCAGGGAAACAGGATAGGTAGGCAGTTATTCTAGATAAACTGTGAAAAAGAGAATATCGTGGTACCACGTGATAAGAAGGGTTATGTAACAATTTCTAATTAAGTTAAGACAACATGGGAAATAAGTGCACAAAAAGATCCCGAGATCCGCCATTAACCAAAGACGCGAAATATATGCAATTACAGCGTGCCGATAACGTTAGGTACTATACAAAATGGGTTAATAAATACAAATTTGATGGCAAATTAGATAAACCTTCACTTATCAAACTTGTCAAACAACTTAAAACAGACACAAAAGGTCAGGTAAAAAAGCAACGCCAATTGGGAGTTCCTCAGGCACACAGGTGGCTTGAGGAAGCAAACCGCAGGGAACAAAAGATTAAAAATTCAAAAGCAATGTTTTTAGACAAGGAAGACAATAACCTAGTAATAGCATCGGCCCCTCCACCCCCTCCACTTCCCTTACCAGAATATGAAGCGAGTGGACAAGCTGATCCACCTCCGCTATATCTGTCCCTGCAAAACCAAAACTGTTTGTCAGAGATCCTGTCGAGACTAGGTCTCATACGCACAACTTAAGAGGGGATATTGAATTATATGAAATAAATAAAAATTCACAAGCTATGAGTGAAGAAGAGATATGTCCACTCATAGAAGTACCAAATCCACAGGCAGGACAGGCAGGACAGGACCCAACTCTTCTAGTATATAGGCCGTGGACACCGGAAGACATCCGGAAAGCCACAGAGGGAATTCCCCATCCAAAAGTTAATTTTAGAAAATTCTTAGAAGACTTACAGGGCATGAGGTTAAGTTACCATTTAAATGGAGAGGAAGTAGAAAAAGTAGTCAGACAAATCGTAGGTCCAGATTGGCACATGATCAGTGGCAACTGGAATCCCCGTGACGCAGAACATAGGCCACTCCCACATAGTAACGCAGAACTGGATAACAGAGTAAAAGGTCTGACAGACCGAATCTCTGAGAAATGGAAGCCTAGGGCTGACTGGACTTGCATTAATCAATGCATCCAACAAGAAGGTGAAACTGTTGATAGATATTATGCCAGATTATTAGAGTGTTTTAATAACCATTGTGGAATGCAGGTACCTGAAGACCAAACACATGATTCTCCATATGAGCAGCAACTAAAGAATGCATTTTTGAAGGGTAGTATTGCACCCATAAGTAGTTTTATTACAAAGCACATAGTAGATCATTGTACGAGTAGATTACAGTCATTACTTGAATATGCAAGACATGCTGAAAGGCAATTTAATAGCAAAAAGAAAAAGAAAACTCAAGTATTTGCAGTGGAAGATGGAGCAGAAGTCTTTGTAGTACAGTCCGGGAAGAAGGGTAAGAAAAATGCCCAGGGAAACAAATAATCTGATAAGTGATCAGAAGAGTTTGAAGAGAGAAAGAAAAGGGGTGAATGTTTTAAATGAGGAAAAAAGGGACATTTGGCAAGGGATTGCAGGCAAAATAAGAAGGTAACCACGGAAGACAAGGAGGGTGAGGACTGACTATATGATAGTCAAGAATCACTAGAAGGGAATAGCCAAGAAAAGACAAATGCAAATGTGATAGAAGGAGTAGAGAATGTGATAGAAGAAATAGAGGAAGTACAAGAAATCACCGATGGTGAAGAAAATGAAATCTTAGACTTGGCATTATTGAGCCTAGAGCTCTACTTAGCAGACACAAAACCGGAAGTTACACTTCTGGTAGAGGGGAGGGAAGTTAAATTCCTGTGTGAATCAGGGGCTTCACGGACCCTGATACATTCTTCCAAACTACCAGAAAATTCAGAATCACTTGATTGCATATTAGTGAAAGCAGTTAATGGACAGCTGTATCGGGAGCCACTCTCCCACAACATAGCAATAACTGACCCTGTTTCAGGGATGACCCAAAAAAGCAAAATTGTTGTTTCTGCAAAATGCCCAGTAAATCTTTTGGGCAGAGACCTTATGCAGATATTTGGCATAGCAGTAGTTCCAACCATGCAGGGTATGGAAGCACAGTGACAAATGGATACTTTTGTGGTGCGACCGGAGGGTGAAACATTTTATTGGTACAGCCAGGACTTGGTTACGACTGGTCCAGGGGCAGTAACCGAAGAACTGATGAATGTAGCCATCAGTAAATCCCCCTCCCTTGACACTGATAAACAGCATTTGTTGCATTGTACTCTATATTACTGTAGCAAACCAGGACCTGATAAAGAATATGAGCAAGAACTGTTTAGAAACCATGCTAAGAGATTAGTATTACGTAATCTGTACTGGGACACAGTAGGAAACAGTGTAGTTAGCTGTTCATTGCCCCAGGAATTCCTAGCACTTTACAAATCTAATCGATTACCACATGTCAGTTTGACTAAAGATAAGAATGTGAGGTGGGCAGACCTAGGAGAAAAAGTCACAAGGTGGGAAAAACAGACAGAATTAGAACTTTCAGAACAGGGAGTACAAAAGCAGAAATTGAACTGGATAACACAGACACACCCAGCTGTGCACTTGCAGGCAAGTGAAGACAGCTGAGTAGCACTCTTACTAGAGGAAGAGGAAAAAGCCTTACGAGGCATACCAGAGACTCTCTGGTCAACAGGGAAATCAGATGTAGGACTTATTCATACAGCAGGACCAGTCACTATCATGCCAAAGTCAGCATCCCTTAAGAAAGGATGCAGAAGTAGGAATCAAACCTATAATAGCAGCCTTACTTAAGGAAGGAGTATTAATAGAATCTCCCGATTCGCCATGTAATACACCCTTATTTCCTGTTAGGAAAGCAAATGGAGAATGGCGTATGGTCCAAGATTTACAAGCTGTAAATGACACAGTTATACCTAGAGCACCTACGGTGCCAGATCTACACACCTTATTAAATGATTTGAAACCTCAACAGAAGTATTTTTCTGTGGTAGATATTAGCAATGCATTTTCCTCAATACCGATACACCCTGACAGCCAATATTGGTTTGCATTTACATTTCAGGGGAAAAGGTATACATACACGTGACTACCACAGGGATATTGTGAGAGTCCAACAGTATTCGCACAAGAAATGGCAAGTAACCTGGCGGGATTTATCCCACTGAAAGGCAGCCAGATTTTACTTTATGTAGATGACATTCTGCTGGCAGCCCCCACCCAGCAAGAATGCAGAGAAGATACCATAGCATTACTACAATTTCAAGCCACTCAAGGACACAAAGTCAACAAAAACAAACTGCAACTTTGGAAAAAACAGGTTAAATTCCTGGGATATGTAATATCCAAAGAAGGCAGAATATTAGATGAAGACAGAAAAACAGCAATATTACAAGCACCCAAACCGACTACCAAGAAGGAAATTATGTCCTTCCCAGGTACGACTAATTTTTGTCGGAGTTGGATTCCAAACTATGCCTTGGAATCTGCTCCACTGACCAACTTAATATTCAAGAAGCCTATGGCAGCATAAGATTCATTACAATGGACACCAGAAGCAGAATCAGCTTTCTGCAAATTGAAACAACCGATAGCATCCTCATTAGTATTAGGATTACCAAACTATCATAAACGATTTTTCCAAACTGTAGATTGTAAGCAGGGCTATATGACATCAGTGTTAACACAGCAACATGGGGACAAACAACGCCCCATAGCTTACTATTCATCACAGCTAGACCCAGTGGCGTGATCCTTGCCCCACTGTGTACAAGCGGTAGTCGCAGCTGCAATGGCAGTGCAGGCTTCAGCCTCGGTAGTGTTGTTCCACCCTCTCACATTGAGAGTGCCTCATGCAGTCGCGATTATTTTACTGCAAGAAAAAGTAGCATATCTTTCTCCTGCTAGACATCTTTCCTGTATGACTATACTCTTGAGCCAACCTCATATGACAATTGAACGATGCACAACTTTGAATCCGTCAACCTTGCTCCCAACCCCTGCAGATTGCAAACCACACTGCTGCCTGCAGGAGATTGAGCAAAAGACACTGCCTAGAAAAGATCTCACGGATGTTCCCTTGGATGATGCCGAGGTGACATACTATGTGGACGGCTCGTGTAGAAAGGGTCCTACAGGACAGAATCTAGAGAGGTATGCAGTAGTTTCTGATACTGAGATTTTAGAAGCAAAGTCTTTACCACACAACTTATCTGCACAAGCAGCAGAATTGATTGCTTTAACAAGGGCATGTATCTTGGCAAAGGATAAATGTGTAAACATTTTTACTGACAGTCAGTACGCTTTTTCTACTGTACATGTTTTTGCGCAGCAGTGGAAAAATAGAGGAATGATAACATCTACTGGTAAACCAATTAATCATGCGCAATTTATTTTAGATTTGTTAGAATCTATTCAGTTACCTCAGAAAGTAGCTATTTGTAAATGCGTAGCTCATACCAAACAACAGGATAGGATTTCAAAAGGTAATGCGAGAGCTGATACAGCTGCAAAGCAGGCAGCTTCAGCTTCAGAAGTATTTCTTTTGAGTGAGGAATTACAACCTTCTGAGATTTTAGATTTAGAAATGTTAAAAACAATGCAGACACTTACTACAAATGTAGAAAAACAAAAATGGATAAAACGAGGAGCAATTCTTGAGAAAGGGATGTACATCTCCAAAGAAAGAAAACCAATTTTACCATCTAACTTGTTCAGATATGCAGCTTTGTTGAGCCATGGGCAGTGCTATGTCTCAACAGGGGGGATGGTACAGTTAGTGAATCGAGTGTTTACAACGTATGGATTTACAAACTACACAAAAAAATTTTGTGCAACATGCCATGTTTGTAACAGGCATCATGCACAGGGGGCACTGAAGCCTAAGCAAGGGAGTTTCCCTACACCACCGTATCCATTCCATACTATCTGTATGGATTTCATAGAACTAAACAAATGCGAAAATAAAAAGTACTGTCTTGTCATTATAGATATGTTTTCCAAATGGGTGGAAGCTTTTCCGACCAAAAATCCAGATGCAGCTACGGTTGCAAAAGTCCTTGTTAAAGAAATTATTCCTAGATTTGGCATACCGGAAAAGATCTATAGTGACAATGGCATACACTTTGTAAATCAAAACATACAACAATTGAGCCGTTATTTCGGGATTTCTTTGAAAAACCATTGTGCATACCACCCCCAATCTGCAGGATTAGTAGAGAGGCATAATGGAGTTTTGAAAAATAAGCTTAGGAAATTGATTAGTGAGACACAAAAGGACTGGGTGCACTGTCTGCCTCTGGCACTGTTGAGCATGAGAACTGTTCCAAATGCAAAAGGGTTAACTCCTTTGAAATACTGTTTGGGAGGGCATATTGTACACCTCAGTGGAAAGCTCTCATGCCTGCAGACCAGGAGGCTGACAGTTCATTTGCAGAGTATATGAGGCGATTTTTGAATAACAAACTTCTGCAGTTAAATTCTTTTTCAGATAAAGAACAAGCCAGACCATCGGAAGCAGCAGTAGTCCCAGGCATGTGGGTCTGGGTGAAGGTCGTGAAAAAAAGAAATTGGAGTTCTCCAAAGTGGGAAGGGCCGTACCAAGTGCTACTATTAACACCCACTGCAGTCAAGATCACAGAGCAAGCGTCCTGGATTCATCTGACACACTTTAAATTGGTTAAGAACTTTGAACTGGACAAAAACCTTGTTACTGTTATACAACGAGAACAAAATGACCAGGTATAGAGTAAACAGGGATGCAGAACAACATCAGAAAAATTGCATGATCATCCTGTTAGCTATACTGATAACAATGATCTTCTTGCTGTGGCCTTTCCTTTTTTCAGCCACATGAGTTGAACTGAACAAACGTGATGCATTACTCATAGACTGGCATCCAAACTTTAACACTTACCAAGCAATTAAATATGTGTATGCTGAGACTTTTAATGTTTCAAACTGCTGTATTTGCACAGCTATACCAACAGAATACGGGGGATTATTAATGACTGCTGTCCCCCTAGGGGTCAATGAGATCTGGGAAAACTTGATTTTTGATACTACACCTGTGAAATCACAAGACAAAATAGCATTGTACCTACCTGTTACACAAAAAGGAATTATATGTTTTTATAAAAATGACACTATTCAGGTAGGTTGGAGCAATTGCAATGTGACTGTTTCTTATAAATGTTATATTAAGGCTAATAAGGCAGAAACTATCTGTGATGCAAACTATGACTCATATTTTGAGAAGATGAAAAAAAGTGTTAGTGAAATACAACATAATCCTGTTCTTTTGAAGCAACTTTCTATTACTGACAAGAAAATGTTTCATGCAGGGCAAGCATATATCAATACTAAAGTAGAGAATTGTTATTTTGTTTGTGGGAAGAAGGCATACAAATGGCTACCTGAGAATTGGTCCAGCAGTTGTTTTTTGGGTTACCTGGTTCCGGCCATACGACACACTGCAGCTTTGCCTCAAGGGAAAATTCGAAATGTCAGAGAGGTCAGCAGTAAACCTGCAAATCCAATCAAGAAACCCGAGAATCCAGTGGGATGAATCGAAGCAGGGTGGAGAAACCATAACTCTGTGAAAAACAAAGATAAACTGATGCACATGGATTTGAGTGATACTATTATATCATGGGCAGGCATGGCCCCTGCATATGGCGCAGTGAAATTGATTTGGGAGCTGAGAAAACTGTCCAAACTTTTCGAAGTTATGAGCAATGCAACTTTTTCTGCTCTCGAATTAGTGACTGATGAACTAAATGCTATGAGAACTGTGGTGCTTCAAAACTGCATGGCTCTTGACTTCACCCTAGCGGCGAGAGGTGGTACGTGCACTTTAATCAAAGAAGAATGCTGTTCATATATTCCTGACAACCAGCATGAGATAAACGACCATCTTGAGGTGATCCAGCAAGTGTCAACCATGACCAAACCAGGCCCAAACCCTCTGACGGACTTTTTCCAGAATTTGTTTGGGGGGGTGGGGTTCCATCCTAATGAACATCCTGATTGCCATTTGTATGGGATTACTCCTATTAGGAGCATGCATTTGTTGTGGTATTCCCTGCATGAAAAAGTTAATCAAAGATTTTATAGACATATCAGTTTCTGAGACTTTGTATCAAAGTACTGAAATTGAAGAGTTGTTGAAAACTGAAATGCTTTCATAAGTTTAAACTGAATGACTCTCTTAATTGCAAATCCGAAATGGAAGAGGTTAGGAGAAGAAGCAAACTGTTTATGCTTTTGAAAATAGAATAAAAAGTATTAACAGGGGGGAAATGTTAGAGAAATATGTATTACTATGTATGTTTAGTGCTTATTAGAAGCTAAAAGAGTTAACACATTTCATTCTACTTTATGTACAGCTTAATTCTGTATGAAATTATAAGATGATTTTTCAAACCACAGTATGCTTTCTGAAACTGCAAGATGCACCCTGACATAGTATTTGCTAGCATAGCAAAATTCATGTTTATGCCTTTTGGAAATGTACTGAGAAGCAGGTGATTATCTGCTAGGTCAGGAAAATGTATGAATAGTGTATGAATAGAACAATACTGTTTTCTATAATATGATTGAATATGAACAATCAGCTCTGTTCGTGTTATGAGAACATGCACAGCTGTGGAAAAGAAGAGATACATGAAACAAAAGACCGCTTGAAGAATCTGTACTTGCTTTGTGCTCGAATTAGCTATAGTACATTGAATGGAAACATAACATAGTGGGAAGTTGTATCTAACCGGTGGTCACCAAGGCCACGTTGTTTTTCTTAGGAAGTTTTTCATAAAATTGATAGTGCAAGCAGAAAATCATAGACAAACAGCTGCTATGAAATGATGATGTTAAAACTTGTGATCTGTTACGTCAGTTTGGTAGGCAATGTCTTGTTAGAAAGTGTATAAAGATGGATTTACTTCCTGATTTTAGTTAGACAAACTCTGTATTATAATGTTTTTGTCTCATTGCTGCAAGATTAAAGTGCCTTAACTTGAACCTGCCGTGTATTGATCATTTTTGAAGTTTATTTTTCCTTTGACAGAGAGCGGCAGAGACACCTGGACATGGACCGGACTGTTTTGCTTCCCCTGTCATTTTGTACAGCAGGCTATGGAGAAAGGAATCAAGGAAGGCTTCTGACAACTTTGATGGAAATTGTAATAATGAAATGTGTCAACAGTATGTGGTCACCACTTTAAAAGCCTGATACATGATTTGCTATTGGTATTTGCATTACACATTTAGCATACAGAAAACATTTATTCTAAATGATTGTCACTATTAAAATGACATCCTGACCCCATGTACAAAAGTGGGAAAAAGAGGTTGTAGATGAATGGATGGATGGAAATGAGTTTTCCAGGAAAATGATCTTATTCCCTATAATGTGGGAAAGAATTACAGATATACAAAACAGTATCTTTATAATATTTGCTTTATAGTGATGGTCTTGTCTTATATTTTGTGCAGTTACCAAAGGAAGACAATCTGCAAAGAGCCTTTGAACCATGTGCTATGAAAAAAAAACTCTAATTTTAGAAATGGATATGTTGTTGTACAGGTGATCATGGGTTTCTCGGTGATAGTCTGCATCATGGAGGTTGTTGAAATGTCCTTATAAATGTACCTGTACTGGTCCAAATGTGGATTGCTATAGACTTGGGCGAGCTCAAACTCATACCCAAGGGCAACCACAAGAAAAATGAAAGACTAGATTTTGACAGAAATAACATTCCATAGATTACTAAGACAGCTTTTTTTTCTGGATTAAGGAATCTAAAAGTACTGCATTTGGAAGATAATCGGATAAGCAGTATTCCATGATCTGACACAGCTGGAATGACTGCGCATCAAATGGAATCAAATACAGATCTTTTCAGAACTGCTTTTCTAGGGCAATCCAAAGCTTTTGAGGTTGTAAGTAATGAGTGACTGATGGTGCACTTCTATTTTGCACTGTGTGAATCTTAAAGTTACACAGCTAGGTAAGGTTTGCTAATTTAGAGGTGTATCCATTTCACTGGCGCTGGTCCCAGCAAAGATTAAGGGTGATATACACTACTTTGATGTATGTGGTTGTTTTATCTGATGGTTGATATTATAAGCAAAACTTCAGTATCATTCACAAGAAATGTTGTTTGTATAAATAATAAAATTGTTACCCTTACTTTTTATTGATGAATTTATACTGCTATGTGAAGTGAATACTGATGGTTTAGGGGTAGTATGGCCTTGTAAAATAATACAACTTAGAATAGTGGAAGACTGTTCCTTCTCCTGAAGTCAAATGTATTTATCTGTCTATTTATTCATGTATTTATTTATTGTCATTTTTTGAATGGAAAAGTCTGACTGGGCTTAGGAGATTAATTTTCATTGGAGCCCTGGGGAGAAAAGCTCCAAATATATATAAACAAACAATGTTCTGATGAAGTCCTGATTGTGGACAAAAGCTCTTAACATTGTCCTGTTGTAACAATAAAAAATATTGTTTTCTTGGATTTTACATTGTTTTTTTTTCCTTGTGAAGCATCCTGGACTACCCCGAGAGTGTGTGCGGGTTTGTAGTTTATATAGCTCAATGTTATCCCTGGTTTGCGGTTTACAATATATTTGAGGCAGTTGAATCATTTACAGTTGAAAACCAAGGATACACAATGATAAGATATATTCCACAGAGACCTTCAAACAACAGCAGTCGTAACACATGAGGAGGAAGATGAAGTGTATAGGGGAAATACATAAGTACAATATCTAGTTAAGACTAGACAGGAAATGTGGATCAGGAAATGCAGTTACTAGCACAGGTGAAGAAGGAAAATAGGTAAGAGATTAGCCAGGAATGGAACAAGAGTAGATCCCAGGTGTTAGATCAAAATTCCTTTAGGGTGGCTTAGAATGCTTGCAGGCTTGGGTTAGATCTAATGGGCAGTGGGATGGAGTTCAAGTTTTTTGCAACAGTGTGGAAGAAGAGGCAGAGCCCAGAAAAATTATTGGGTTTGTAGATGAAGATGAGATGTTTGTTCTTTGAGTGAAGGGAACTGTTCATAGGTTCATAGGTGTGTACTAGGCTAATGGCCCAGGGGCCTTTACAAGCCTAGGCATAGGATTACCCTGGCATCATGCCACCTGATCTTAGTTCGCAGTGTCTCTGTTGAGTAGAAGCACTGAAGTTATCCCCGGGGTGAATTTTCTATTTCCCATCCACTCATCAAGATTTCTCTTGAAGAGGGTCAGCGAGGTGCTCTGCTTGACATGTATGGGAAGTCTATTCCATAGCATGGGCAGTCGCTGGGTTATGGATCTGTCTCTCCAGTACATTCTGTTGATTGTGGTAATGAGGTTGAGGTCTCTGGAGCTTGTGGTGTGGATGGATTGGGATTTCTTTAGGTGTAGCATTTCTAACAGAGCTGGGTCAGACATGGATATGTAAGTCAAGCAGAGATCACCTCTAAGTAGGCAATATGAGACAGAGAATAGTTGGAGTTTTTTGAGTCTGTCCATATAGGACAAGTGTTTAAGGCCTAGGATCCTCTTTGTGAGGTACTTTTGCAGCCTCTCCAGTTGTTGCAGGTGTCTAGTGAGGTACATGCCAAATGGGGCATTGTACGTGATGATTAGCCTAATGAGGGAAGAGTAAAGGGAGACAATGACCTCTTTTATCCTGGATGCAAAAACTTTAGTAATGAGATGTGCCACACAGAAGGACTTTCTGACCACAGTGGCAATGTGTTGATCAAAAGAGAGGTTGCTGTCAACCTATGTTCCCAGATCTCTTATAATGCCTTCTTTGTTCAGTGGACTACCATCGATGTGATAATTGATAGGAACTGGGCTTTTCCCAAAGGGGATGATGACACATTTTTTGGCATTGAGCTTAAGGCCATGGTACTAACACCAGTCGCTAGTCTCAGTGACGCCATTTTATAGGATGTCAGCATCACTTGGGGAGTTAAGAATAGCTCCCAACTTGCAATCGTCTGCAGACTTTGTCAGCCAGAGTCCCTTTGTGTTGGCCTGGATTTCAGAGAAGTAGATACCAAAAAGGAGAGGACCCAGGATTGAACCCTGTGGAACTCCACTCGTGACTAGTCAGCAGTCTGACTTGGAGTCAGCTACTTTCACACTGTGGGTTCTATCTGTGAGCCAGTTTGTAACCCAACTAGTGATATAGGGGTTGATGCCTAGCTTAGTGAGTTTTTCTATGATTCCTGAGTGAGGAATGGTATCAAAGGCCTTGGCCAGATCAAGGTAGGCTGTATAAACCACCTTGCCTTCATCCACAGGTCTGGTGACTGACTCAAAGAAGTCGACCAGGTTGAGCAGGCATGATCTACCCATCACAAAACCAAACTGTGTGTTACCCAGAGTCTGGAGATTCCCTAAATCCTTGTTTATCAGGTCCATGATGATGTGTTCCATAGCTTTGCATATCAGACTCATCAGGCTAATGGGGTGATAGTTCCCAGGCTCTGTAGTCGCTCCTCCTTTGTGGACAGGGATGACTGTAGTAGTGCACCACTCGGTAGGGACAAAGCCTGCGGTGAGGCTATGATTGAACAGGGCACACAAGTGAAGTCCCAATTCACTCTGTAGTTCATGTAGAACACAACCAGGGATATTGTCAGGTCCCATAGAAGCTGTATTCTAGGCCCTGGAAAGTGCAGTTTTACTGGGTGCCTGGCAATCTACTGGTATTGTGATTGGTTCTGGGGGGGGTAAAGTTGGCACTGAATCTGTCAGCCAATATATTGGCAATATCTTTTGGCTCGGTATAGGAGGTTCCATTGTGCAGTAGTTCAGAGCAAATCTGGGTATTGCCATGGAGATTCTTTACATAACTATAGAAGGCCTTGTGGTTGTCTTTACTATCTGCTGCAATTCTGTTTTCATAGCCAGCTTTAGAGCATTTGATGAGAGATCTCAGCTTTTTGTTGAGGCTGATAAGGGAGTTTTTCCATACTTGGGACTTCACCTTATTCCGCATCAGTTTCCTCCTTCTGTTGTAGAGTTTGTTTATGGCAGGGGGCCACGAGATTGGCTTCCTTTTTTTGGAGGAGAGCATCTTGGTTTACTTTGGTATGGCGAGACCCATGCATATGTGCACGTGTTTGTACAGCGCATTGGTGTATGATTTGGTGGTCATGCTACTATTCTCCATTTGCATGAGTGCCGTGAAGTTAGCCACCTCTGTTTTTGGAGCCCAAAATTAGCTTTGGAGAAGTTTTTCATGGTGGTCACCTTTGTGGGGGTGGGGGTATTAGGGATGTGGATTTCCAAAGTGATTAGTTTGTGGTCAGATCTAACCAGGGAAGACTTGACTATTGGTGTAGAGCAATGGTTGCCTATGTTAGTAATGACCAGGTCAAGGATGTTGCTACCTCTAGTGGGGGCAAGAATGGGCTGGTCCAGGGCACTGGAATTAATGAATTCTAGGAAACGTTGGGCAAGTGTATTGGTACATGAGTAGTTTTCCCAGATAATGGAGGGATAGTTGAAGTCGCCCAGTATGAGAGTGTTAGGTTGTTCCCTAATATTCTCCACTGTGCTTAGAAACATGGAGTGTGAGTCTTGGGACATGGTTGGGACCTATTGCAGCCTACAAACTGAATCACTGCCTTACCCAATGTTAGCTGCACCTGACGTATCTCTGAGATGTTGACAGTCTCAAATTTGATCTTCACATATATACATACATATATACATATGTTAGGATGCTAGCAAGGGAAAATGATGTTGAGAACAGGATAAGCAAAGGGTTTATATTTTTTGGTATGCACTATAATTAGTGGAAGTTGTTGAGGTAATGGGGGCATTCAGGCCAATTCAATGAGAGGAGAGCAGTGCAGTAAGGAGTGAAGTCTGTTGTGCTAGAAGCAAACTTTGCAGTTCCGGTAGATTTTGATGTTGTTTGGTTTACTAGTGCATGGCATAAAAAGTGATTATGCATTGTTTGAAGGTTTATAAGGACTGGAGCTCTATATAAGAGTGAAGGAAGGAGGTAAGTAGCTGTGAGGATGATTTTGTGGATGAATTTAAGAAACGTTTGTGATTTTAGAGCATGCCAATTATTTGGTGAGTTTATTTTTGTTGTTTTGGATGTGAAGATCAAATTTGAGACTGTCAACAATTATCATACTAAGTAGTCTTGTATGGGAACTACTTCTGTATGGGAACTACTTCTATTTCAGTGCTATTTAGTGAAAAGATTTTAAAGTTCTGTTTACAGGAGTTGTTGGCAAAAGAGGATAAGCTAAGTTTTTTTGGCATTAAGAAAAAGTTGGACATTGCAAAAAACAGGTCTCAGACTAGGTGAATGATTCTTGAGTTATTTGTAAGAGATGTGACAAGCTATTATAAGAGCATATAAGTGTGGAATCATCCACATACTAGATGAGATAGGACTGGGCAAGAGGCAGTATGAAGATATTGAAAAACAGGGGTACAATGATAGAACCTAGTGATACTTCAGTGGTGTTAGGGAGGTAAGTGCAAAACCTACATTTGTCTGTTTCTCCCACATGTTTAATGGACTTTGTAAACCAATGTGTAAGTAGTCCACTATTTTGGGCAGCCAATATTAACCTTTCATCTTTTGGTTTGAATTTGCCTCTCCTTAACCATTTGTGTGTTTGATTCTTATCAACATGAGGTTATTGCAGGAGTTTTCTATACTTGCAACTATATTTATGCATATTCCACATTTCTTGCTTTCTCTCTGATCCTTCACCTTATATTCTTTCATTTTTTGGCACATGCTGCCTGGTTTGCTTTCCATTCCCACGTGATGCCGATATGCTTCTGCTAGACTAAACAGGGAAGTCATCTTAAATTTATTCTCCTCAACAAAACTTTCACTATGTTTGGGTCTTGTGAGGTCAGCAGATATGTACGCAGTCCCATGATTGCAGATC
Source organism: Protopterus annectens (assembly GCF_019279795.1). Taxonomy (NCBI): domain Eukaryota; kingdom Metazoa; phylum Chordata; order Ceratodontiformes; family Protopteridae; genus Protopterus; species Protopterus annectens. The sequence continues at coordinate 689,351,793 of NC_056735.1, forward strand.
TATGCATGTAATTATTTTCAAGGAGGCCCATACCTCCTTCGGAAAGAGGACTATATAATTTTGGTATGCACTGATTTTTATAAATCATTTGATGAGCATGAAGCATCATTCTTATTTTCCTGTTTAATGTATCCAACACCTTTTGGGCCCAGTCAATCACTCCAAAACTGTTTTCAGGATTAATTTAAGTCTTCTAAAATATTCCTAAGTTTTTTTTTGCATTTGTTCATGTTTTATTATTGATCATTCATCAATTCCCAAATATTTATACACTCTTTCTTGCTCAAGTTCTTTTATATCACATTCTTGTCCCAAACTGATGTTTTCTTGTTACTGCAGCTTTCCTGCTTTAAAGGTTGCTTTTGCACATTTATCAAGGCCAAATGACATTCTTATATCATGCGAAAAAGTTTTGACTTCTTGCAGTTGTGCTTTCAGTTCCTCATCTGAACTATGACCCCCCCCCGCATAGAGATGCCCATGATACTTCAGACCCAAATGGTTTGGGATGCACAGCTATGCTTATAAGGGCCTTAGTGGTCATCAGCCTAATAACAATATATGAACCAATGAATACACACAAAAAAAAAAAAACAATGCTTCTGGTGGATAGCTTGGCCAGTGTACCAAGTATTTTTAACATGCACTGCCAATTGCAAGATATGGTGTTTGTTGACAGACATGCTTTGTAATAATTGCAAAGCAATGGCACTGCATATGCATAATTTGTGTATCATTACCATAGTAACTCAGAGTACCGCAGTGGTGGTGCTGCGGTAGCGTTGTCACCTCACAGTAAGATGCTGTCCAGTTCGACTCTCAGCTAGAGCATCTTCTGTGTGGAGACATGCGTGAATGGGCGTACCTTCATTGAAGGTTGTGCATCAGGGCTGGCAACTCGGCACGTAAAAATCAACTGCCAATCATTAGCGGACCGGAGTTCTGCTGTGGCAACCCCTAACCGGGAAAAGCCGAAAGACACAACAACCATAGTAACTCAGAGAGCAAAGTTTAGTTTATGTTTTCTATTTTAGAACAATTATATTTAGAGCCCATGTGTAAGTTGTGATTATTGTCTAAGGGATGTGTTTGTTTCATCTAACTATTACATGATATTGCTTAGAAGGCAAGAGTGGGTTAAATAATAACTGACAGCATATCAAAGCTTGCTGATACTTGTATTCCTTATAAATGCATTTATCACATTACTGATCACTGTGATATGTGTGTTGTCTAATGACATGTTAATAAACAGGACATCCAGTGTCTAATCCCTACTGTGAATTAAAGGAATCCGAAAATTCCAGTTTGTTGTTAAAATGACTGAAAACATTTGTGAAGGGTTTGAATCTGGTTGTCAGCCTGTGATAAATTCTATTATTATATTGAACCATTCTTCTCCATGGTATTAAAAGTTGGGTATAAAAGGTTATTCATGCTTGAATCTTTTTGCACTGCAAGTCACCATTGTATGTCACTCTGCTGAGAATATCAACCCTTGTAACAAAGACAGTGAAATTATAACAAAATAAACCAGTATGGAGAATCCACAGTTCTGAGAATTGTTTAAAAAATTGTGCAATTATTCATTTAAAGCTTATCACTTTGTTTTTTTTTTTTTGTTTTTAAGTCTGATTACAAGAAATATTCCAGATCTTGTGAAGCACTTGCTTTGCAGTTAAAAATATTAAAAGTGCTAATAGATATTGGCATGCAAACACATTATAGAGCTCCACATTTATTTTCTTTCTGAGCACTAAAGACAGTCATTTGCCTTTTCAGTGACAGAAAGTGAATCTGACCACTTACTTCTGAGTCCATTGCGCTACTAATAGGAAGACATGCTGTCATTTACAGGAAGCACTAAGGCCTCAGATAGTTTAGTGCCTAGTATTAAAAAGTGATGATGCATTGTTAAACTGGCAATTATGCCTTAACTTACTGATCTCAGGAATGTTAAAATTAGCTTCTGAGAATAATATTACATAGCAGAGAAAATTCATTATATTGTACTTGTTCATTTTGTATCTTCATTTTACTTAGTAATTAAAGACAGGCAAAGGAATATGAACCTGTGCTGCAAGGTTAGCCAAGGCAATGTCTCAGAGGTGAAGCTGTCTGCTTCATACCCAGAAACTGGGGAAAAGGATCAGTTCTAAACATCGAGCACTATTTATATAGTTTGTATGCTGTCTTTTGCTTCCCTGTAAAATAAACATGCTGACAGACTAAAAAAACTATTCATATATATTCTGTTTGCATTTGCCATTCTGGTCTGACTGAGTAGTGATTAAAAAATGGTTTGTGACTGTTCATTTAACCAATGAATACATTAAAACTGTTATAACAAGGGAATTCTTAAATGAGTTTGTCATTGATATTATGAATTCTTATTTAAAATGCATCATACAGTGTGAGAACTGGTCTCTAGCTCACTCACATGCTTTTAAAAGTAATGCAGTGTATTTTCAAGCCAGAATTTATCCAACAAATTGCAATTGTTTTGCAAAAAAATCAACCAATAAATGACCAATGAATGACTACATGTTTTATAATTTACTTTCCCTGACCCATTCATACTGAGATGATCTGCTATTGAGGAACTAATAAAATACTTTTCCCCTCAAATTTAAAACCATTTGAGTTAGAATAAACAATATTCTGCAGTTATTAGGAAGTGTAATTCTAATACATAGTATGACATTTTTCTTACACAGTCTGTTGCTATTAACTCATTAACCTATGTAATGTGGAATGTCACACCTCTAGCAGCCTACACACAACTTGCATTCTGAGAATTTTCTGAAAAAAACTTAAAAAGCATAAGATAAATAAACATAAATATTTTGTGAACAGTAAAAGCTGCTAAAACTGCACAAATAGCAATGTTATCAGTAAGAAGCATTTTACAGGGATAATAGTCAATGCGTTCATAGTCTTTCCCTAAATATTATCTAGTATAAGGCACACAAACCTTAAAATATATTTCTTGCCAAACTTTTACAAACAAATTCTCATATCTGGGAAACTGTACTACCTAGACATATATTATTAGAACACTTTTGTTAACCAAACATACATTTCAACGGCAAGAAATTCCTCAATAAATGCATGTTTATTGAGATATTTCCAGAAACATGAAAACATATAATTAATTGTATAATTAGCAATAAAACTAACACTGAATACTTCTAATGATGTGCAACTTACAGTGCAGATATTAAATAAAGTTTTCTTCAAAAACATCTAAGGCTTTACCTGATGTCATACAAAAGTTTAAGTCACTTGTTTTCTGAAGTACTCATTACATATGGAAATATTGTTTATTTTCATAATTATTAACACACAACAAGCAATATCTCAGGTATAGTATGATATAAATGGACATTGACAATACATTTCTCTGTCTCCCATCTTGGTATATCACACCACACCACTTAATAGGGCTCTCAGTTATGAAAATATAAATAATGAGTGACAAATGACGATTAATTTCTCTACTGCAACACATCGTAAATTAATAATCTTAGTGTCATTTTTTAATAAAGCTTTACTCTTTCTAATAATGCCTATAATTAGCTGGTAAGTTGCTTAGTTAAAGAAGCCAGACCCAAAGTAGGTTAGGATGCCATAAGGAGGTATAGGTGTAAACTGGAAATATGCAAAAAAGTTGTTTTATGCTTGAATGAGTTAAACACATGATGGTTAGACATTAAACAACAACTATTCCAGTAGTAAGCAGTTATGGTCTATGAGATAACATTGCTTATTTTTTTCTGCTATAACTCCATAACCCTGAAAAGGTCAACTAATTTGAGAATAGTCATGTGTTTAATGAAATTTGCAAACATTCTTTTATCAAGGCATTACAGTACATATGTAAACTTTCACTGGAAAAGAATCATGTTTCAGTAGCGTCCACTATGAGACACCAGTGATTTACAGGTCAGCAAGTAAAGTGGCCATTTCAAATGTGACATATTTGTAACTCTCAGATGCATCTACAGGCTGCATAATTGTTTCCTAACTTTTGGAAAGTTCCTGTGTTGCCCATTTCCTTTCTTGGATAGAGGGAGGTTTCTTTGTTCACCAGTGGCAGTGGGGAACTTAGAGCAGCCTATCTATCCCTGGAGGAGTGTTCCCAGCACAAGAATCTGGTAGTCTATTGGCCGTTTTGGACCAATTTCTAGCTCTTTCAAGTCCCCCTGTATAAAACCCACTTTGGCGAGGTTTTTGTGCTTGTTACTACTCAGCCAAGCTCCTTTTGGTCCGGCAGAGTGGTGCTAGCAGCAGAGAGGCCAAAAGAGCGACTGCTAACCTGATAAAAGTGTTTTTTCCTGCTACTATCTGGGCGACTGTCCAATCTAGCTAAACTGCAAGTATTTCTGCTTCTTGAACTGTTTTAAACTGTTTAAAGTTGTTTTTGCACCTGCACTTTTAAAGTTTGTCCTGTTTGTTGCATTTACCTGTTGAGGCTACACACTCAAGTGCGCTAGCCTGTGTTAAATATTTATTGCATTTTCCTGCTGTTCGTTGCAAAAAAAAAATAAATAAATAAATAAATAAATACATTATCCTTGTTTCCCATCTTTCCTAACCTAGAGTAGTCCAAATACAGGCTTTGCTGTATTCTGGACTTTTGGAAAGTTCCTGTGTTGCCATTTCCTTTCTTGGATTAAGGGAGGCTTCTTTGTTCACCAGTGGCAGTGGGGAGCTTAGAGCAGCCTATCTATCCCTGGAGGAGTGTTCCCAGCACAAGAATCTGGTAGTCTATTGGCCATTTTGGGCCAATTTCTAGCTCTTTCAAATCCCCCTGTATAAAACCCGCTTTGGCAAGGTTTTTGCGCTTGTTACTACTCAGCCAAGCTCCTCGTGGTCCTGCAGAGTGGTGCTAGCAGCAGAGAGGCTAAAAGAGCGACTGCTAACCTGATAAAAGTGTTTTTTCCTGCTACTACCTGGGCGACTGTCCGATCTAGCTAAACTGCAAATATTTATGCTTCTTGAACTGTTTTAAACTGTCTAAAGTTGTTTTTGCACCTGCACTTTTAAAGTTTGTCCTGTTTGTTGCATTTACTTGTTGAGGCTACACACTCAAGTGTGCTAGCCTGTGTTACATATTTATTGCAATTTCCTGCTGTTTGTTGCAAAAAAAAAAAAAAAGTTATCCTTGTTTCCCATCTTTCCTGACCTAGAGTAGTCCAAATACAGGCTTTGCTGTATTCTAGACTTTTGGAAAGTTCCTGTGTTGCCATTTCCTTTCTTGGATAGAGGGAGGCTTCTTTGTTCACCAGTGGCAGTGGGGAGCTTGGAGCAGCCTATCTGTCCCTGGAGGAGTGTTCCCAGCGCAGGAATCTGGTAGTCTGTTGGCTGTTTTGGGCCAATTTCTAGCTCTTTCAAGTCCGCCTGTATAAAACCCGCTGTAGAGTGGCTTTGCATGATTTTGTGCATAGCGCGGCATCGAGCAGCGCCGCTTATTTGGGTTTGAGCCTTGGAACTGATCTAGTTCTCATAATAAACACCCTATTCCTACGCTGAAGCCTAGCACTTACTCACTAAAGCAATTATATAAGTCAGCACTAAAAAATTAAAAGCACTACACCCTCACAAACTCCCCTTGAGTAACTTGTTCCCCATTGGCCCTTTTTTTCAATTATAAGGGAATTCCCAATACTATTCTAGCATGTCCAAAGGTCAGTTGTCAATCTCCTCTCCGGTCCAGCTGGTGAACATGGGAATCTTGAGGCAATGTTACAACTGCCTAATGTACACAGACAACCCTCTCCTCCTCCCAACAAATTCCAACACATGTGAGAGATGCAACAATATAGCCAAACTGGAGGCTAAGCTCTCTTAACTCAGTACTGGCATAACCAGTCAGGAGGAGAAGGAAACCACACTCACTACAATTCCAGTCTCACATAGACCTACCACGACAGCAAACCAAACACATAAACACACAAAAACATACTTGGAGGCTCTAAATAAAAATCTGCCTAAGCAGCAGAGACCTCCAAAGCAGACAACCAAGCAACCGCTACCCCAAAACAAAACACAAGCAACACATAGCTCACAAAGCCAGTGTGCCGAACAGTCACAGCCGTTAAGGCTAAACAACACACCTGATACACTTGTAATAGGTGACTCTATCATTAGGCACACTGACGTCCCGCTCACCAGGCTGAACAAGGAGAAGGTCACGGTGAGCTGCCTATCAGGCGCAAGGATCTGCCACATAACACAAGCACTCAGGTCACTCCAAGGCAAGTACAAATATGACTCAGTCATTGTCCATGCTGGTGTGAATGACCTGAGACGTACCTCCCTGGACTACATGAAAAGAGACATAGAGGAGCTCTCTGAACATGTAGCCCAGGCCGGTATGACCCTGACCTTGAGTAGCATCTTACCCTCACCAAGAATGATGCCACAGTATGAAGACAAGATTATCAATTTCAACAATTGGCTTAAGTATTGGTGTCATTCAAAGTGGATGCAATGCCTGTCAGCCTGGGATGACATGCTCAACAAGCCACGATGCTTCGCTAGGGACGGCTTGCACCTGTCACCCCTGGGCTTTTGAATATTGGCAAAGGCTCTTGCTACCCCCATAGTGCCTTTTTTAGGCAAGGCTCAAAAGACAAACCCACCTCCATAGGTATCACAAGGGATAAGAAACTAAGAGTAATGCTACTCAATGCCAGAAGTCTAAACCTCAAGATGCACGCACTCAAAACTCTCCTTAGCATGGAGAACATCGATATCTGTGCAGTACAGAAACCTGGTTCAAGGCTCTCGAGAGCACCCCAGCACTACCAGGTTATACCTCATACCATGCTTTTCGGCCCCAAAACTTGGACCGAACCACAAAAGGAGGGGGAGTATCAATATTCGTCAAAGATACCCACCCCTCCAGGTTGGTGGCACAGCACGAAGCATCAGAGACTATCCATGTGCAACTAACAGTGGGTAAAACTGCCTTCCAGTTTATAGCCTTCTACAGACCACCCTCCCAAACCCAGGAACCCCACTCGGCCTTCCTGAGAACACTGGAAAATATGAAGGTCTCTCCAAACACCATTATATTGGGTGACTTCAACTACCCAACCATAGACTGGGAGCATTACTCTAGCTCCAACACCCTAGCCCAAAGGTTCCTAGAATTTATAAACTCAAATGCTATGGAACAACTTGTTACCACTCCCACAAGAGGGGAAAACATACTGGACCTGATCATCACCAACATGGGGACTCTATGCTCCAGACCAGAAGTGTATCCCTCACTGGTAAGATCATAAACTAATATCACTGGATATTCACATCCCGACCCCACCCCATTCCCAGAAAACCACAGTGAAATACTTCTCTAAAGAAAATTTCACACTCCTCAAAACCGAGGTGGAATCCTTCAAAGCCCCCGTGCCTGTGGTTAATACGGCCCAGACCACAAAATCTTTTATAAACACATTCTATGAACACCTTCAGGAATGCATGGATCATGCAATCCCAAATAAAACCAAGACCCAATCCTCCAAAGGCAGATGTCCTGTCTGGTGGACCCCAGCCATAAACAAACTATACAATAGAAGGACGAAGCTACTACATGTCAGAGCAAAATCCCAAAAAGGGAAGGCATCTCTGGCCAGTATTAGAAAAAAACTACGGGCACTCATAAAATCGTCTAAGGCCAGCTTCGAGAGAAAAATTGCACAGGACACTAAGGATAATCACAAGGCTTTCCTTAGTTATGTTAGGAACCTGGGTGGGAATTCCCAGATATGCTCAGAATTAGTCCAAAATGACAAAAAATACACCAAACCCACAGACATTGCCAACATCCTAGCTGACAGGTTCAGCGCAAAGTTCTCCCCCCCTCCCCACCAAAAGGGCTAATATCTATCCCAGCAGAGTGCTGCCCCCCTGACATCTCAGATGCTCAGGTAAGAGCTGCCCTCTCCATTGCAAGAAACACAGCATCAATGGGACCAGACGGTGTCCCGGGCTGCGTCCTACATGAACTCCAAGAAGAGCTAAACCCAAACCTAAAACTACTGTTCAGTCTCAGCCTTACTACAGGATATGTACCCAAAGAGTGGCGTACAGCAACAGTGGTCCCTCTCCACAAAGGTGGTGCCTCAACAGATCCTGGAAACTATCGCCCCATAAGTCTCACTAGCTTGGTCTGCAAAGCTATGGAAAGGATCATCATGGACCTTTTAAATAAAGATATTGGGGACCTACAGACACTGGATCCTACCCAGTTCGGCTTTGTTAAGGGCAGATCCTGCCTCTTAAACCTGGTCGATTTCTTTGAAACAGTCACCAAGGCCATTGACAAGGGGAAGGTGGTCCACACAGCCTACCTGGACCTCGCAAAAGCCTTCGATACAATACCCCACTCGGGCATTATAGATAAGCTCACCAGCTTAAATATAAACCCCTATGTCACTAGATGGGTTGCAAACTGGCTCAAGGACAGAACCCACATCGTTAGAATAGCTGGAGCCATGTCAGACTCCAAACCAGTTACAAGTGGCATCCCACAAGGCTCAGTCTTGGGACCTCTCTTGTTCGGTATATATTTCTCGGAGGTACAGGCCAACATGGAAGGACTGTGGCTGACCAAGTTCGCAGATGACTGCAAACTGGGCACCATAATAGACTCTCCAGCCGACACAAGCATCCTCCAAAAGGGCCTCATAGAAACAGACAACTGGTGCCAGAGCCATGGCCTCAAGCTAAACGCCAAAAAGTGCATAGTCATCCCCTTTGGCAAAAACAAAGTGCCCACAAATTACCACATAGGTGGTAATCCATTAAGTACAGAAGAAGTAATTAGGGACCTGGGGACCCAAGTTGATAGCAATCTCTCATTTGACAACCACATGGCCAAAGTGGTTAGAAAAACATTTTATATAGCCCACCTAATCATGAAGGGATTCACATCTAGATCAGGGGAGGTCATCTTGCCTCTTTACTCATCCCTCATCAGGCCCATAATTGAGTACAATGCCCCTTTTAGGATGTACCTTACCAGACAACTGCAGCAACTGGAAAGACCCCAAAAGTACCTCACCAAGAGGATCAAGGGGCTCAAACAGATGCCGTAGGCTGCCTGGTTAAAGAAACTCCAGCTCTACTCAGTGGCATATCGCCTGCTCAGAGGCGATCTGTGCCTGACGTATAAAGCCATGTCCAACCCGGAATTAATGGACATGCTGCACCTCAGAAAATCCAAATCCCATCGAGCTACACGCTCGAGGGACTTAAACCTCAGCACTGAAATAAATAGGACATGCTGGAGGGACAGATTCATAACCCAGAGGCTCTCTTCACTCTGGAATAAAATCCCAGTCCAGGTTAGGCAGAGTCCCTCATTGACTCTCTTCAAGAGGAATCTTGATGAGTGGATTGGAGATCATAGGTTTACCCTGGGTATCACTTCTGTGTCACTGTTAGACAGAGGCACAGTATACTACCTCGAAAAAGGGCATAGCAAAATTAATTTAAAATGGGTGGCGAAAGCCATACACACTCTGGCTAGGCTTATAAATGCCCTAGGGCAGGTAGCCTAGTATGAGCCTATGAACCTATGAACCTATGGCTGTTCCAATGAAAGGCTATGCACTCTCTTGCAACAGCTATTAGTTGCATATAATTAGTGATAACTGGAAATTTTTGTCTCCTCATGATGAGTTAATTGGAGACTAAACTATTATTTGATATGAAAACAGACACTTTTTTACAACCAGTTTTCTAGAATGATTACAGCCAGATAGTACCTCTAATTAAAAGTGAAAGGAAGTGGACTTTTCTGGCAGTCCCTTTATTATAAAAATGGATTACAAAAATCTTTTGAAACTCCAGCCTTTTTTGAATATGGGTCCATTTTTGCGGTGTACAGCAGGCATGACTCATTTTATATAAGTAGAATCCCCAGGGCTCTTTGGCCTCTTATTTATGAGTATAATTATTACATTCAGAAAATGAATAAAGCTTTGAATTCATGTTCTAAATATAAGGAATTTTATTTTTGTGGTAAATAACTGACCAGAAAATGTAAGAGATGGCGACAGAGAGAATAAACTAGAAAAGAAAGAATTTTGGTGTCAGGTATATTTAAATGCCAATCAAAATCAAGGTTTGAATGATTATTTAAATTATAAATGTGTTTTAACGAAATAATCTACAACGTGTGCAGGTTTAAATAATTTATTGACATTATATTTTCTATGTTATTGATGCATTGATATAGGATTGTTTATGTTATTTGATTGGGAAATTTTATTTATGCGATTTCTTCTTTAGTATTTAAATTGCTCTTTTAAAATGTCCCTTTATACACTCTGATGCAGTCTTGTTAATATGTCAGTCATAACATGGAAGTACTTACTGTTTCTACTTAATAGTGACATCTACTGAGTAGAGTCTCCAAAATCCTTTTATTTTATTTTGATAACTGATGTTTCAATTTTTCACTTCTCTTGAGCTATTAGCTTATTGGTATAACTAGCAGTTGGCAAATGTGAGCAAGCCCCCGTCGTCAACACATGAAATAAAGTCTGACCAACGAAGGCTCCCATTTCACTAAGTGTGAGTAAGAGTCAAGAGATTGTACCTGATATGATAATCCAGATATATACAACTACTTTATCACAGTGTAATAAGCCAATTTTAATACCAGAGGAGTTCCACTTCCATAAAGAAAGACCAAGTAATGGACATTCTTAGATATGACATGTGGAGAAATGTGGGCAGGATATTACAGTGGTGACATTAGAAAAAGAGGAGCTTGTAACAGTTACAACCCCAATTTCAAACAAAAACATCCAACACTCTTAAAATGTATGATAGTATTTTATTGTGTAACACAGTTAAACCACATGAACAAAACCAGTTTCATGGTAACTTCTTCAGTCAGCATTATACACAGCATAAAACACATCTTTTAATTACCCAGTCCCACATCATGGGTTCTAAGAACATCAGTAAGATAAACAAAACATTTCAGTATTTGAAGTAGAAACAGTTTTGGTGAAAAATATTTTACTGTATACAGAGTCAATTAAAGATGGTAATATTTAATGACAACAGAAAATAAAAATAAACCTTAAAAATAGTAGTCGCCCTTTATCAATTAATATTATATACAAAATGTAGCCATTAAGTACCATAATGTCTTCTTTCTTTAAAGCCAACCAATCAAATTGTTTATTGACCCTATCAATCCCAATGAAAGTGTAACCTATTGGCTAATACATGTTCATCTGTCTATATTATGCATTAGATTTCCTGTGACATCATACATCATGAAGATGTTCAATGATATTTGCATTAAAAAGTCTATTTTCCATATGTAAAATGCTTTGCACATGCATAATACAAAGCATATATCCCTTTCAGTAGTATATATTATTAAACTATGTATCTTAAACCTTATTTACTATACATGTCAAAAGGAAACTGTCTTTGGATAGGTTTATACTTAATACATTGTGTAGAGGGAGAGTGACCCGTCTACTTTTTTTTTGTGCCACCACATGAGAACATTTAGAGGTAGTATTAATGTTGAAGATTTAATATTATGAAATTTTTTTTATTACGCAGAAAGGTAAGATCAATAGAGTAAAGACAAACTTCTTCTGCATACTCTAGAAGATGGCATTGATGGACAGGACATTCCATGCATGGATGACTCTGTGATAATACTTATACATCATGCATGGTCACTTTGGAAGAAACTGCCATGTATGGCCTTTAGCTTACTGACTTATGAGATACAAAAGACCACAGGGTTATTGTGGGATATTTCACACTTTTACTGGCATAGCCCAAGAGTACAGTGTCACATTATCCATACCATAGTGATACTGGTTGATGACAACTGTACAAAACTTATTTTTTACTGCAAAAAAAAAAATCACAAATAGACTTGTATTAGTGCTGTTGAATAAATGAGTCTATGGACATAAATGATATGTTAGTGAGTGAATGAGTCTATGGACATGTTGGAAGAATATATGGTTTAGTAAAGCAGCTAGGAGCATTTGTAAAGTTCTCTTGACTATGCCATCTACTAACTAGTAGTTTGGTTTTGAATTTCATTATCATTCAGTTCATGGTTTAAGCAGTGCATCCTGTGTGTGTGTGTGTGTGTGTGTGTGTGTGTGTGTGTGTGTGTGTGTGTGTGTGTGTGTGTGTGTTACTATGAAAATTAGGCATACAGGACCATGCTTTGGAATTACTTTCATTTGAAATTTTAACATCTCACATGTATGCAGCCAATTGGTTTATGCACATAGTGTGGGAATCATGCTTTGTAGTTTGCTTTGTAGTGCTCTTATCAGGAATTTTTGTTTGAAATTACAACATAAGACATATCTGCAGATAGTGGTCCTTTTGTGTCCTTAATGCCCTTTGCAGCACAGCAACATGCATGAATTTTGTTTGGATTGCATTTCATTTTCAATTATATATGTAAAGTTGTACATGAGACATTTTCCCAACACACTTTTGGTGCTTAGTAAACTGCTATGCACAGGAAAAAATGTGAATTTTTCTCTGCCAACGGTTTCATTAGTAATACGTTTGTTTGTTCATTTAAATAAAGTGGTTTTAGACAGATCCATTGGCATAATGGTATAAAGCCCTGATTACAGTCCAGATGGCTGCATTGTGATTAGTGGTTTAGGCACCTTCTGGAAACTGTCAGGTGGAGAAAAAGAATGACAAGGCTTAAGCCTGCTCACCTTTCTTTTTGGGAGAAAAGGAGCATGTTCTCATGGAAACACTCTGCATAGTAAAATGCCCAGAGGAAACTGCGAATTATGCAGAACTGATTGCCTACGGGGGCGGGGGGTTTAAGTGGTCATGTTACACAGAGGTATGGTATACATTGTAAAGGTACATTCCATGACAACCTCTAGGATGCTTATAAGGATACATGGGCAGTCATGGTTGCAAAGAAAAAAACACAACCCTCCTTTGAATGATACCCAAGTCCAAGTGTGTTATCACTTGTCCAGAAAAAAAAAATAAAATAATCATTTTTTTTTATTTCTTTTGTGATATGACCCATATTGTGAGGCTTTGCATTTGGGTCTATATTGCAATGTCAAAACTTCAAAAGAGCGAACACTCTTACATTGACACAGAAATACCAAACCCTCAGAATGTTGAATGGCCAAAACAGCGATTTTTTTTCCCCAGGGAAAAAAAATCGCTGGGCCAAAAAAAAAAAAAAAAAAAACAAATAGACAAAACCCCCAATGTGGGAGGTTGTTCCCTCCACACACCCACTACTTATATATACCAACTCCAAGACTGCACCACAGTGCAGGAAACGGCAAAGTCTCGACAATGGCCCAGTGATTATTTTCCCTGGGAAAAAAATTCCTGCTCTGTCCGTCAACATTCTGTAGGTTCGGTATTTCCATGTTGATGTAAGACCGTTCGCTCTTTTGAATTTTTGACATTGCAATATAGACCCTTGCATTCAACATATGCTTTGACCATAAATCCACATTTTGGTTTGCTCATGTATCTTTCTTCTTGAGACTAAGTTGCAAATCCATAGTAATGGCAAGCCAAAAGGGATTGCTACTTCAGACACAAATTTTTATGGGTCGTGATCGTCTCTGTAGCTTGTGAGGTGCCAACTAGTCCCTGCTAAAAGTATCTGCAATTATTTAACTCATTATGACCTAGTAATGCCTCCAGGTGTTTCTTTTTTTACATCCCACTGAAGGTTCTAAACATCAAATATTGCATGCTTATCCATCCATCCATCCATCCATCCACCCATCCATCCATCCATCCATCCATCCATCCACCCATCTATCCATCCATCCATCCATCCATCCATCCATCCATCCATCCATCCATCCATCCATCCATCCATCCACCCATTCATCCATCCATCCAGCCATCCATCCATCCATCCATCCATCCATCCATCCATCCACAACCCCTTTTCCCATTTTTGCCCATGGGGTCAGGGTATTACTTCAGCAGTGAACATCATCTAGATCCAAAGCTAACACTGCTGGGTAGGCTGGCCCTGCCATATTTGCATTAATTATTTTAGAGCAATTATGCATACAAGGTAATAGAAGCTTTCATCTTAAAACTTACATGATGACAAACATAACTGCATTGATATTTGGAATCTTGTCTAGAGCAGCTAAAGAGATAATAAATATAATTTGTATATTACTTATTTGTATTGTAATACTATTCATAGTTCTCTAAATATCTCAACAATCAAGTGATAGTCAGAATTGCTTAGCGTCATATGAAATATAGCCATACTTCTGCTGGCAGTACGGGTGTTGCTTAAATGACTATGAGATATCATAAGTTGTTTATACATTCACAACCTGCTATTCATTTCATTTATTACAGCTTAAAAAACCCAGTTTATGACCTAGATTCAAATGAATGCAACCAGTTTAAAGATTACTTTGTACTGAATATTTTATTTGCAGTTTTATAGTAACACTTATGCTTCTAGAGATATGAACACTTATTTCAATTGTGAGGCTGTAACTTCATTTTTATAAAAGAATCAGGTCACACCCGTTGGAAGTGAAGAGTATAAAATCAAAAGTGGTCCATTGGAGGGAATGAGTTAAGCAGCCATTATTACAACAGTGGCTTAACTGACAGGCAGGCAGTGTTTCTGTACTGTTAGAAGCTGTAGCATGGAATTACTATAGTGCTTTCCTGAATTATGTTAAATGTATTTGTCACATAGTGTCAAACAGAAAACTGCTCATCTGAGGGTATGAAACCATCACACTTCCATACCTTTCCTAGTCTAGACCAGACAATAAATTTCCCCTTGTACTTTCCTGCCAAATTTCTGAGTTATTTGTAACTTTAGCATCATACTAGCACAATCCTTTTTCTCAGTCTTTTCCCGCCATACCCATCTTAGTCTTATTTGCACTGAAACTTTTTCCTGAATTTGATAGATTGACTGCAACCATACGTCCATAGCAGTAGCATGGCAACACCTCCAACAGGCTTGCACATGGTGCACAGCTGTGCAGGCAAACATGCGGCATCTGTCCCACAACTATGGATCATGGCATTCAGTACATAACAGTGAGAAGTTTTACATATAATACTGTGGGCAACGCTGAGTGGTGCATGGTCATCTTACACTGTAAGGCATTTCTCCTTATATCATATTGTTTTAGTGTACTGTTACTCACTGAGTTTGAGTTTAACCACTGACATAAAAAGCTAGTTGCCTTTCAGTAATGAAATCTGTCTTAATGCTATTTTTTTCAGTTGTCCATTTACTCTTTTACTGGTACAATGAATAATTGCAGTATTATCCCTGTTTTCAGAGCAAGTTGAGTCCTGCCGTTTTTACTGCTGGACAAATGTTAACTCTGATTTTGAAGGTGTCATACACAAAGTCTCCTAAAGATAGTGTGTGAGTTATGACCCAAGAGATCATTATCAGGTGCTAGCATGTGAGCTAGATGCTGCATTGCTCTGAAGACAAGATCTACTGGATAATCCTAGAAACTCTTGCTATTGACCTAAGATTGCTGCAGTAGACCTTGAATGAGATGTTCTACTGTGTATTGTGGAAATCTGATGAGGCCTGACTGTTTTCATCACTGGGGAAGTCACATGAATGTCTATGTCACTTTTCTGAGATGCATGTGGTATACAGCCTACTTGTCCACACACAGATGTAAACACTGTCTCATCCGTGTCTAGCTGTGTTCCCAACGTGAGTCTGGTAACTCCCTATACTGTGCACATGGATGCTGACATTGATGAGATGTGTGTAACCATACTGCGCATCACAGTCTTATTCATGGCCTTAGCCATTACCAGATACTAGTGAATGTCATTGTGTATAACATGTAATGTGCAATCCATCTATACCTGACTCTGAGTGGCAGCAACCTGGGCCTGAAGTATCTCACAGCATATCTGCTGTTGAGTAGCCAAGGCATAGCATATCTTTGGAGCTAACCGTGAACTATGTCTTTGCCTTGCACCCCAATGTACAAATGTGGTGGCGGGTACTGCTACCTCTGAAAAGGTAGTTTCTTCATCAAGGGGTTCAGACTGTGAACAAGAAGCATATATTAAGCTACATGGTATCTCCCCTCTCTGTTGTGATGTCATCTCATCCTTATGCTGAATGTCTGAGCCTATATAACTGCCTATGGAGTTATCCATCTGCTGTGGAGTAGTAGTCCAGCCAGTACACTATGCCACTTTCCTAAGGCTATGTCATGATAATGACAGTTATGGCATTATCATCACTGACAGCCATTTGTCAGTCAACATCAGCCTGCTGCCCTGTAGCATTGCAAGTAGTTATTCTGGTGATGACCCTTAGACGTATGTCAAGATGTGTTTAATTTGATCTGTGATAGTTATAAATTATTTCTTTTGAAAGTTATTATGTCCAAACTTACCATACAATATTTGTAGAGTTTGCACTACAACAGATGTTGACGGTGTACCTGATGAGGACACCTGTAAGACTTCCATGCAACCAGGTGTCATGTCAAGTACGTCTAACCACAAATTAGTAAAGATAGCCAAATACTAACCTTCCATAGTGGGTGACTGTGGATGTTGTGGGCATCTAAACGTAGTGGTGTCAACATCACCTGAGATGAGTTCTGCAGCAAAGTGATCTGTTTAAAACTCATTAACCCTTATGGAGAGAAGATACTCCTCATCAGTGTGGATGGCACACCACAAGTGCTGCTACATGCAATTGCATTCTTCCTAGCCTTTGTCCTGGTGCATCCCACCATGTCATCAGCTCTTTTGTTACACTGTGCCAAGGTGCAGCTCCTTCACCCTACAGTCAGCTGTCATCTGAGTAGGGTACTGAGATGGAACAGAAGGATGGACATATAGGACATCACCACTACTGTCAGACACTTCTTGCTCCCATGCCTTAGTTCTCGCTACCTGTTTTGGACAACCTTTTCAAAAAATACATTTCTCATATGTTCTCAGTGCATCCATGATTATGTAATTTTTCTAAGGACTGAAATTGCCTCTCCTATGTCTTGCTTCCTGCTGCTTCAAAATTTTGTAACTTGTAAATAGATATTAGTAAGCAATTATACCTTCCTCATTTTTGTAACTTCAGTCAGTACTGGGTCATGCATTTTATGCATTAATTAAAAATGTATCATAAGTACAAAACACAGGTACAACAAAACATTAATTCTGAGTTCAGGGCTTGTGTAAGAGTTTGCTGCAAGAGTGCAGCAAAATATACATTAATTAAGTTGTCATATATTTCATGCCTTAGTGTCAGGAAGGCTGCCAGCAGTGTGGTACTAAATATTTCACTTGCCAAAGATCAGTGTCTACATTAAGCCAGATGAAATAATTATTTATACGTTTGCAGGTAGGAGTATACAGCCATTGCAATATTTTCCACCCTTACCTATAAATCAGAAGCTAATCCTGAAGATGTTACTGTAAAATGTACTAAATGTCTTTATTCAGTATGTTTTCAACTATTGCTGTGATTACTTCATTTGTGCTTTCCCTTCACTTTTGCATAAATGTGGTGTCCGAAGTCTTGTAAAATGGTGGACAGGAGAAGATGGAGCATACACTTGGGCAGATTTAAGGAGTTCTTAAACAAATGAACTTTATTCTTTTCTTGCAGCAAAGGCAAATATAACATTACTGTTTTGCAGGATGGATACCTTCTCAACTTTACAGCTATAATGTTAAAATAACTATTTCCTTAAGGACCACTACACATACATTTATAGAGTAACATGGCACATTTGTGAACAAATAAAAAATGGAGTACATGATACAATGAAGATAAATTGAGTTCACTACTGAAATGTCAGCACTCAAAATGACAAGTGCTGACAACCAAAAGAGGATCGAAAATACAGAATAAAAGCAAAGCTTGAACACTGCTCTTCTCCTTTAAACTTAATTTTTTGCAGGGGGAGGGGGCATAAGCAAGCCCCCACACCCCCTCCAAGCTTACATACACTAACTCTGAGATCACTGTACCTCAGCAAAAGGGAATATCCTAAGAAATGACCATCTTGTACTTAGTATATGTAAATCCATTATTTTGTCCTTCAGTCTCTATGTTTGAAATGATTATCACAAAAGGGGGTTAATATGTTGGTATTGTATTAGCAATCCTAGTAGAGGTATAAAAAGTAGCAGTCCTTTAAGGCATACTGCACATAAACTTAGGTTCAGTAAGCCATTTTCCTTTGCCCCTGTTTTTTTGCATATCACCACAGATCCTAAGGTATTTGCCTAAAATAAGGAATAGTTTCAAAGGAAAGTTGCCCGTCTGATGTCATGCCCATATAAGTATGAAAATAGTAAACTAAAGGAAATAATAGATACATATGCAACATAAAAATAAAATGGCTTTACATAATTAACAGATTTTGACTTGTTGGGCTGTCATAGTTGCAGTGTCACTAATTGGTCAGTCCATATATTCATTGACATTTAGCCTACTGTATTATAGAGAATCATTCGAGTGGAAGTGAAAAGTAGTATGTCAGTAATAATTTGGATGTGAAAGTATACCTGACCCTAAAGTCATTATTTACTGTTACACTTCTTAATTGCAGATTAAATATGATACTTCATGGAAGAAATTATTACACATTTCAGTCATCTTACAGTAAATGCAGCAATACCAATGAAAGTACACTTGGATCTCAAGAAACACTTGTCAGTATCTCTCATTGCATTAGTAATTTCAAGATATGTATAACTGGAGAATGACAGTTTCATATTCATCAATAAAATGTGCATTTTCTCATTGTTGTGCCATTTAAATCAGGTTATTTAGCTCTTGACAATTCTGAATCCTTTTGTTGTCTCCACACTCCCTCCCACTCTCTTTCTATGTCCTTCATTTTTTTTTTCTTTCAGTTGTTTATTTTTTCCCCAGCAGTGCACCAGTGTCTGGATCAAGTCAACTGCAAGTCTCCCAGATAGGAGAAAGATCACCACCTTCCCCTGCCCTTCTAAGGACTGCTTTACAAAGTAGGGCCAATCAGTTCCTGTGCACGCACTGGCTCATGACAGCCTGGTAAGCCAGGGTGCAGCTGACAGGGACACTCATACCAACACCATACCCATACCAATCTCTTCTTCAATGGAGAGAAGATATACCAGCCCAGTCCACTCTGCGACATCCAAGGGCTTGACATCCGACACCATCAGGCTACCCCGCCCAGGTCCATATGAGTGGGTGGATACTGAGGCACTCCAGACCTGAGTGAATACTGTCTTCAGACCTCCTTCCCATCCCTTTTGTGCCTGTCTGTCTGCCTGAATGTTATCTGTATGTCTTGTCTCATAGGTTCATAGGTTCATAGGTTGGTACTAGGCTATCAGCCCTAGGGCCTATACAAGCCTAGCCATAACAATTCCCTGGCTATTTCTTCCCACATTATTTACTTTCCTGGACCCCTGTCTAGCAGGGCGACTGACGTGATCCCTGGGGTGAATTTCCTTTCTCCCATCCAATCGTCAAGGTTCCTCTTGAAGAGGTCCAAAGAGGCACTCTGCTTGACATGTATGGGCAATCTATTCCAGAGTCTGGGGAGTCTCTGGGTCAGGAACCTATCCCTCCAACATGTTTTGTTTATTGTGATGACAAGGTTTAGATCCCTGGGGCGTGTAGCTCTGAGGGATTGGGATTTCTTTAAGTGTAGCATGTCCAACAGCTCTGGGTTTGACATGGCCTTGTATGTTAAGCAGAGATCGCCTCTGAGTAGACGATATGCAACAGAGTATAGCTGGAGTTTTTTAAGGCGGTCAGCGTAGGGCATCTGCTTTAGGCCTGTGATTCTTTTAGTGAGGTATTTCTGAGGCCTTTCCAGTTGTTGCAGATGTCTTGAGAGGTACATACCAAATGGGGCATTGTATTCTATAATGGGCCTAATGAGGGATGAGTACAGTGGGACAATGACCTCCTTTTTTCTGGATGAAAAGCCCTTCGTGATGAGGTGTGCCACATAGAAGGATTTCCTGACTGTTGTGGCGATGTGGTTATCGAAGGTGAGACCAATGTCCACCTGTGTCCCTAAGTCACTTATCACACTTTCTGTGTTTAGTGTACTGCCACCTATATGGTAATTCATGGATACATGTTTTTTCCCAAAGGGGATAACAATACATTTCTTGGCATTGAGCTTGAGCCCATGGCTCTGGCACCAAGCATCTCTTTCTGTAAGGCCCTTTTGTATAGTATCCACATCATTTGGGGATTCAATAATGGCTCCCAGTTTGCAGTCATCTGCAAACTTTGTTAGCCAGAGTCCCTTAGTGTTGACCTGTACTTCAGAGAAGTAGATGCCAAACAAGAGCGGCCCCAGGACTGAACCCTGAGGTACTCCACTTGTCACTTGTCTGGAGCTGGATTTGGAGTCAGCTACTTTTACAGTGTGGGTTCTATCAGTAAGCCATTTAGCAACCCATTGGGTGACATAGGGATTTATGCCCAACTTAGTAAGTTTATCTATGATTCCAGAGTGGGGGATGGTGTCAAAGGCCTTGGCAAGGTCTAGATAGGCTGTGTGGACCACCTTACCCTTGTCCATGGCTCTGGAGACTGATTCAAAGAAGTCAATCAGGTTCAGGAGACAAGATCGGCCCTTCACAAACCCAAACTGGGTGGGGTCCAGTGTTTGAAGGTTGCCAGTGTCTTTGTTTATAAGTTCCATGATAATACGCTCCATGGCCTTGCAGATAAGGCTTGTCAGACTGATGGGACGGTAGTTTCCGGGATCCAAGGTGGATCCCCTTGTGGATTGGGATAACTGTAGCTCTGCCACTCAGTGGGCACGAAACCTGAGGTGAGGCTATGATTAAACATGACACTTAGGTGAGGTGCCAGTTCATATTGTAGTTCATGTAGTACACAACCCAGGATGTCATCTGGTCCCATGGATGCTGTATTCTTGGCTTTAGAGAGTGCGTTTTGTACCTGTGTGGCCGTTATTACTGGAATTTGGCAATCTTCCGGTATTGAGATGGGCCATTTAGGGGGTGAGAGTGGGGTGAAGTTGGCACTGAATCGATCTGCCAGGATATTGGCAATATCCTTCGGGTCAGTATATTTAATGCCATTCTGTTTTAGCTCAGAGCAGATCTGAGCATTGCCATTTAGATTCTTGACATAATTATAGAATGCTTTGTGGTTGTCATTGGAATCTTTGGCAATTTTATTTTCATAACTAGCTTTAGAGGATTTTATGAGGCATCTCAGTTTCTTACTGAGGCTAGTAAGGGAGTTTTTTGCATCCTGGGATTTTCCTCTTTTCTGCAAAAGTTTCTTCCTTTAGTTGTAAAGTTTGTTTATGGCAGGGGACCACCAGATTGGCTTCCTTTTTTTGGATGAGAGCATTTTGGTTCTATTTGGGATGGCACGATTCATGCATGAGTGGATGTGCTCGTACAGTGCCATAGTGTAGGATTCGGCAGTTGAACTTTCAGTTCCCGTCTGCATGGGTGTCATGAAGTTTGTCACTTCTGACTTGAGTAGCATGAAGTTGGCTTTGGAGAAGTTTTTATGGTGGTTTCTTTACTGGGGGTGGGGGTGGGATGTGGATGTTAAGGGTGATTAGCTTATGGTCAGACCTGACTAATGAGGGGGTGACCATAGGTATGGAGCATTGATTTCCCATGTTGGTAATGACCAGGTCTAGGATATTGGAGCCCCTGGTGGGACTATGGATTAGTTGATCCAGGGCGTTGGAATTTATGAATTCCAAGAACCGTTGCGCAAAGGTGTTGGGACATGAGTAGTTTTCCCAGTTAATGGCAGGGTAGTTAAAATCACCCAGTATTAGGGTGTTTGGTTCTATCTTAATATTTTCCAGTATGTTTAGAAAGGTGTAGTGAGAATCTTGGGGTATGGTGGGGGATCTGTAGCAAGCTACAATTTGGATTGCAGTCTTACCTAGTGTTAGTTGCACTTGGAGAATTTCAGACACATTTTGTTGGCCAACTAGCCTGGTGGTGTGAATATCCTTGGTGAATATTGACACTCCTCCACCTTTAGTGTTTCGGTGTTTTCCTCATCCCACTGTCTGTCTTCGCTGTATATGTTTTGTGCCAAACCTTCCTTAGCACTTCCCCAGCCCTCTCTCTCTGACACACTCTGCCCTACCTCCATTCCTAACTTCCTGTATTAAATTAAATTGGAAAACAGGCTTCCATCCCCAATACCAACATAGTGCTCATCATCTTCACCGCCTCCTCCAGAATCCTCTTATTCTGTTTCTTTTGAATTTCTCTTGTCTACTCTCTCCCTTCCTCTTTCCAACTTAAAAAAGGCCATAACAGGATGTCCATATAAGGACCCCCTCAAAGTGAATAAATATGTAACAAAATAGTTTGGGAAAGCTGCAGGCTAGGTGCCCCGACATGAGCTTAGTGGAAGTTATCATGGAAAATCTTAAGAGATCCATGCAAGCTCATGTCTGCAGTCTCTTGACAAAAATAAATGACAGCATTCAAGACTTTGCTTACATATGGATTTTTCCCACATATAACTACACTCATTTCTTGTGTGTTTACACCAATTCAGATATACTGGGTGTTCCCTTGCAAGCTTCAAAAAAATCAATATT
Source organism: Protopterus annectens (assembly GCF_019279795.1). Classification (NCBI taxonomy): domain Eukaryota; kingdom Metazoa; phylum Chordata; order Ceratodontiformes; family Protopteridae; genus Protopterus; species Protopterus annectens. The sequence goes on from NC_056735.1 coordinate 689,374,430, forward strand.
ATGCTACTTTTTCATACTTTTCAGATTTGAATGCAGGCATAGTGACACATTTCTCACATTCCTCTGATACATCTGTGAAGCATGGTATTATGAATACTAGCCTTATGTTCATCTTTGTGCTTTAGCATTTCATAAAACATGTAAATATGTATCTAGTTATACTGTAAAAAAAAAACATCATAGACATGATTGTGTGCTCTCACGGATGTTGTACATGAGTATCTGTAAACTCTCAGTGTACCTTATTAAATCATGTCCCTCATATTTGAATGTCAGCAGTGATGACTTTTAATGATTAATTAGCAGACATACAGTAACCAATGTACTTGAATGCTATGAGGACCACTACAAGTACCATGTAAACATAGCATTTTATTTTCACAGATTAGTAGACTCTACCTAAATATACACCGATGCTCTAGATGAGTTTTGCACAGACCCATTTTTTTCCACTGAACAAGGTCCATGGCCCACCTCTTGTGCAAATTGCTGGGCAAGTGTCATACCTGTTCACAGCAAAAGAAAGTTCACATTTACTGTTGCATATAACTGGTGCGGTCCTCCCAAGCAGTGACCACATGAAAAAGCTCACAAGGATCATAGAATATATGGACTTTGAATTGCTTCAGGGGATGCAGTATTATAAACTTCTTGTAATCTGTACATACATAGGCACACACTAGTCTAAAAAACTTGCACAGCACCAGAAACAGATCACAAAACTATTGCGACAATCCAGAAGTTTAAAGAGTAAAATTATGTTGCCGTAATCTTTGCTATTTATTAATATACCATCAAGTACTAGTATCTTGTGCAAATTCATAGTGTGCTTCTGTGATGTAAATCTCAGATCTGCCCAGTGTTTTTACTACACTGAAGATGAATGTCTATGTGGCATTTGCCTACTATTGCAGTCATTCATTGATTAGTGGCTTGGATGCTGGGAAGAACCAAGAGGGGGAGTGGGACTGAGCAGCCAATGTAAGCTTGCCTATACTAGTGGGTGGGAGATGGTCTAGCCAACTGCTGTGGAGACACCTGTTGGAAAGAAGTGCATAGCATTCATCACTATGGGCCAGAGAGATGTGTCCTTGGCTCTGTCAAGTTGTGTCCTTGCATCAAACGTTATGTAGAATTGGTAGGAGTGATTATAGGGTAATGAGGGTCAGGCTGTTGCATCTGACACTGAGGGAGGGGTTAGGCTAGAAAATGGAAAGTATCTTTCATGGTTGCCTGTGTGATAGCTTTCCAGTAAAATATTAAGTGAACTTTGGACTCCAGGCTATTTTCAAACCATGGGAGCACCACACACATTATTAGGATCATGCATAAATGCACATGTTCTTTTGAGCCTGAACTTCATCATCTGTAAGGGACTGGAAAGGATCATCATGGAATAAATAAATAAGGACATATCAATCTACAAACTCTTGACCCAAGCCGGTTTGAATTTGTCTAGAGCAGATCCTACCTACTTAACCTGGTTGACTACTTCAAGAAAGCCATAAAGCAAGGGAAGAGGGTAAATCAGTACACACAACACAAAGGCATTCACATCATCCTACATCCAGGTATCATAGATGACTCTGCCAGCCAAATGTAAATTCCTATGCAAGTCATTGGATGGCAAATTGGCTCACATGTATACGCCAAGGAATTAGGGTTAACAGCTATGCCTCTTCCAAAACACCTGTCAGTAGAGGTTACCCCAGGGTCCAGTCCTTGAGCCAGTCCTCTTTGGCATTTACTTTTCAGAGGTAAAAATAAATGTTAAGTTTTTATGATGACCAAGTTTGCAGACAACTAAAAACTTGGTGCCATCATAAACTCCCCAGAGGACACCAAAATCATCCAAGAGAGTATTTCCCAAAGAAATAGTTGGTGTCAAAACCATGAAATAAAACTAAATTCTAAGAAATGTATAATCATATCCCTCAACAAGCATGTCTTCTCTTGTGAATATCACACTGACAACACATTACTGAAAGTTAATACAGTAGTTGGGATCTGTGATTCTATGATGAAAATGAACTGTTTTCTAATCACTATGTAGCTACTATTGCAAGGAAGTCCTTTTTCATTGCACAACTTATAAAAGTAGGATGTCCAGGTCTGAGGATGCAATCTTTCCACTGCACTTGATTCTCATTAGGTTGATCATTGAATATAATGACCTTTTCAGTATGTACCTGTCCAAACACCTGACACAACTGGAGTGACCACAATGCTTTCTAAAATGCATTCTCTGCCTTGTGTTTAAAGCCTTAATAGTCCTTATCCTGCTACACCTATTATACATTTTCAAGTCCAATGATAGCATGAACACATGCTCAATGATCTCAAACTGCTTTGCAAAATAACTTGAATGTGGTGGAATATGTATTTACCACAGAGAATACCTCTTCTGTGGCACTGTCTTCGATTCTATATAAAGTAAGGTACTTCTTTTTCTCTATTCAAATGTAATTTGGATGAATGGATTGATGGAAAACCACAAATTCACCACTTATTTAGCACACATGTCCTTCATGAATAGGGGAAGCAAATAAATGTCCCAACATATCCATGTTCTGCTCATCTCTGGATTACTTATATTAAAAATGTATGGGCTAAAGACTACCGTGAGAATGTAAGACTGGGCTTCTTAAGATCTTCCTCACAGATCGATAGCCTATTAAGTACTTATGAACCTATGTATCATCATCATCTTCTTTTGGCTGTTCCCATTAGGGGTTGCCACAGCGGATCTTCTGTTTCCATTTCTTCCTGTCCTCTGCATCATGCTCTTTCACACCAACCGCCTGCATGTCCTCTCTCACCACATCTATAAACCTTATCTTAGGCCTTCCTCTCTTCCTCTTACCTGGCAGCTCCATCCTTAGCATGCTTTTCCAAATATACCCAGCATCCCTCCTCAACACATGTCCAAACCAAAGCAATCTCGCCTCTCTTGCTTTGTCTCCAAACTGTCCAACCTGAGCTGACCCTCTAATATACTGATTCCTAATCCTGTCCATCCTAGTCACACGCAGTACAAATCTTAACATCTTTAACTCTGCCACATCCAGCTCTGACTCCTGCCTTTTCATCAATGCCACCGTCTCCAACCCATATAACATAGCTGGTCTCACTACCCTCTTGTAGACCTTCCCTTTCACTCTTACTGGTACCCGTCTGTCACAAATCACTCCTGACACTCTTCTCCACCCATTCCATCCTGCCTGTACTCTCTTCTTCACCTCTCTTCCACACTCACCATTACTCTGAACTGTTGATCCCAAGTACTTAAACTCATCCACCTTTACCATCTCTACTCCCTGCATCCTCACCATTCCTCTACCCTCCCTCACATTTACACACATATATTCTGTTTTAGCCCTGCTGACCTTCATTCCTCTCCTCTCTAAAGCATATCTCCACCTCTCCAGGGTCTCCTCAACCTGGTCACTACTCTCACTACATATCACAATGTCATCTGCAAACATCATAGTCCACGGGGCCTCCTGTCTGATCTCATCTGTCAACCTGTCCATCACCACTGCAAATAAGAAAGGGCTCAGAGTTGATCCTTGATGTAATCCCACCTCCACCTTAAATGTATTTGTCACTCCCACCGCAGTCCTCACCAATGTCACACTACTCTCGTACATATTCTGTACCACTTTTACATACTTCTCTGCAACTCCAGACTTCCTCATACAATACTACAACTCCTATCTAGGCACCCTGTCGTATGCTTTCTCTAAGTCCACAAAGACACAATGCAACTCCTTCTGACCTTCTCTGTATTTCTCCAACAACACTCTCAGAGCAAATATTGCATCTGTAGTGCCTTTCCTGGTATGAAACCATACTGATGATCACTAATCATCACCTCCCTTCTTAACCTAGCTTTCACTACTCTTTCCCATAACTTCAAGCTGTGACTGATCAATTTATCCCTCTGTAGTTACTGCAGCGCTGCACATCACCCTTATTCTTAAAGATAGGTACCAAAACACTTTTTCTCCACTCCTCAGGCATCCTCTGACTTTCCAAAATTTCATTAAACAATTTGGTTAAAAATTCCACTGCCATTTCACCTAAGCACTTCCATGCTTCCACTGATATGTCATCTGGGCCAACAGCCTTTCCATTCTTCATCCTCTTCATAGCTGTCCTTACTTCCTCCTTGCTAATTTGTTTCACTTCCTGATTCACTACCCCTACATCATCCAACCTTCTTTCTCTCTCATTCTCTTCATTCATCAGCCCTTCAAAGTACTCTTTCCATCTACTCAACACACTCTCCTCACTTGTGAGTACGTTTCCCTCACTATCCTTTATCACCCTTACCTGCTGCTCATCTTTCCCAGCTCTGTCCCTCTGTCTAGTCAATTGGTACAGGTCATTTTCTCCCTCTTTAGTGTCCAATCTCTCATACAACTCTCCATATGCCTTATCCTTAGCCTTCACCACTTCTCTCTTTGCCATGCGTCTCATCTCCTTATACTCATGTCTACTTTCTTCATCTCTTTGACAATCCAACTTTTTCTTCACCAGCCTCTTCCTCTGTATACTCTCCTGCACTTCCTCATTCCACCACCAGGTCTCCTTGTCCTCCTTCCTCTGTCCAGATGTCACACCAAGCACCTTTCTAGCAGTCTCCCTTACTAGCTCTGCTGTAGGTACCCAGCTATTCGGTAACTCTTCACTGCCTCCCAGTGCCTGTCTTAACTCTTCCCTGAACTCCACCTCACAATCACCCTTTATTAACTTACACCATTTAATCCTTGGCACTGCTTTCACACTCCTCCTTCTCTTCTAGATAACCAACGTCATCCTACAAACCACCATTCTATGCTGTTTAACTACACTTTCCCCCGTCACCACTTTACAGTCTCCAGTCTCCTTCAGACTGGCCCTCCTACATAGGATATAAACCACCTGTGTGCATCTTCCTCCACTCTTGTACATCACCCTATGCTCCTCCCTCTTCTTAAAATATGTATTCACCACAGCCATGTCCATCCTTTTCGCAAAATCCACAATCATCTGATCTTCTGCATTCCTCTCCTTAACACAATACCTACCCATTACTTCCTCATCTCCTCTGTTCACTTCACCAACATGCCCATTGAGGTCCACTCCAATCACTAGTTTCTCACCCTTGTGTACACTCACCACCACTTCATCCAACTCACTCCAAAAATTTTCTTTCTCATCCATCGCACACCCAACTTGTGGAGCATATGCACTAACAACATTCATCATTACCCCATCAATTTCAAGCTTCATAAACATCACTCTATCAGACACTCTTTTCACCTCCAAAACACTATTGGCATACTGTTCCTTTAGGATAATGCCTCCCCCATTTCTCTTGCCATCCACACCATGATAGAACAATTTGAACCCGCCTCCTATACACCTGGCCTTACTTTCCTTCCATCTGGTCTCTTGCACGCACAATATATCAACCTTCCTTCTCTCCATCATATCAGCTAGCTCTCTCTCTATACCAGTCATACTGCCAACATTCAAAGTTCCTACCCTCACTACTACACTCCTAACCTTCCTCCTCTCTTCCTGCCTTTGGGCATGCCTTCCCCCCTCCTCTTCTCCTTTGGCCAACAGTAGCCCAATTTCCGCCAGCACCCTGTTGGCTAACAGTACTGGTGGCAGTCATTGTTAACCAGGGCCTCATCTGATCCGGTATGGAAATATGAAATGTTCTCTGCATAAGTAATTTGGCAGGGGTTTTACACCAGATGCCCTTCCTGACGCAACCCTCCCCATTTATCTGGGCTTGGGACCAGCACAAAGAAATGCACTGGCTTGCGCATCCCCAGTGGCTGGGTTTATGAACCTATGTATCAACCCTACTGTGGCCAAAATTACAGATATCCGAAGAAAATTTCCAGAAATCACAACATCAACCACACTAAATGCTGAACTGAGCATTTCAGTGAAGTCGAATGTCAAACATTTCAACTTCACTGAAATGCTCATAGAAGCTAAACATATTTTAAAATGTTTTGCAGGGGGGTAAGCCACCCTGCACCCCCCACAACCCCCCTACTTATATATACAAACTCCGAGATCGCACTACACTGAGGAAAGGGTACATTTCCCAATCCCCACTATAGTGCAATCTGCACTACATTGTCAAACCTTGCTATAACGGATGTTCGCTATTGTAAGGTTCGACAATATAGTACTTGCACTAATGGTTCTGCTACCTGATTTACGCACATACATTAATCGCACACAGTGCGATCAACTATGTGATTGTAAACCATATATATAATATATATATATATATATATATATATATATATATATATAAATATATATATATATATATATATATACATATATATATATATATATATATATATATATATGGAACCTGGACACTTGCGCAAATTCAACTTTCACAGAAAGTCAAATTCGTGCTCAGACATTCCCAAAATTGTGTTCATTGAAGCAGCAATTTTGGGTATGTGTGAGTGGTGTGCCGGTCGCACAGTGGTGCGAGTAATGGAATATTCCTTTACTTCTATATATAGTAGCAATCACTTCCAAGGGTAAAGTGCCTCTGTAACAGCAACAGCAGAAATCCAAAAGCAAAGTTGATGGAGGACAATAAGAAGTTGACCGTTTATTAAACATGCAATAAAACAAAAATAACGCGTTCTTAGTAAGCGCTTTCACATTCTACCTGAATGCTTCATCCGACTGTTAAGAACACACAACATCAACTATCTCTTATCTTATCACAATTGTTTCATAGCCAATCATGCATCGTTATTTCATTGGTACATTTAAATAGCATCATGTGATTATGTAGTGAGTGTTTGTTCCTTTGATACTGCACTTATTCATATATATATTTAAAACTATCATAGATATAAATATACCCCGGGATTCATGAAGCTTGCGCCAGGCGCAGGCATAGCGTAGGCGGTATAACACCAAATATGGCCGCCGAGCGATTCAGGTACAATCCAATTCCACATGCACTACCAGCATATGCCAGATCTGCGCAGCCCTCGGCTTAGTTATGCTAATCACCCCATGCACAGTGCCGCACCATGCAAATGAAGGTACGTAGCGATACATGAAGTGGTGCAGGCATAGCGTAAGCCCACAGAAATGTAAACCAAAAAACACTGTTTAAATTTTTCCAAACAGAACATCAGAGCTATGAAAGCGGACCAGACTCATGTATTACAAAGTTAACATATGCCAGTGGCTAAATATACAGCCAATGGCATAAGAAAAGATGCAGAACACCTAAAAAACAACATTTAATGTCATGTCCACAGTAACGCAAAGTACAACCACAGGGCATGTGTGCGCAAACGGGAACACAAAGAAAATATATACAAATGTCATAAAATCGCAGTGTAATACAAATCAGGATTTCACCATAGTACTCAATCGCATGCATGGTACACCACAACCAAGCTGCAAGAGCTGCTAAGGGTCTGTGACAGTGTTTGGCGCGGTAATTATGAATTAGTAGTCAATGCCATGCAAATGAGGCAGGTAATACTGAATCACAAACGTCCCGCCGGATTAAGGATGTACCATATGGCACAGCACTACAACACCGAGGAGTGGCTCAGAGGTATACATGACATCAGCAGTGGGGTGTGCCACCGTAGCTGTAAGCACATTGGAGCAATGCAAATCTGGCCTGGCCGTTGCTAAGAAAAGCTGCAGGACAGGGGTGGGGAGGTAGGTATAGCATCATTTAGCTGAGAGCACATATGGTGCCCGAAAGCACATGTGTACGAGGATGAAAACATGCCCGAAACCTGGTAAGCGGATGCACGTGCTGTGCACCATAGCACAAACAGGAAGGTCAGGGGAAGAAAATAAGGAAATGCCGCAGTAGGGTAATTGGAGGACAACTGAGCAATTAACACCTATTAACTCACAGTGGGCAATCGACGGCAGCTGACAAGTCTGCTCGCAGAAACCTGCAAAACAGGATAGGGGAGGTGACAGATTGCAAAGAAAGGAGAATTGTCATAGCAGAGCAAAGCAAACCTGCAGTAGACTGGCAATATAACACATTACACAATATAAGCCAGGTTTAGGAAAGTACAAATGAAAGCAGGCTGCTGGATGCATGTCAGAAAATGGTAGGTGAAATGTGAAGAAATGTAAAGGGAAGGGCAAGAAGTAATCCACGGCAGCCAAATGTAATTCAACACCAAAGGCACCACAATAGTAGTTCCTGTCGTAAAACACATAAGATACCCCGTAGCTACGATCGTACATACACACCCTATGACATCATCGGTGTTCACAGCACAATAGTATAAAGTGTGAAAGCACCCCACACACACCTGTGTATTCCCAAACACTGCACCATAGGTGTAAACATACGGGGAACTTTTAAAATGTACATGTTGGGAGCTGCCATAGCTGTGATTCATCACCATGTGTTAGAGACTGACGGTGTTGTGGAGGATGATGCTGACAACCACCGCAGGCCCCGGAGGAGGAGAAGAGTGTTCAGACCAAGGGTAACCTACCAGGGGCTACATGATCTGGAGATAGTAGAGCATTACAGGGTGGACAGGGACATCTTACAGCAAATAGTTGAGCTGTGTCGGCCACGCCTGAGATCCAGAAACAACAGAGGGGAACCCATTCCAGTGGACACAAAGGTATGTGTAAGCTTGTGAATACTAGCCACAGGTACCTTTCAAAGGTCAACTGGAAATATAATGGGGATCTCACAGGCATCAGCATCCAGGGTACTACACCATTTCCTGGATGCCATGTTACCACATGCCAATGAGCATATATACTTCCCCCGAACGCAGGTGGAGTTGGCCAGCAATATGCGTCACTTCCACCATGTGGCACACTACCCAGAGGTACTGGGTGCGATAGACTGCACGCACATACATATCAAGTCACCACCCGGTGAGCATGGTAGGCGCTACATAAACCGCAAGGGATTCCACTCCATCAACTGCCAGGTCATGTGCAATGCCCAGGGCATTATCATGGATGTGTGTGCTGGCAGCCCTGGAAGCTACCATGACTCCCATATCTGGCATGCCTCACAGCTGTATCAGGTATTTGTCAGGGGGGACATCCCACATGGCCACCTTGTGGGGGATGCTGGTTATGCACTGGAGCCATGGTTGATGACTCCCATCAGAAATGCACTCACACCCATGCAGGAACACCATAATGAGGCACACGCACAGACCAGAATCATCATAGAGCGTGTGTTCGGGATGCTGAAATCACGGTTCTGTTGCTTGGACATATCTGGTGGAGCCTTGCAGTACTCTCAGGCACGTGTGCCCACATCTTCATAGTATGTGCCATGCTACATAATATGATCCTGTGGAAACAGCTGCAGCAGGGACAAAATGGTGAAGGCCCTCATAGCCCACCGCAATTGCCAAGGCCATCACAGGCACAGAGGGATTCAGACCACGAACACCCTGTGCCAGCCCCAGCAGGCAGACGGAGGTGTGCCCAATATGCCTATGCCTTGGCAAAGAGGGAACGTATAGCATATACTCTGACAGTGTAGGCCCCTATGGACTGACACACCTCTCCACCTGCACACACAGTAAAATGGATGGCACACACACATGACCACCTGTAAATTGTAATGTATAGGTGGGCTACTGTGTGAATCATACATAGGCAGCCCTCAACTATTGTACACACAACAGCTATTGGAACAAGGAATGTCAACACCTGAACAGTACACGCACCTATCAGCATATGTTGGTACTGTGTGTATAGGTTCCCAGGTACATTGGTAGGTACACGCCTGATTGTCAGAGGCCATACATAAATCGAGGCAAACAGTGTCTGCTGTCGCCACAACATCAAGTAACCAACTGTCGCTCAGTGGAGCTGAGGCAATTGCGGGATCCCATGTGTGTAATCACTGTTCCCACACACTCTGCATGGATTCCCTGGTGCGTTAATGAGGGGCTTCACATAATGTAATCATGGATGTCGTGTCAAGGCATGGGGTGTACCCATGACAGGTATCTGTCACCCCAGCATGCTCCACCTATGGTCGTTTGAAGGAGTAGCACATTATAGTGTGTGGCTCACTGTGATATACATACCCAATGCTGGAGCACATCCATTACAGATCACATGGACATACCATTAATAGGACTTATCCATATGTAAACTAACTGAGTTACCCATGTGATTGTAGTATGGAGTAACAGCCATAGTATAGTCCACATACAAAATGCCATAACATGTATACAAATCCCGGATGCCCAAGTGGTAAATGCAGTGACCATCGTGCATGTTCCCGGTCCATGTCCTGCAAGGGATGTAACGTAATCCCAAAGGCACGAATAATGCATGTCGGATGCAGGTCAGCGGATCATGTTTAGCACACATTAGCGGGAATATGCATTGCCCAGTGCTGGTAAGCGTCGTTTAAATATGACTATACGGATATGCTTGAAACAGGGCTATGCTTCTCTGAATATCACACAGATCACGGTCAATGATGTCCAGAACAGGTGAAACCAGCATTATTCACCCCTGTACTAATAGTGCCTGCTCTGAAGGGTAAAATGACCACTGCCAGGAGTAGAACACGTAATCATGTACACAATCACCTAACACTATGGTAGCCAAGATGTACCTATGGCAGGTGTGTAATGTGACAGGTTCAAACACAAACGTGCGGAGTCCAGGAAACAGTATACACTGACAAGTACACAATGAAAGTTGTATTCTGCCTGTCACTCTCTCTGTCAGATATATATATATATATATATATATATATATATATATATATATATATATATATATAATACAGATAGAAAGGGTGATAGAGAGATATATGTTGATATATACGGAGTCACCGATATCTGCAAATATATAGATAGGTCAATGACATGTACACAACCATGGAGGTACAAATAAGTAGGATACTGCCAACTATGGAATGTGTCACATACCGACACGAGTAACCACGAGTCTGAAAGACCAAAAGAACACAGTACCGGAACACTAGAACCGCGAGTAATATTATCATGATATGAAGGGAAATTTAGTTACCGCTGTCGGTGTTGCGGTCCACGTAGGTACTGTGTTCAACTGTGTTTGTGATTGCTGTAGTCTGTGTATGTGTGTGTTGAGGGTGCCGTGTTCATTTCTGTGTGACTGTAATGTGTGTGTGTGTGTCTGCATCATGTGTCTGTTAGTGCTAACTCGGAGGTAGATCATTATGGTAGGTGTGGTTATAGCTAGCCGTAGGCCTACGGTTACCACCTGTCCCACATTAGGAGGGACAGCCCCTCCCTGGGCAGTTGTGTCCTGACATAAAACATTAAAAAGGGCAAATGTCCGAGATTGTAGGACATAATTATGTCCCATATATTATGTAATAGTTGCATTAAATAGTTATGCCTGTATGTAAGAAACGTAAATGATACATGAAATATGATAAGTAGCCAAAGTCCTACAAGAATAAGTATGTATTCAGCATAAAAGTATGTGCTATCCTGTGTACTGACCATGGTTATGTGTCAGCCTGTAAACACTGATGTGTGTCCCGCAAATGTCCCACTATGGCTAGTTGAAAAGGTGGCAACCCATGCCAAAGAGGTTCAGTTACCAACACAACTGCAATGAGTGCAAATATCTGGGACAGAAATACACGGGACAGCTGCCATTTAGTAACATTCCTTTACATATCACTGCATTTCTGGAGGTATGGAAGTAACAACCTCACCTGCATACGATACAGAAACCAATTAACATGGCCCAATGTATATGCCCGTAACAAAAGTCTACTAACTGATAGGTCTTTAATTAGGGAAGGAGCCCACACACATATATGGAATATGTAGAAATGCAAGCCCCACAAACCTGTATATGCTACGTACAGCCACCTACATCCCCCACACATGAAACTATAGCAATACAGACTATAATAACAGCACAAACATCCACTCACTCAATTACATCTGCAGAAGCGTTAACATACCTTGTGAGAGACACATTTTTAAAGGTGCCATGTGAAATCATAGCCGTTGTATAATGGAACAGATGGCAATGTTACAGGTTTTGTTTGCAATAGTCCCTTATCAGACAGTTGAGATGACAGGTACACTCACATGTAGAACCACATACTCTAGCCGTCACACACAATCCACAGGGGACATGAATCCAAAATATCCATGTCTCTGCACATAGCAGTTGCAATTACACACAACAAAACACATACAGGCCGTCTCTCTGAAGGTAGGGCAAATGGGCAACGCCCAAGTGGAGAATTCAATTATATCCCACTGTTGCCACGTAATTGGTGAATGGAGTAGCTACACAGCTGATGTGCATATAATAATTTACTCTGGAACACTAATTGGTGGCAGGAAACCACATGTTACAGGTATCAACGTATATAAGGATGACTTGCCAGACATTCAAACCGTATGCTCATACCATAGAACTGTTTAAACAGTGTAAGAGAGATAGTTACAAAAGTTCGGAACGCTAACAAGTTATGTAGAACACTCAGTATGTTAGTGTATGTATAGCCTGTTTTGTATTTAATTAAAAGTGTCTGCAATGCATAAAGTGGGAAAAGGTATTATGTAGTGATGTCTTGCTGAGCATAGTAACATTTGTAGAAATTGTGTGTCCTGCAGTGGGCCACAAGGTAAACATCACAGACACCACAAGGGATGCTACATGAGGGCTTTAAACAGAACAAATCCATACCACCCGCCGTCAGTGGTAGGGTATGTCCAACAAGTACGTGCCATAGCAGGGGATAGTATATGTTGATATACTGTCACAGTAGGCATGTGTATGGGCATATAACGACAATGACATGCCTAAGGTGGTCCTGCTGTGCAAGTATGCTTTGCATTATGGGATAATATGTAAAATATGTGTAATGTACAATATTGTAGGTAGATATGTCAGATATTCTACACCGCATAACAGTCATATCATGCATACCAAAGGTATCGTCTATTGGCATGTACAATATACAATAACAGGATACATATGGCTTGTAGTCACAGGACACTGTAACAGCATGATAGCTAATCAAAATGGAAGAGCTACTCAATTAACCATGCACAAAGGACATGTAATAGCTTCACAGGTTCATAGTGGGGTACTATGCTGTCTGGCAAGACTATGTGTAAGCCCAACTACAGTGTTTACACCAGCAGCACCTCTCTAGGGTAGTGTCCTGTCTGTGAACAGCAGAGCCATGTGTTACCTGCACCTCTGCACAGTACAGCCACTGCAGTGATCCCAGGCGTACATGTGTGTCTCCCATTCACCAAGTGAGGTATCACATTAACAGTGCTACTGAGTATCCCTGCGTGATATACATAGGAATCATGTTCCAAAGCATGGTGAGTGTCTGGTTTGGGAATGTAACCCTCAAGCACATCCCACTCATTGTTGCGTGTGTGCACATATCCATGAGCATGTTGCTCTCAGTGGCTTTTGCTTATGTCACTTATGTGGAGTATATCCATGAATATTGTTGTGGACATGGGCCCTGTATGTTCAGCAGAGGTCACCCCTGAGTATGCAGTATGCAAATGTGTACAGTCGTGGTGTCCGTAGTTCTGCTGCATACGTCAACCTTTGGAGCTCAATAATCCTCATGTTGTGGTAATGTTGTGGTATGTAAAGCCGTAGCTGTTCTGTAAGGTACACCCTAAATGGGGTGTTATACCCTTGAATGTGTGTATACATCAGGAGTTCAGAGGTACAATGAGTGCCTATGTTCCAGCTACAAACCCAGTACAGATAAGGGTGGCCACGTAGAAGGATATCCACGCCACATTGGCAATATGGTTATCAAAGGAGTGGGTGCTACATACGTGTGTACTACAATCAAGTACAAAGTGACATGTATGTAGGGGACTACCACCTATGTGATAGTCAGTGGGTGATTGGTGTAATGCAAAGGGGATGTTCATGCACCTTGTGTCATGCAGCTTGAGGCCATGATATTGATATCAGGTATCCGTCACAGTGACACCCTTATAGAGGAAGTCAGTATCAGCTGGTGGATCAATCATGGCACTTTGTATGCAGTTGTCTGGAAAGCTAGTCAGGGAAAGTCCCTCTGTGCTAGCCTGTACCTCAGGGAAGCATATACTGAACATGAGGGGCCCTATGACTGAGGACTGTGGTATGCCAAGTGTAACTGAAATACAGTAGGTACTATGGTATGCTATCCTCATTGTGTGTGTCCTGTCCGTGAGCCACTTTGCATAACATCCTGAGACATAGGGGGTCGATGTGCAGGTGGATGTGTATGTTGTCAATACCAGAATGGAGAACAGTGCTGAAAGCCAATGAGAGGACAATGTAGGCTGTGTGGACCCCCTTACTGTCATCAACTACCCTGGTAACTGTATCAAAGGAGTCCACCAGGTGTAGGAGCCATGCTCTGGCCCTAACAAGTCCAACCTGGGTGGCATCAAAGGACTGGAGCCCACCAATGTCTCTGTGAATGACTTCCATGATGATGTGCCCTATAGCCTTGCAGAACAGTCCAGTCAGGTGTATAGGGCAATAGTCCCTCTGGTTCATTGTGGCGCCACCTGTGTGGAGTGTGATAACTGTTGCTGTGTGCCATTCAGGGGCCACAGTGTCTGATACAAGGCTATTACTGAATCTGGTGGCCAAGTGGGGAGACATGTTGTTCAGAGGTTTGTGTAAATCACAGACTGGGATGTTGGACGGTCACATGGAGTCAGTGTTTCAGGCCTTAGAAAGTGCAGGTTAGTACTGTGTAGTTGTGACCGCAGGGACACCGCAATGTTCCTGCATGGATTGTGGCCCTGTAGGGAGTGAGAGGGTGTAATGTTAGCATTGAACCCATCCACCAGGATGTTGCCAACATCACTTGGTTCTGTAATGTTCCTGCATAACTGTCGTATGTCAGAGCAGATGTGGGTATTGCCATTGACTACTGACATACCTCCATAATGCCTTGTGGAACACTCTGGAATGTGTCGTAGTAACATGGGATTGTACTCCACTTTGCAACAGCCTCCACCTTTTGTTGTACATTATGTCCATGGAACTGGACCCCCAGAGTGGCGTCCATTATCTGGTGGGTACCATCATGGCTCTGTTTGGAATAGCATGATCCATGCAGTCGTGTAAGTGCTAATGAAGTGCACTAGGGTATGTTTCAGCATTTGTATGTGCATTGTCCATCTGCACGGGTGTCATGACGTTTACTACTGCTGTCATAAGACGTCTGTAGTAGGCATTGTAGTAATCTTGTACTGTGTATGCCATGAAGGGTGTGGTGCCGGGATGTGGATAACAAGGGTGATTAGCATATGTTCGGAAACCACCAACGAGGGGATAACCCCAGGTGTGGACCACCAGTCACATGTTGGTAGTGTCCATGTCTAGGATATTGTTGGTCTTGGAGGTGGTGTGTATGGATTGATCCAGCCGAGTGGAGGTTATGAATCCCGGACAGCATTGGCCTAATGTGTCGGTACATGAGTGGCTATCCCAGTTAAGTGTGGGGTAGTGTCAGTCTCACATCAGTAGTACCTGTCTGAACCCTACTGTCCAGTACACCAAGAAATGAGGGCTGGTAACCGTGGGGTATGTTGTCGAATCCGTAGCATGTTACAATGTGTATAGCAGTTCTGGCCACAGTTAGTTGCACGTGGATTACCTCTGATGCATTGTGCTAAGTAACTAGCCAGGAGGTGTGTACTACATAGTGGAATATGGGAACACCTCAGCCGTGGGTGTTCTGGTCCAGGTTACATGACTGAAAGGTGTGGTCTGCGTATACATGACTGAAAGGTGTGGTCAGCATATAACCTGTCAGTGCAGGTGTGCTCTGCAGAGCCTAGAGGCAGGTCCCAGTCACTGCAGAGATATTGAAGTGGTCCATTATAAGGAGTGCCTTGCCTGCATGCGTCAGAGATGAAGATGTCAAGCATCAAGTCACATGACCCCAATGTTTTGCTTGCCTGTTCCCGTTCTGGTGGTGAATGTTGTTGGAAACTGTGCAAGACAGGCAGTATAGGAGCAGCAAGAGCTTTACATGTTATCTGTACTCCCAGGGCTGACAGTTGCAGGTCATCTGTGCCAAAGCATTGTGTTTTGTTGACCATGTCAGTCAAAGCGGAAAGATACTGGATGCCTGTGGAATGACAGCAGAAGCATAGGCAACTTTTGAAGTGAAACAGTCAGTCGTTGTACAGTGGTATCAAGTCCGGATGAATGCATAATGCTTCCCAGGGCTTGACCGATAACTTCAGGGCTACAAGACCGGTGAGCTATTGCATGTCCCTGCACATGTAGTCTGTGAAGTTGCATCTCAGGGCAGTCACACTAACATGGAAAATGACAGTCAAATTGTACCTGGTGAGGTGTGGCATGGGTGCATAGGTTATGTTGCATAACCAGTTACCCGACAGCTAGATGTAAGTGACTATCGCCTTGTGTAGCCTGCTGAGTGGGACATCAGTGTGACCGCCTACAGAGTCACCTATCACTGGTGTGTTGTGTATGTTATAACACCCTATTGACTGTATGTGATGGGCACACATGAGTCTGTGGGCTATAAGTTATTGTTGTTGTGTTTGGTGATGGGGGCTGCCTTTGGTGCCTACACAGAGTATGGAGAGGTTCTGCAAAAGTTGTACTCATACTATGTGTGGCCTGTGGTGGTGGAGATCTTGTGAGACTATGTGATGAGTGGGGTGTGTTGCAAATGTTACATGTCCGAACATGACTGTCAGGTTCAGTCTGGGTTGGTGAGAGCATTACTCCCAGCATGGCTACATATGTGCATCTCCCACAGGCTATAGTGTCGTATGTTGAGAGGTGAGCATTGACTGTGTACATGAGACAATTGCTCTTTTGCCACATGTACACCATATTCATTATATAGACAGGCAATAGCACTGGTATGTGACAGTTGGACATGCCTGTATATTCAACCATGTCTCACAAGATATGTGAGTTATGTGTGTACAACAGCTGTTGTACTGTAAGCAAGCTGGAAATGTAAGGACAGACAGTGTACTTGTGAGAAATGGTTTGGAATGGGTGCCATATTAATTAGTAGCTCATGAAGTGCTCACAAGTTCTGAACAAGTGCTGAGCATGAAAATGCAATACAGATATGGTGTTGGATAATATCAACCCACAAGTGGTGACGACAGTCATAATTGGAGGCACTGCACTATTACCCTGCTGAGTATGGTCTGCAAGTCCATGAACCTTTATCAAGGTAGATGTTAGCAGTGCAGACGTAGATGACAGTATGGATATTTGACTACATGTACCTTCGTATGTCACTGGAGTGTTTGGCGTGTTGACAGAATCAACACTACAAAAGGTGTCAGAGTGACATGTGCATATCACACCAGTGGCAGCTACAGTAAAACAGGGTTAATGTGTTGTACTCCCCCCTCATTGTAGCCCGTACCACACAAACAAATGTGAGGCATCTGTATATGTAAGGATGTGAATGGCCATGACCTATGAGCAATAGCTGTCTCAGTGTTGTGGACAACATACAGAATGGGCTTTGTGGGTGAGGTGTGTGACATATGTGCACAATCTGACAGATGATATTAGCATTGTCACCGCTAGGTGAATATCCCTGTACCCATTAACTACCACTTAGGCTGCGGTCAACATTATGGACACTGTGTAAGGGATGGTGCTGTGCAGTTCACCTCCCTGAGTTGGTGATGTCTCCAGGCCTATTAAGTAGTCATACGAGGCACCCATGTCATGACAGGGTGCCATCCATGAGCATGGAGATCATTGGACAGGCATACTCAGCACTCGGGTGACCAATATTGGATCACATATCACCTTTAAGGAGTATTGGCCATGCGTGGATGGGCGATACCAGCCTTCACAATCTTCACCTCCACTATGCAGCATGCTGGCTACCTTGCATAAAGACATGTGCTACACTATGATGTTGGACATGCTACAAGTACATATCCTAATCTGAAAGACATACGTCATGGACAGCCACCATCCTACTACTAGGATCGCCACATGCTGGACAGATCCCTGTGCCATACATGTGACATACTCCCGCCATACCATGTAACCCTGTCCATCAAAGCTGCAGATGTCATCTCTGTCATACATGGTGTGATGACCGCAAGGTAGATATATTATCAACTGTCTGGATCAGTAATGTGGCACTGATGCACCACGCGGTGGCAAAATGTCTGTCGGATACAGCTAGGAAACCTTGCCCGTACATGCTATAGTTGATATCCATCCCTGCAAATGATGTCAAGGTAGCCATTGTCCCATGTCTATCACATGTGCAACACAGGCGATCCGTTGCAGGATGTTGAACTGCTGTACAGTGCCGTGTAGATGTATATGGCAAAACACATGCATGTAAAGGTTTCCATACATATGTGTGCATTGTCACTGCTCAAGTCCATTAAGGCAGTGTATGTGTTGATATGTGACATATACACAGCATCAAGATCAACAGCATTACTGTGGACATATCCAGGCATGTGCTGATAGGTAAGAACACCAGTGCAGGCAAACATACATGCCCACATCAAGACAGCATTCACATGGAGTATGAACAATGTAATGAGGTGACACACATATATGGTGATGATATCCAATGCATAACGGGTGTTACATGTGTGTGACACAAACATGTCAGTCGTGTCAGTGTCATGATGATTTGCAAAGATAACTGTGCAGATTACTACATTTAATACAAATGTATGTGCAGCAATATCTCTGTACATCTCTGTGATACTGTGACCTGTCACCATCATTATGTCTTGCAGATAATGCCACGTTCACACCTGCCAGCGTCCAGCCGCCAGGAGGATGATGTCCTCATCCCGTACCTCCATGAGAACTACGAGGTGTTGTTCAACCATGTGCCACAGCATGCCCAGCAGCGTGATGACCTGTGGCAGGACCTTCGCAGGAGGGTTAATGATGTGGGTGGCCATAACCACACCTACCAGCAGGTGCGCAGACACTGCACGGACTTGATACAACATGTGAAACAGCATGCCACTGCAATCACCAGGGAACAAGGTGGAACAGGTGGTGGGCCACCAACCCAGCCCCCACTCACACCCACCGAGGAGCTACTGGCCAGTCTGGGGACACCCTCAGAACAGCATCCACAAACACTAGCTGCCATCATGGAGGTGGGTGTCTACCAACCAATGAGCCTGGAGTTGCCTGGTAAGTCAGTACTGCACATATGACTATTATATCCCATTTAGTTGCATGTGTCACTATACATTATGTAATGTAACATCATATGCAAGGTTTGTTTACACACATGCTGCATACTACAGTATGCTACCGTGTGTATGCACACATGTGCATACTATATGCCATTGTACAGGTGAATGTGTTAACATGCACAGTGCACCCTGTGGCTGTCATACAGTCATGGATAATGTTCAAACTGCTGTGTCACCCCTATACAGGTACCTCTGGTGTGCCGCACAGACATCAGTCCGTTGCAGGTGAGACTGTCATCAGTATCATGCATGTTAAAGCATAGATCTATTCACCATGTGGCCAGTTAACACTTGTACACTTTATGTTTATTCCAGTCACGATATACAGGTCGCATCTCCCATCATTCACACTGGCTACACATGTGCAATATATACAAATGAAATGATACACCGACATGAAACCACAGTATCTGTCATTGCTACATGTGTGGACAGCTGTGCATACAACGGTGGAGGTGTTGTACAATGTAGGCATATGTACTATACATTGGAACAACACATGTGCGGTACGCAAACAGTACCACACAGTGAGCTGGGATATGGCAGCCCACAGGAGTCACCATTGTGTTATATGCCCCTGCAATGGGTGCACACATTGTGATGTGCCATCTGACATGTCCCAGACACGTAGTGTTCAGGCTGCAATATTGTCACACTATCCCATAACACATACCCCACATACCAAACATACAACCCGTTGTCTGCAAAGCCCTGTGGATGGTGACATATCTGACATCTATGAGTGTATGTCATATGGGGCAACACAGACATGTGAGATAGATAGCCATCACAAACATTTAGCCAACACATGTTCACACATGGCCATGGGGGATGGTCAGAGACATGTAGCCACACAGTAGATGTGATGTGTATACACCCTGTTGAACATTGTCCACACATGGTCCAATTATAGCCTTAGTTGACTGATTATACAGTGGATGTGGTACACTGGACATCCTAAAAGCCTGTGCACAGCTAGTGGAGGTGTCACTTAAGTCTACCATATAAGATGTATTGAACATCACGACTGTGTCATAGCACGACAGTAGTCACCTGTACAGCTTCCACAGATATTGATACCACATCAGGCCACAGACGCATGTTCCAGACTGTAATGGCAGCACAGGCACATGCTGAATGGCAAAACAGAGAAGGGCAGAGGCTGCAGAGGGCTGCTATTCGTATTCTAAATGACAACATCCAGGCATTGGAAAATGCTCAACAGCAGATTGCTGATGTTCTGGACAGGCGATTGCATGACATGGTCGGAATCCTTGACCGTGGCATGGCAATCCACGAGCGTGAGCTGTCTGTGCTGGAACGTCTGGTAGAAGTGAGGCGTAGGCCACATGGACGTAGGCCACACCACCTAGTGCAGGTCAACGTGAGCATGCCACCTCACATGCCCGCTCCCATAGTGCCGTTAGCAGTAGCAGTGCATCTGGTGCTGCACTGTCCACACCAGGACACAGCAGGCCATGTGGACATGGCCCTGGACGTTCCCAGTGGGACACGGATTCAGTGGACATGTGTCATTGGACAGTAGCCAATCTGTACCTCCGCCTGGTAGTGCCCATGTAACCCCTGGCAGGCACAGGCCACATGGCCATGGCCGGACACAGTGAGCTGTACATCCTGGTCTGTACAATCTGGACCTGTCAATAATACCCTTGTGTAGGCCTCACAAAAGGCAGAACTGTGTGCACACATACACGCACACGGCAAAAACATCTGTAGGGCACCGCAACACCCACATGCATAATGACCACACATGTCCAATCAGATCAACGGTCCTTACCCACACACATGATGTCATCCATTGGTGCAGCCTATGCCCCTGCAAACATTATCACCCTGTGCATATGATGAAGCCTGTGCCGCATCCCTGTCATCCACACCATCAGTGCAGGGACATGCTCAAATGGTTTGATGCACAGGGTGAACAGAATAGTGAGAGAGGTGTATATTACATTAGTTGTGTACTGTTGACATGCACCAGACATACCATGTAGTACAGGTTTATCATGCATTGTTATATGTTCACAGTATGTGTCTTGGTAACAACAGTAACAGCATGTTGGTAATGATGCCCTGGTTCCCTCCTTATGGTCTACTTGCATGTGCCAACAAGTAGCAGTGTTTGCAGTTTCCCATGTGTAAATGTGGAGTATTCACAGGCACATATGGTAATATCAGCATGCTATACGTAGCCTCAACCTGACTGTTAGAAAGGCTAACATACCACAGATGTCCACACATCTACTGATCCAGAAGCATGTGGGCTGTTTAATTGGCTACAGTGGCTAGAGACGTGACATCCATACCAGGTCACATCACAGGTATGTTGACATGGTGCGGGGGGTGTACACAGTGGTCTGGCGGATGATAACGTTAGAGGCCACTTGATAGCATGAGGCCTCACCGTGTAGCAGTAATACCCTGTCACATTACAGGAACATGCTCACACTCATGGGGTCAACAACACTATAATGCACACTCCATAGTGTTGAGGTGAGGACCCCTGCCTATGTGGTAATCACCCTCACAGTACTGTGCACCCACACGACGTGACACAGAGAATGAACATGTACAGGTAGCCAGTATGGCTGAGACTGATGGCATCAACAGGGTAGTAGACTGCATCACCATGAGGGGTTAGGGATCCTGTCTGTTCTGTATGGTAGCATATACCCTCACTCCATGCACCAGACAGCCATACATACAGATAGCTGACATGTGTGTGATACACACACCACCCCTGCCTACATCATGCTTTCCACACTGCAGTATGTACAGATCTCTATAACAGTGTACAGGGGTGTGTAACAATTGGGATGTATTCCCCACCATACGTGGCATATATGGTCACACAAGCAAACACACATGGCAGTACTGTGAATCATACACCTGCTATATGATGACAACATAGATTTGCTATGCTAATAGCTGCATACACCCATGCAGGCCCACTTGCATCTACTTATTCTGAGTTACATATGTTTACAGGCACTTCTTTGGGATTACATGTGCCTTATTCCTTATGACAGTACCACTTTGATGGAATCTGGTTAACGGACCCATGCGAACGCGGTCACCTTTACATGTATAAATGTTGGCTTTACAGCACAGAGACATTCATTACACAATTAATATGTGTTATAGTCGTACTCGAACCAGGAATGCCTTTACGTTGGGCGGATGCTGTAACCACTACACTATTGGTGTTCTGGCTCATTTATATGTATACCCATGGTTCATAGCTACTCTGACATATGCCTCACCGCTTCCCTTACACAGCAGGCATCCATTCTCCTGCTGGAAAAACCGCAGTACTACAATTAGGACATTCCCTGTTTCCTACTGCTCTGGACCCGTGCTACAAGTCTACTCACTCCAAGGATATTCATAACTCCTACGCTTGTAGTCCTTGCACATACACGTATTTGATTGTCAGGGTGTTCATGTGCTGGTCTGTGTTTAGGCTCGGCCGACTGGTGACTAGAACTGCCCTGGCACTGTTCAAAGATCAGACGTAGCACATGGACAGAGTTAGTCCAGAGTTTAACATTCTACCTGTGTTTACAGACGCAGGTGTTTGGGGACCTCTGACCACATTATTGGGTCGACGCTACATAATTTAGGGTGGGGAGTGGTTCCACTACATAATGCAGGTTGGGGGGTGGTTTCCACGTGTTTCCCTTCCCATTTGACTATTTCATTCATTTATAGATACAATGAATATTATTCTGGACATCTGTTATAAATTCACTACTGGTATGTAATAGTCCTGTCAACAGATGTGACAGTTGGTTGGTGTACTTCTGTGTACGGACCTCTCTGATACTCGGGGACTCATTATCAATTACCACCTACTATCAAAATTAAACTAATCTATCAATTCCATGCTAACTTTGTTCTGTGGCATGGACTGTAGCAAATAACTTGCAATACCCAACATGTAACATCCCAATGACCCCTGAACATTTTGATAGTAGTTGGTAATTGATAGATGTTTTGTTTAGTTAATATGTAACACTAAGCATTTTATAGTAGGCAGTCTAGAAATGTATGTCTCTATGATAAGTTGTTAGATTCTGCACTTATGTATGTTGAGTGATTATACATGTCGTTACTTATGTTCATATTAGGCTTTTAGAGTTGCAACGCCATCTTAAAGGATATGTATATAGATTTACACATAAGTAGCTTTTGTGGATATAAGTTTCTTAGCATATGTATTTTTTAAGTATAGGTATATTTATATGTATATATTTTATATATGTGGTATTTATACATATGTTTTTAGATAATCACATGATAGGTATATTAGAAGAGATATTATATTTATATCTATGATAGTTTTAAATATATGTATGAATAAGCGCAGTATCAAAGGAACAAACACTCACTACATAATCACATGATGCTATTTAAATATACCAATGAAATAACGATGCATGATTGGCTATGAAACAATTGTGATAAGATATTTAAGAGATAGTTGATGTGCGTTCTTAACAGTCTGATAAAGCATTCAGGTAGAATGTGAAAGCGCTTACTAAGAACGCGTTATTTTTGTTTTATTGCATGTTAAATAAACGGTCAACTTCTTATTGTCGTAGTGTGTCCTCCATCAACTTTGCTTTTGGATTTCTGCTGTTGCTGTTAACAGAGGCACTTTACCTTTGGAAGTGATTGCTACTACATATATGATTATTTTTCTTCTTTTACACAAGGGACATGATGGAAGGGACATCTGATTAAGCTATTAGTGACTTAGATGCACTTCACCATGGTCCAACAAGAGAAAATAATGAAGCGATATTCAAGAAATTAATTCACGCTGAAAGCAATCCTTTACTGAGACTTTCTAGAGCAGAACTAATCAACAACGAGAGAAGAGATGCTGACATGAGTAGAAATATAAGAACCTTACAGTTAACAAGGCAATTGGAGCAAACATTGGAGAAATTGAAACAAACACAATGGCAACTTAAGCACATGGAAGCCTGTGTGAGTTTCAAAGTAGTCCCACGAGGCGTGCGTATCTTAAAGATGCCTAGTTTTGGTAACATGTATCCCAAACTTTTAAGTAAGTGGCAAAAATTAAATTTAGATACAAGCTACAATTATATGGGGCTACTGATAGAACAATGTCTATTAATAGAAAAAGAACTAATAGCAGAAACAACGAATATAAGATATGAGCTAGAAACCATATTGTCAACTGAAGATTTGGGAGAATTCCTAAGCAATGTCAGTAATAACACTCGTTTACTAGAAAATAGATTATTACAAATGAAAAGGAAGAAACTCGAAAGAGACTTCCTGGATTTTCAACGAGGCAGTGTCTTAGCTTGGCCATGTGAACAAAGGGGATTGAATGACACTAACCAACAGCAATCGGTAGTCAATTGCAAAGAAGAACCAATGAGACGACAAGAGAGGAAAGCACAGACACAGAGCGACGGAACGAGCAGAACACAGGTTTTAAAATCCACGCAGAGTGAGATACAAACAGAAGAACCGTTACGGACAATCAGTTCAAACATTTTATTGGAAAAGGGAGAGGGAAGCGAACAGCAAATGCAGCTCACGATACATACATCTACACCTCCAGGTACATCAAACATTTATAGAAGAGGCATGCAAGATGTTCAAAGAAAGGAACCAAATGAGAGCAATGAAAGGGTAGCAGAGAATTCAAGTGGTGGCTTTTTTTCTTTTCCTCTACCCATAAGGACACAACACAATATGCCTTGGTCACTGAAAAACGGGCCCAGGAAGTGCAAGTCACAGGAAGGACAATTGGAATTTCAGAAGAAAGTACTGCGACCTATAAGTCAGACTTAGTCATTAATATTTCAAAACATGCATTAACTGAACATGAAGGAGTCTCTTGAATAAAGGGCTCTCCTTTATTCCCGCAAAGAATGTTGACAGTACTGATCATATCATTGATTTAAAAATGTTTACAAGAAATTTGAATCTTAATATGATGATCAATGATAATAATGCATACAAAGATGAAGTAAATGTATTTAAGAAGCCATCAACATTCATTCCGCAAATACATCCATTAGTAGAGGCTTTTGAGAAAGCAATGGAAAGAGACTTAAATAAGCTATACAATAGTAATAAAGTTAAGAAACAGGACTTTTATAATACAAGCCAAGATGAACAGAAGGCACTTAAAGAACTACAATTAAATAAAAATATAGTCATAAGAGGGGCTGATAAAGGGGGAGCAGTTGTTGTTTTAGACACTGACATGTATGAAAATAAGATGCAGGATCTATTAGAGGATAGAGCAGCATACTGTAATATAGATTTGATACATTTAAATAGAATTACTAACAAAGTACAAGATGAACTATATGATTTATTTTTATGTAATGTGATAGATATTGATCTATACAAGTATTTTCTAATAGAAAAAACGGTTATATCCACCTTCAGAGGACTACCGAAGGTCCATAAAGACATTAAAGATCCACCAGTGAGACCTATAGTGTCGAGTAAGGGCTGGCTCATGGAGACCATCTCTATATATTTAGAGAAACAGTTGAGGAAGGTAGTTGAACAAACAGAGACAGTAGTTAGAGATACCAAACAGTTTATAGAGAGTTTATCTGAACATACTATTCTAGGTAAGAACAAAGAGATTAGTTATATGGTAACATTAGATGTAACCTCACTGTTTACTTCAATTCCAAATGACACTGGAGTGGAATATATGAGGATGTTTTTAACAGAAAAGAATATGAGAAGAGATTTAATAATAAGATGTGCAATGTTAATGGACATAGTTTTAAACAATAACGTGTTTGTCTATGGAGAAAAGTACTTTTTACAACAAAAAGGATTTGCCATGGGGACACCATGTGCAAACTCATACGCTAACATCATAATGGCCTACTGGGAATATACTTATATAATGAGGAGTATATATAAAGAAAACATTCTGCTATACAAATGTTTTGTAGATGATGTTTTTCTGTTGTGGAAAGGGGATGAAGGCAAACTTAAGGAATTCCTAGATTACATAAATGGAACGGCAGATTTCCTAACCTTGACAGGAAAGTGGTCAGTTGAAAAAATTGAGTTCTTAGACGTATTACTTATAAAAGAAGGAAGTAATATAAGCACACAACTTTATAGAAAAGAATGTAGAAAAAATTCAATATTACATCGCACCAGCATGCATCCCCCACATATTTATAATAATATAGTAAAAGGACAGGCAATAAGAGCATCTAGACTTACGAGTCAAGATCTGAAGTTTCAAGAAACAATCGAGATGTTAAATAATGAGTTTGAAGAAAGAGGGCACAAAATAAATGAAATCAACCATTTATTTAATGCTAATATAGTTAAGAGAACCACAATAGGGAAACCATATATATATATATATATATATATATATATATATATATATATATATATATATATATAAAATATTAATAAAGATTCAGATATACAAGAGGAAGGAAGAAGGAAAACAGATGTTAAGAAGCCAGTGATATCTTTCACAAATAACAATAAAAAAGTAAAAGAGATTTTTACTAAAAACTGGAATATTCTAACAATAGATGATAGATTGCATGAGTTAGTAGGAGATGTCCCGAATTTCACCTATAAAAATACTAAGTCCTTAAAACGCATGCTATGCTATGAAAGCAATGACAGGAAATGTATGGAATCGGTTAGGAAAGGGACATATGCGTGCAGGGGATGTAATCAATGTTTATATATGTTTAATAATAATAAGTTTATTCACCCAGATACTGGGAGAGATTACGAATTTAATTTTTATGCAGATTGCAAGACACGAGATTTGATTTATTTAGCTATGTGCATGAAATGTGCCTGCTTCTATGTAGGTATAACTAATAGAACCTTAAGGGAACGTGTGAAAGAACATATATATGCTATAAATAAGGAAGATGAGAGTAATGCTTTAGCGAAACACGTTATTGATAAAGGAAAAACACATAGCTTTAGGTTCTTAGTGATAGAATTGATACATAAAAATGTGAGGTTAGGAAATCATAAAAATTACACTGAACAAAGGGAAATAAGATGGATCCTGAGGTTACAAGCAGATAAATACCCAGGACTTAATGATAGGGTCTCTTTAAATCCATTTTTGATAGCAAGAGACTTTAAGCATTAAATGTCTCTCTCCTTACATAAAATAAGATGTAGTTAATAGATTTATTTATGATAAGTATTAATTTTTCAGGGACTTTACTAAGTTTACTGTGGAGTCCCATAAATTGTTGTTTTTCTGGAGTTTCAGGGGTCATCGGGATGTTACATGTTGGGCATTGCATGTTATTTGCTGCAGTCCATACCACAGAACAAAGTTAGCATGGAATTGATAGATTAGTTTAATTTTGATAGTAGGTGGTAATTGATAGATGTTTTGTTTAGTTAATATGTAGCACTAAGCATTTTATAGTAGGCAGTCTAGAAATGTATGTTTCTATGATAAGTTGTTAGATTCTGCACTTATGTATGTTGCGTGATTATACATGTCATTACTTATGTTCATATTATGCTTTTAGAGTTGCAACGCCATCTTAAAGGATATGTATATCTAGATTTAGACATAAGTAGCTTTTGTGGATATAAGTTTCTTAGCTTACGTATTTTTTAAGTATAGGTATATTTATATGTATATATTTTTATATATGTGTTATTTATAAATATGTTTTTAGATAATCACATGATAGGTATATTAAAAGAGATATTATATTTATATCTATGATAGTTTTAAATATATATATATATATATATATATATATATATATCTATATATATATGAATAAGTGCAGTATCAAAGGAACAAACACTCACTACATAATCACATGATGATATTTAAATATACCAATGAAATAATGATGAATGATTGGCTATGAAACAATTGTGATAAGATATTTAAGAGATAGTTGATGTTGTGTGTTCTTAGTCTGATGAAGCATTCAGGTAGAATGTGAAAGCACTTACTAAGAACATGTTATTTTTGTTTTATTACATGTTAAATAAACGGTCAACTTCTTATTGTCGTGGTGTGTCCGCCATCAACTTTGCTTTTGAATATTCCTTTACTTCACTGTAGTGCGACCTTGGAGTGAGAATATTTAAGTAGGGGTGGTGTGGGGGGCACAGTCCCCCATGTTGGGGGGGGTGCAGGGGGGAAAACATTTAATTAGGGTTTTTTTTTTTCACAGTTTAACGGAAGCACTTTTTCAATTAAAGCGCTTTAGTTAAACTGTGATCGGTATATATGGATTTGGAAACTTGCTTTTTCGAGCAAGTGTCCTAGATCCATATATATATATAGATAGTTTCATATATATATATATATATATATATATATATATATATATATATATATATAAGACATATATAACATATATATATATATATATATATATATATATATATATATATATATATATATATATATATATATATATATATATATGTTTTATATATAGATTGTTTCATATAAACATAGATTGTTTAATGAAATTTTGGAAAGTCAGAGGATGCCTGCGGAGTGGAGAAAAAGTGTTTTGGTACCTATCTTTAAGAATAAGGGTGATGTGCAGAGATGCAGTAACTACAGAGGGATAAAATGTATCAGTCACAGCTTGAAGTTATGGCAAAGAGTAGTAGAAGCTAATTTAAGAAGGGAGGTGATGATTAGTGATCAGCAGTTTGGTTTCATGCCAGGAAAGTGCACTACAGATGCAATGTTTGCTCTGAGATTGTTATTGGAGAAATACAGAGAAGGTCAGAAGGAGTTGCATTGTGTCTTTGTAGACTTGGAGAAAGCATATGACAGGGTGCCTAGAGAAGAGTTGTGGTATTGTATAAGGAAATCGGGAGTGGCAGAGAAGTATGTAAGAGTGGTACAGGATATGTACGAGGGTAGTGTGACAGTGGTGAGGACTGCAGTGGGAGTGACAGATCCATTTAAGGTGGAGGGGGATTACATCAAGGATCAGCTCTGAGTCCTTTCTTATTTGCAGTGGTGATGGACAGGTTGACAGATGAGATCAGACAGGAGGCCCCGTGGACTATGATGTTTGCAGATGACATTGTGATTTGTAGTGAGAGTAGGAATCAGGTTGAGGAGACTCTGGAGAGGTGGAGATATGCTCTAGAGAGCAGAGGAATGAAGATCAGCAGGGCTAAGACCTAATATATGTGTGTAAATGAGAGTTAGGGTAGAGGAATGGTGAGGATGCAGGGAGTAGGGTTGGTAAAGGTGGACGAGTTTAAGTACTTGGGATCAACAGTTCAGAGTAATGGTGAATGTGGAAAAGAGGTGAAGAAGAGAGTACAGGCAGAGTGGAATGGGTGGAGAAGAGTGTCAGGAGTGATTTGTGACAGACGGGTACCAGTAAGAGTGAAAGGGAAGGTCTACAAGAGGGTAGTGAGACCAGCTATGTTATATGGATTGGAGACAGTGGCATTGACAAAAAGGCAGGAGTCAGAGCTGGATGTGGCAGATTTAAAGATGTTAAGATTTGCACTCGGTGTGACTAGGATGGATAGGATTAGGAATCAGTATATTAGAGGGTCAGCTCATGTTGGACAGTTTGGAGACAAAGCAAGAGAGATGAGATTGCATTGGTTTGGGCATGTGCTGAGGAGGGATGATGGGTATATTGTGAAAAGCATGCTAAGGATGGAGCTGCCAGGTAAGAGGAAAAGAGGGAGGCCTAAGATAAGATTTATGGATGTGGTGAGAGAGGACATGCAGGCGGTTGGTGTGACAGAGCAAGATGCAGAGAATAGGAAGAAATGGAAAGAGATGATCCACTGTGGCGACCCCTAACGGGAAAAGCCGAAAGATGATGATGATGGTGATGATATATACATATATATATATATATATATATATATATATATATATATATATATATATATTTATGTTGTTGTTTGTCTTTTTGGCTTTTCCCGATTAGGGGTTGTCTCAGCGGAACTCCGGTCTGCTAATGATTGGCAGCAGATTTTTTTTTTTATGGTGCCGAGTTGCCAGCCCGACGCCCAACCTACAGCGAAGGCATGCCCATTCACGCATGTCTTTTGGAGGCCACTTGACTGCGGGGAGGGCATGCAGACTCCACACAGAAGGCACTCCAGCCATGAATCAAACAGGAGAACCTCTTGCTGTGAGGCAACAACGCTACCGCTGTACCACCATGGCTTGTTTTTTATATATATACATATATATATATATATATATATATATATATATATATATATATATATATATATATATATATATATATATATATATATATATGTATATATATATATATATATATATATATATATATATATATATATATATGTGTGTGTATATATACATATATATATATATATATATATATATATATATATATATATATATATATATATATACGGTGCCTTCTGTGTGAAGTCTGCATGTCCTCCTTGCATTCATGTGGGTTTCCTGTGAGTGCTCCGGTTTACTCCCACGTTACAAAGACATGCATCTGGAGCATTTCTCCCCAGGCCTCTGCTGAAAATTGGCTTCATCCAAGTAGGACTTTCCCGGTTAACAAATGTTAAATAAATAAATATAGATTCACCTTCCTGATTGTTATGAATTTTACTTTTTATTTGATATATCAACAAAATATATTAATCGATAATGATAAAATTTTAGAACATCTCATCATAAAAGTCTACTCAAACTGCTGTCATTATAGTACACAAATATCCATACTCATCTACAAATTTAGTGCCTGCTGCCCTTGAAGAATAAATGGCCTATGTTGCATTAAAAATGTATGTGTTCTGGAAAGCAGCAGTCAAGCCATTCATTCAAGGTACAACTTTCAGGCAGTACGAATAACTTTGTTTCCATAGACAATCCAGCCAAAGCGGGTGTGCAGGATGGAACTTTCTCAGAGTGAGATGGATCTGATTGGCTGTTGTGGAACACGTCCTCAGAGGTGGTGGAGTAGGGGTAGAGCACTTTGTTAGAAACACACTACAGGTGTAAATCTCCAAGTAAAATTATTAATTAATTAATTAAGTTAAGGTGCCTCCCTTAAGCTGTGGTCCTGGGTGTCTACTTGTTTTGCCCCTATTATAATCCACCATTGTGCTGTCTCATGAAGGCCTTTGACCCTACTGATAGGGTGAGGAACAAATGGGAGGTACTGGTGACTGTTATATGGTTGGCTGGCACATGGGGTAGGAAAAAATAAAGGAAAAAGTAACAGGTTTAATAGATTTGTACCTTGATAACAGTCTTTTAGAACAGATTTCATATTGATTGAAACTGCTTGCTGTGAAAAAGCAGAATAATTTTATTTTTTCAGGAAAAGTCTGACTACTCTATCATTTGCTTCCCACACTAGTGGAAACACATTTTAATAACAGATGAAATTATTTATGTCTAAATTAGTGCAATAATAATACTTAGTGGTCTACTTTTCTGCAAAGACTAGAAAGCCAAATAATTTCAGAGGTCCTGTCTCTTCTTCTAGCTGGATGACTACAAAGCCAACTGCCAAACCTACACTGAAAACTGAGGATAGCCCACTAAAGGATGTGAAAGGCAGGTAAAGCATAACCTCATTGTTGTATGTCATGGCAAAACTCACATTTAAAGCTAAAAACATTGTAATTATGCATGCAGGTGAAAATGAATTTTAGTGCACTTATATAGTTTACTTGTTATTGTTTTCTTTATCAGCATAAACTAGATTATCAAATTGCATTTATACATATTTCAGCTGAAGAGAAAAAATGTCATGCCATAAATCCTATGAAGGGTATCTCTTGAAGATAAGCCAAATAGGCCCTCTTCTCTCTCCACAGCTGTGTAAAAAGAGTAGAACAACACTCAAGCAGTTTCATACAAATCCCATTTTTAGCTAAATACATTTGATCTTGAAACTTGATCCTATGCCGTGTTTAAAATGGAAGCTGTGTGCTATTTTAAGCAAAACACATAATGAGATTTAATATAATACAGAGACTGAGTGGGATATAGTGAAAAATAAAACTGCTATCCCATATAGCTTTCTGTAGCTGTGCCATAGTCTTCTAAAATAGGTAAATATTTTTTGCAGCGATTAATTACTGATATCCATTATCCAATGGATGAAAAAAAAACAGAACAGGTAGCTGACATACTGAAAATGACTTACTTTCTCTTGTGTTGTATGAATAATCAGAAATACTTTTACCAAGCTATTCAAAAAAGACAAAAATTTAGGAATGTAGAAAGACTGCTCCATAACATAAATAGCAGCTTCTCTTATAAAGCTTGTACTGAGGAGTGCAGATACATGAGCACAGTGACAAGCACTGTTTAAAAGCTCATTGTAACTGCTGTGCAGTTTCAGAGCTTGTGGTGTATTTCAACTATGCAGACAGTTTTAGAAACATCCATCAGAAGAGTGGAATTGTCTGTACTCTAATAAATCAGATGTGAAATTCATTTGGTCTTGTCATCTCTTTTCTTAATGAGCCCCTTCTAATGAACATTAACGAGTGCACTGTGCCTTGGAGAAAATTAGGTAATTATAAAAGTATTTATTAATTATTAAATACATTTATGCACCGTCTGAGACGCTTCTATATTAAGCTCTCTAAGTCATCTTGGATGGAAACATGTAGGAGTCTTTACTGCTGGATATAATGCTGTTGGATAATTTTAGCACAAACAGAATTCTGTATCTTTAGCATCAGTATTAGCAATATTTATGTCTACAGTATGAAGCAGTCAGATTAAATTATAAATAATGTACCGATGCATACTATTTGAATTTGTATGTCACTAGGACATACCTTCTATGTGCTAATTGAGTAGAAAATTTGTTAAATTCAGTGCACTTCACTCAGCGTTATAGTTAGCTCTATCTACTTTTTCCTTGCTTGCTGTATACTGTTTCGACTTGCCAACTCTACCTTTAAATCCATATCATTAAATATATCCTGAGATGCATTTTAGAACCTAGAACCTTCCTTATGTGGTAACACTGCTTGTGTTGTTGGCCTTTAATCTTTCCCCACCCACTTGATACAGGGCTTCTTCTCAGTCATATCTCACCAATTCAATGGTACACCAGTACCCTTCTCCAAATGTTGTGGTTATTTAATACAGCACTGACCTATTTCATCCTGCCTTCTGCTGTGAAGAGTCCATGCTCTCTGTCCACCGCCCCTCAGACCTTTCAACTGTGACTATTTTGAAGATAGATGCCTATTTTCAGGCTTGATTTACTTCTTCATATGATGCACCTATTTGGAAGTATGCCCTCCTGTTTTCAGGATTGATTTTTTTTTTCTTTCACACAATTTTTTGAATTCCACCCCAACAACAGATGATTTTGCAACAGTTTAATATTCAGAAACTAGACTAGATAACGAACATACTGGTGGTACCTAAAAGTTGAAGAAGGAGGACAATGGTACATTATTTATTACTATTATTATTATTATTATTATTATTATTATTATTATTATTTTATTACTATTTCAGTATAAAAATTAAATGACTATATGAGTGGATTTTTGCAATAGCATACACTGCCTGTATACTTATAGGAAATGTGTCAGCCTTCTTTTGGCAGTGTCAATGACCTGTCAGGCTGCAAAACATCATTCTGTAAAACTGTGATTATACCTGCCTTAGGGGCAGCTTTTTACTGATTTAGTTGCATTTTGATTCTACCTGTGATTCTACAGGGTGGGCTACAGACCTTACAGTTTTTGCATTCAGTCCCAAGTACCAAATGCCTACTCACCCTGCAAGTCACATTAGCTCCTGCTGTAGGCCGAGTTCAGGCTTATTAATACCTCTTTACTATTGCCATGAACAAACAAGTGATTGTCTTTAGCTCTGTCATAGTACATGGTATACCGTGATTATATTGGGAAAAAGATAAACATGTTAAGGGCTTCAGTAGCATGAACCCTGATTGTATCAGCACTAAGAGCTGTACATTGTTATGACTGGATCTCGGTCTAGAGACTAAGAATGGAAAGTACCAGGCCTCAAAGAATAGTGGCAGAAGATAAAATTGCTTTGTTTCTGCATGCTGTCCTGTCTCTTAACTCTCCCAGAATTTGCCTAATATTTTTACCCTGTTGCTTGTAATTCTTTTGATTTTATGTGATGTCACCGAGGATTTGTTAATTAAAAATAAGAGAATTAGTTTCATACTTCTTGTTTTTCAGAAAGTGCATATTGATGCAAAATATGTTGTTATATTAACTTTTGAGCAATATTTAAAAGCTGCCCATGATTTTGATCATTTGACCTCAGAATTCTTAAGCAAATAAGTTGAGAGGTGTACTGCTGGCTAGCAGCTCTTGCTAAGTACTTTACTGGCTTTCAAACTACTTAGGTAAAATGTTTAGCAGATAAGCTTCATGCACTACCATGATCAGGTCTCTGATCATAACCCCACTCTTGAGGTGAATTTCTTTGTATCCATGTCTCAAACACATAATAACCTGTTTATGATTGGAAATCCAGTCATAATCATCTGTGTTATTTATAACACCTGGGCTGTTCAAATCATTATACAGCATTTAGTCATATGATTTTTCAACAGTTACATTTTGTTGTTGTTTATTACTTGACAGTTCTGGGAAACTGTTACCCTAGGTTTCCTGTAAGTTAACCATTTCCATGTTATCTTACAAATTCAGATCACACTCCATGTGTCAATAGTGCAACAGGTAGCAGATCTTTAGTGCAGAAGGTTGTGGGTTCCATTCCTCCATGAGATAGCTGGATTGCTGATACTGCAGAAGAGCATAAGGAGTGCTGCATTCCTGAGTGTGCCATCCTTTGGATGAAACATTAAATTGAAACCCCATCTGCTTGAGTTAGTGGTAACTTAGGTGTATGTAAAAGATCCCAAAATACCTAAGTGATAGACATCAGTGAGGATGCTAATTATGAATACAAATGGGGACATATCGTACCAGTGAGTACATATCTTAGATAAGATGAGGATTGGCCAGTAGTGCATGGACTATGTAGAGACACTAATCAGCATGATACAGTTACTCAGAAGATGAGAATAATAGAGATATATGTATCATGTAAGTACATCTGGTGGGATACAAGCTCCTTTACACAGCTCTGGCAATAATAAGCTGTATGTATGTATGTATGTATGTATGTATGTATGTATGTATGTATATACAGCCACTAGCTAACACCTTGCAGTATGTCACACAGCCATGCTGCAAATACTGGTATGTAAAACAATACTAGCTCACTTAGTAATGTACTCCATGGCACAGTGGTGCAAAAGTTCATTCATGCATATGTCAACAATGGCATCTACAGTGTTTTAAATGTATTCCCCATATGTGGAAACCCCTTAATACATAAAATGGAGGTGGCAAAGTGGACCATAGGAAAGCATGAAGTGAGTAAAGTGCAAGCAGATGCATACATAGCAGGAAATGCATGAGGCAGTGCAGGATGAGGGGAAAGCAGGGTAACCTTTTGTAGGGATAAAGACCCATTTTTCTTATATAGAAATGGGGATTGCAGATGGGTAACAGTAAAAAACATAGGGAAGGAAGGGATGCATAGATGAGGTCTGCAGGGACAACTAGACAAACACATAGCCACACAGACAAACAAGGATTGATGTGCAGACAATGGGATGGAGAGAGAAAAGATGGACAGAGATGAACAGAGGGGGAACACATGGTGATCGGAGGCTGGGCAATTTATGAGATATTTATCTGCACACAATAGAAAGGAAAAACAGCAGGCTGGGGAATATGGTGAGGTCAGACATTATGTAATTAGTCACCTGACAAAGAGATGAACTGTACTGATTCATCACCAGCAGTCATATCAGCATGGTCAGTGGTTTGTGCATGTCTTCCCATGGTGACCAAATGGTCAGGGGTAGCCACAGGAGTGAATCTGCTACCTGATCCAGGATGAGTTCCATGTATCCAAGCCAAACATCTATCAAGCACAGCATTCACCAATTGCTTTAGTTGCAGTTCAGCAACTACAGGGAATGGGGCCTAGCTAACTGCAACAGAGAGGTCACTACTAACCTCCACTGAGGCACCTTCAACACCATTACTCTAACCTGCTATACCAGCAACATCTTCTTCATCTGGACCTGAAGAGTAGAGACCCAATGTGACTTATATCATAAGTGCATTACCCCAGGAAGTGCAATGGGTATATAACACAGGATGGCAGTCATCAGTAATAGCAGTCCTGCCCTGCTGTCAGTCTAATTGGCCAACCATGGCAATAGTTAGAATTACATTGTGTCAATGTTAGCAGAAGAAATAGTCACAATGAATCTTGAAATATGGATGAAAAAGTGACAATGCAATATATACTACCCACACCTGTACATCTATGTCAATGTCGTTTACCCTGTTACCCAGCAGCCAGCTAGTGTGTACCCTCTATTTGTAGCTATACTAACTAATGCAGTTATATAACTCTTGAACATGTGTAGCAGATCATTTGACATACTAGCACTATAGCATAGATTTCTACTACCACCATGGCTAAGAGCTCTGTAGATTACCCCACCATGCATAATAATCATATAACAAACAGACCTGAAGGTTGCAGTAACACATCTACATGAGACACTCATATTTCATCCCATCACAATCATGTCCAAATATAGTAGCCCTTCACAGTATCCCACCATAAATAGCAATGACATAAGACATACAAGTATCAGAAACCCATCTTTACAGGACGCTGGTGAAAAATTCCCATAAAAAATATGCAGTGGCAGGCTCTTTCAATACATGGTTGCCTAACCTCTGCTTCCACTGATAAAGGCCATAAGGGTGAGGACATTACAAAACATCATGCCAATGCCTGCATTCTTCGGCTGCCTTGGTAATGTCAATGACCCGGGTCAGAACCACAGTGATATCATGCCAGACATCAGCTTTCCTGAAATGCACATCATAAATTACCAAAGCCTGTAGCCTAAATTGACTGCTTTCCTTGTGTTGGGAGCCAGGATTTTTGACTATTTCATCACCAGTCAGATGTTTGCTGATGGACATTTGTAGAAGTAGCCATTGCTGTGCAAATATACAAAATGGCAGCCAGTGAATCATGAGCAGAATGTGATTTGCGAGTCTGAAATAGTAGTGCTCATTGCTGTGCAGATGCACATACCTGCAAGTCACTTCCCTGATGATACATTTGCTATATCTCTGATGCATGCTTCATGAAAAAGCTTCACTCTTTGGCCATCCTACATGGAAGCATAATTAGGTGACTGTGAGACATTTGTGGTGTATGGCTTTACTTCTCTGTGTATTATGCATCCATCTGTAAAACTGCAGAGCTTGTGAGGGCTGTGCTAGTTTGAATGCTATCTAGTGAATGCCATTGCTGTAGCAGATGTAACATCATTTCTGTGTTAGGATGTATTATTGGATCAAAATAAAGGTGCCCTCCTAAAGCTCAAGTTGCTAAATCCATTATTCATGTGTAGTTTGTTCCACTATGCTCAGGTTTGTCATTTACCAATAGTAAGAACAGGAATGTGTTTTCTTCAATGTCTTAGATTGCATACTATCTGCTATGTGTACCTTATCATATTTGTACATCAGGGTACACATGTCCTTTGCCAATATACTCCATGTATGCCAAGTGGAATTATGGGCAAGACATCAGTCAACATGAGGTACTTACACATCTCCTATAAATAACACCTAGTACCTAACAGAGAGGATGGGTCCTGCAGAGAATATCTGTGCCATTGTATGCTAGGTGTATCAACAGCATCTGTATACAAAATGGCCCATACATTTTTCTACTGCATAGGTTGATACCCATGTTTCTGTAGATGGCATCTTACTAATTCTCATCTAAATAGAGTGTATACTAGTAAGTTCTTGTCTTTTAAAGATGTCATCATTTCCACAGGATGTGGGTGCAGGATGATGCTGGATAGCTTAATTTCTGCTGCACTCAGGACCTATGGCAAAACTTACTGGCCCTCCAGTGACTACCGCTTTGACTGAGGATTCTGCTACCCTTAAGCAGGCAAATAGGCACAGTAGCAAACCCCGGAGATGTGGACATTAGTACTAAGATGGCCCAATTCTGTTATGTCTCAGTAGGAAATACACAAGGTTAGTACGACATACAACAGATGTCATAATAGCAATAAGGTACATTTCAAGTGTAGGCTAGACTAGTGTCCCACTGCATATTTGTTACAGGAACATTAGGAGTATAGTAATGGAAGAATGGCAGGATAACATGGGAAATATATTTGCACTGTGCATGTGGTATTACATGGACACCCTAGGGCTGTCTCGCTTTTTTCCACAGAATCATAATATACAGCATAATCCAAGTTATGACCAGGTTGGAGGCTGTGGCAAGAGAGTACCGTAGTGCCCCACAGATATATCCAGGCAGTGGAATGTTGCTTCAGTAGGCAGGCTACCCTACACAAAAACAGGACTTGAAGTCTACAGAAATAAGGAATCTGCTTTTGTTTATTTTTGTATTAATTTTATTTATTGACATTTGATTACCAGGAAAGTCTGACTGTGAAGGAGCCGGGGAGAAAAGCTTCAAAGCATTGCAAAAATTTTAAGAACAATCACTTTATGTTCTTTACAAATAATACAGAAACAAATGTAGTTTAAATAATTATACCAAATTAAACATATGAAAACATTGCTTAAGAATAGATGCAAGTTATATAGGTTCATAGGTTGGTACTAGGCTATTGGCCCTAGGGCGTATACAAGCCTAGCCATAACAATTCCCTGGATATTTCTTCCCACAATAACCCTGTCTAGCAGGGTGACTGACATGATTCCCATGGTAAATTTCCTATCTCCCATCCAATTGTCAAAGTTCCTCTAGAAGAGGGCCAATGAGGCGCTATGCTTGACATGTATGGGCAGTCTACTCCAGAGTATGGGGAGTCTCTGGGTCAGGAACCTATCCCTCCAGCATGTTTTGTTCATTGTGATGACAGGGTTTAGATCCCTGGAGCATGTGTCTCTGAGGGATTGGAATTTCTTTAAGTGGAGCATGTCCAACAGCTCAGGGTTTGAAATGGCCTTGTATGTTAAGCAGAGATCGCCTCTGAGTAGACAATATGCCACAGAGTATAGCTGGAGTTTTTTTAGACGGTCAGCATAGGGCATCTGCTTTAGGCCTGTGATTCTTTCAGTAAGGTATTTCTGTGGCCTTTCCAGCTGTTGCAGATGTCTTGTGAGGTACATACCAAACAATGATTTAATAATTACAGAAATTTTAGACAGTTTATAAAAAAAATGAAAAGTAAAGTTGTATAATTCAAACAGGAATCGCATTATAAAGTGAGAGTAAAGCAAGCATATGGTATATTTAGAGAAAAAAAAAAACAAGGGAGAGAAATTGATAGAAGTAAGGAAGTGAGTGAAGAAGGGAGAGTAAGGAGATGTAAAGTGTGAAGAGGTATGTGTACACATTTAGGGATATATTTTATCCTAGCATTCCAGGTGGGTGTAATCATACATTGCATTAATGTCATAGATATGATTGACCAACTTAAGGTGAAGGCTTACCAGATAGCAACTGCCAGGTTGGCTGAATGAGGTGGCCTTCCAGTGACTACCACTTTGACTGAGGATTCTGCTACCCTTAAGTAGTAAAATAGGCACAGCAGCAATCCCCGGAGATGTGGACATTAGTACTGTGATGGCCCAATTCTATTATGTCTCAGGAGGAAATACACAAGGTTAGTACGGCATACAACAGATGTCATAATAGCAATAAGGTACATTTCAAGTGTAGGCTAGACTAGTGTCCCACTAAAAACAGTACTTGCAGTCTACAGAAATAAGGAATTTGCTTTTGTTTATTTTTGTATTTATTTTATTTACTGACATTTGATTACCAGGAAAGTCTGACTGTGTAGAAGCCAGGGAGAAAAGCTCCAAACCATTGCAAAACATTTTAAGAACAATCATTTTACGTTATTTACACATAATGCAAAAACAAATGTATTATACCAAATTAGATATATGAAAGCATTGCTTAAGAATACATACAAGTTATATGACAATGATTTAATAGTTACAGAAATTTTAGCCAGTTTATAGAAAAATGAAACTTAAGTTAGTATAATTCAAACAGGAATTGCATTACAAAGTGAGAGTAAAGGACGCATATGATATAGTTAGAGAAAAAGCCAAGGGAGAGAAATTGATAGAAGTAAGGAAGTGAGTGAAGAGGGGAGAGTAAGGAGATGTTAAGTATGAAGAGGTACACATTTAGAGATATATTTTATCCTAGTGTTGAGCAAGAATAGATCCAGCTTTTGGCTAGGAAGTCTTTCAGAATGGTTTTGAAGGATGGGAGGGAGGGTATTGACCTGATGGACAGAGATAAGATGTTCCAGGCCTTAGTAACATGGTACGAGTACATACAATGTCCAGCAAATTTGACAGGTTTGTAGACAAATGGGAGTTTTGGTCACTGGATAGTACTGACTGATTGGGAACATAGTTGCGTGGAATGTTATTTAGTGCTGGACAAGCAGACGGATTATAGATAATTGTATAAGTGGAAAGATGCTGTGTATATGTTAGTTGATGGGGCAGTTCTAACGAATTTAGGCTTTTTAATCCTATACAGTGGGTGGTCCTGAAAAGGGTATTTGCTTCAGATTTACTAACTTTGTTATGGCATTGTTCAAGTTTTGATTTTTGTGATACCAAAAGGTTAGTAAGGATGGGAGCACAATACAGAAGTGTGGGGAGGAGATAAGGAATGGCAAGTGTAGCTTTAATTGCATTGGTGAGAAAGTTTCAGGCTCTGTAAAGCATCTCTATTTTTTGATGAGTGTTTCTTAAGCAATTTTATACATGCAGGTCAAATTTAAGATTACCATCCACTATCATCCCTAATAATTTCATATGTGAAATTACTTTAGTCATCATATTATCAAGAGAGAGCACTTTAAATTTGTTTTTTTTTCATGTGAGGGGGATTTGGGGGGGGGGATAGTAGTTTGTTTTTTAGGATTGAACATGAGCTGTGGGCCATAAAGCCATGTTTCACTTCCAGTTAAAGTTTCCTGAGTAATTTTTTCAAAGGTGTGCCATGTTGTCAGATATGCAAATGAGTGTGGAGTCATCTGAGTACTG
The DNA here is from genome assembly GCF_019279795.1 of Protopterus annectens. Lineage (NCBI taxonomy): Eukaryota > Metazoa > Chordata > Ceratodontiformes > Protopteridae > Protopterus > Protopterus annectens. The sequence continues at coordinate 689,415,916 of NC_056735.1, forward strand.
TATTGCGGATGCCTGTTGTGTGGATGCGTGGTGGGTGTTGGTGAAAATGCTAAAGAGGAGGAGACCATGGACAGAACCTAGTAGTACACCAGTGGTGATAGAAGTGCCATTTTACTGACTGATACCTATTGGATAGGTAGCTTTTGAACCATAGAAGGGTGGGCTGAGAGAGAAATTTAATGAGGACATTTGAAGTAGAACTTTGCTGTGACAAACTATACTGAATGCTGTAGACAAGCCTAGAAATAAGGAGGAAACTAGTTTGCCATTATCTCTAGTCTTGTTGACAGTGTCTATATAGGTTAGAAGTGCAGTGTTAGCACTATGGGAAGGACATAAGCCATGTTGCGTGGGGAATAGGAGTTCTTCCTGCAGGAGATAGTTTAGAAATTGTTTCTGAATAAATTTTTCATGAATTTTGGATAGGAGGCATAAGAATGCTATAGGTCTAAAGTTAGTAATATCTGTTGAATTTCCTCCTTTGTGTAAAGGGATAATGTGTGATGTTTTTAAGAGAGAGATGGAACATGGTATTCCTGGACTGACCTATTTATAAGAATTGAAATAGGGTAGGCAATGCTATCAGCTGCTATTTTAACGTATTTGCTTGGAAGGTCTTCAGCTGAAGTAGAACATGGCTTGAGCTTGTTCAAGAGTAATTTTATATAGGATGTGGGCACAGGTTTGAAGGTGAAGGTGGATGTGATGGTACATGGCTGCTGGGCAGGTTTAGGATTAGATGTTGGGGAATCTTTCATTGGAGATTCCATACTATTTATGAAATAACAGTCGAATTGTATTGCAAATTCAATTGACGAGTTACTGGGATATGTGTTAGAGGTGAATTTATAGCCGGGATGCTAGATTTCTTTAATGGCTGTCTACAATTTTTTAGGGTTGCATTTACTATTATTCTGAAAGTTATTATAAAATAGTTTTGTTGTCTTCATTAATTTGCTTTTTAGTACAATTGTGAAGCATTTTGAAGTTTTCAAATAATTGTAGTGTTTTATATTTTTGCCATTCTTTCTATGCTTCTTCTCTATCCTTTATTAAAATTCTACTCTTTTTGGACAGTTAAATTGCATTACTTGTTTTTAGTCTCTTCTTTCTAGGAGATACAGGAGGAAAGGTGTTTTGAATTCATTTACAGTATCATCTAAGGGAGGATTTTTAGTAAGTTCCAGTTAATAGATGATGGGTTAGTAATGAACATTTCTAGGTTAAACTTGGAAAGGTGCATGTTGTTTTATAAACGTTGTTGAAGTGGATATATGAGATGTTTGGTTATATAAATTGGAAGATGATCACTGAGACAATCATACAATGTATCTGAGGTGGTGTATTTGCTTGGAGCTGATAATAGGATTCATTCTAATAGGGAATTTGATGTCTTGCTATAATGTGTAGGGCTATTGATTAATTGTGTGAAACCAAATAAATTCACGCTAGATGTAAAGGAGTTAGAGTTTATGTCCAACCAACTGACATTCACATCACCTAGCAGTATTAATTCTTGTGGAATTGTTATAAATATCCAGTGTTGGTTATCTTCCAGTATAGCTGTATTGTTACCAGAAGATATGTAAAGAACAATAATACATATTTGTTTATAATTGTTTAATTTCAGGAAAGTGAAGCTCTGCTGAACTGAATTTTGGTATTGGTTTGTTGTGGTAGTTGTTGGGAAATATTAAAGCAATACTACCACTTTTCCTCTTTATATGGTCAATACAAATGATATTATAGCCGGGAAGTGTAATTTCAGAGTCGATTGAATTGAAATTGAAATCGAGATTAAATTGCTATTCAGACTAGTCTAACAGTACAGTTTAGTCTTAGTTATCAGGAAAGAGAATCAAACTGAGCAGGTAAAAGCTGGTTCAATAGCAAATTCAAAAGCAGCAAGTGAAACAAAAGAACCAGCTAACACAGCACTGTATAAAACACCTGTTTAATCTAAGCAATTAAACACTTGTTTAGTCTAAAAAATAAAACCAGTAAAAAGTATATAACAGATGAGCACTTTCGCACCAAATGTGCTTCATCAGATCTAAAAACAAACAAAAAACAGTGCTTAAATACAGTCAGGAAAGTTCAAAATCACCTGGTCAAGTCACGTGACCTCACAAACAGCCAAATAGACCAGGTTTCTGCTAGTGCAGTCAGCATAGAAATTGAATGTAAAAGTACGTCCAGTAATAGGTTGTCAAATGGTATCATCAGTTTGAATGCACTTATACATATTACATAATCTGCATGGATATGTCCCTTTCCTAACCGAAATACAGGGTCTGTTGGTAACTAGAGGTTTGTAACACAACAGTTTCTTAACAGAAATATTATTATTTTTATATCCTGTTACTGGATCAATGTGAATGTTGCTATGTTGGTAAGATGAATTGAATGCTGAAGAATTGTATCGGGGAACACTTATATGAAATAAGCAGATGTGACAGTACGAATGCTTTATATAAGTATATTTGTAACACTGGTATTGAACACTCTTTTATCTTTTAGTTTCGGAATTATTAAATGTAGGAGGCAGAGGAGGTGATATTAAAACAAAAACAAAATGCTTAGAAGTTAAATGGATCTTAATTTTACAATCGGAGAAAGGGAAAGGATTAAATGAGCATATACCTTTAAACCCCTTGCTGAGGTCACGTGACTTGACTAGGTGATTCTGAACTTTAATGACTGTATTTAAGCACTGCTTGTTAGTTTGTTTTTAGATCTGATGAAACACATTTGGTGTGAAAGCACTCATCTGTTATATACTTTTTACTGTTTTTATTTTTTAGATCGAACACGTGTTTTATTTTTCAGATTAAACAAGTGTTTTTATACAGTGCTGTGTTAGCTGTTTCTTTTGTTTTACTTGCTACTTAGTCTTGTTTATTCTTACTTTTAAAAACATTTTTCTAAAATTAGCTACATGAAAAACATCATATTATAGCCAATGTAGATGTAAAAGGCTTTTGCTGTGAAATAGTAGTGTTGATTGAGAGCTGTTAAGCTGATGTCGGAAACTACTTACCAAGGGATATTAGGCAGTTACCTTGGCAAAAAATGCATTTGAAGACATTTCAAGCCTCCCTATAGTATATTGGAGGAGGAACTGAAAATCACTTTTATTAAAAAATTCAGAAGAGGACCAGTATATATTCTAAGAATAAAAGTTAATCGTGCAAGGAAACAATAATATTTTGCCATTTTAGTCCATAATTTGTAAGATACAGGGAAATTATTACAATGGTAAAATAAGAAGCGATAACTTAAAGTCCTCAGGGGTTATATTTCCTGTATAATGATAAGTGTCATGTGTATGAGCGTGCTGATTAGCTTCAGTAGTAGAAGGAATAGAGCAAATGCCCTACAGCCCCATATATGACAATATAAAATATCACTGCATGCTCATTCCACAGTTAGAGTGTCTGTTCCCATTCTCATAATGATGCAGCAGTGATATTGCTCTTCTTAGCTCTGTGACTGCTAGTTGAAAAAGGAAGTAAAGGTCAGAAGTAGTGGTGAAGGCTCCAAAAAATATTTACATTAAAAAAAATAATAAGTTAAAAATTCTGACTGGCTATATACTGTAGTTCAGACAGTTGCAAGACATGTGCCTGAATGCTCATTTGCCTGAAACCTAAAATCTCAAGGCCATTGTCTGAAAACCCAAATACTCAGGAAACTCATTTGCCCAAAATTTCACAGCAAATGTACCATAAAAGTTAATTGCAGGGTTGCAAGCCACTCTGCACCCCCCCATGTCCTCCATACCCCCATAATTATATATAGTAAGTCCATGGTTGCACAACTTGGAAGACAAGATAAAAACACAACACACAGTAAAGTCAGTGCTGGGATGCAAAAACAAACATCTGCACAACTGGAGGTGTACAAGGAAACTGACCATTACAATCTGCACATACTCTGTGAGACTCATATCCTTATTACTCCTGTGATAAGAAATGATACCACTACATACTTTCTGTAGACTTCTATGCTTTTCGGTCAAATGAGTTTTCGGGCAAATGTGCTTTCAAACATATGAGATTTTAGGCAAATGGACTTTAGCTTTTGGATTTCACACAAATGAGGATTTAGGCAAATGTTCTGGAACTGTTCAAACACATTTTACACATGGCTATTTCAAATCAGCAAAAGATACATAATAGGTATGATGAACAGGGTTACATTTTCACCTACTGCCACAAATTATGCAACAGATAAAGTTCTCTTATTGTAATTTTTGTACTTCTGCAAGCAATATTTATTTATTTACATACTTTTTAATGTAATGGAATCAGCAGCATGATGTTCGACTCAAGCTACTCCTACCAGTTATCATACAAAGGGCAATTTTCCTTAAGAGTCTATGGTAGATGTACACTGCTTCCTTCAGTAATAGCCAGAACATGCCACATCCAGATAACTTTAGCATCACTCCATTTCAGAGTTATAATCACTGCCTCCCCAGTGCATCCGTATCAACCGAAGTTGAAAAGGTGAAACTTGACTGAGATATTACTCGCACGCTCTCTCTCTCTCACACACACACACACACACACACACACACACACACACACACACACACACACACACACACACACACACACACACACACATGTGCATGTGCACGCATGCACGCACACATGCTCACACATGCGCGTAAAACACACATATATTTACACAATATGTTTTTCAGAATGATTGGCTAAATTGTGACTCTCCACCCCCTAATGCCTATTTCAAACCATTAAGATACAGTTAGTCTAATTTAACAAAAATAAAAACATACCTTATAAATATCCTTAAAATAAGCCAAACGTTAAGTGTTTGAATGGTAACAAATAGATCTGGAGTAGTACCTTTACAAGGATGGACACAACAAAATTTGCTATACAGGTAAGATGTATTAATCCTTACTTAAAAAATAAAGCATCAACCACAACTATTGAAAATACTAAAAGCTGAATCAAATAGTAAATTCCTTATTTGAATTAAATAAAACATTTATTTTGTGAGTAAATATGTAAAGAGCAAAAGTCTTTCACAAGAAATTGAAATAAAGTATGGTGCAGCAGTTAGCATTGTCATCTCACACAAGAGGTTCTCTGTTTTGATTTTCATCTGGGGTGCCTTCTGTGCAGAGTCTGCAGGTCCTCCCTGTGTTCATGTGGGTTTCCTCCAGGTGTTATGGTTTCTTCCCACATTCTAAAAATATGCAGCAGGTGGACTGGACATTCTAAATTGGTCCAAGGTGTGAAAGTGTGTGAGAGTGTGTGGTATGAATGAGCTATCATGGCAGGGCTAGCCATCCAGCAGTATAAAACCTTGGCTCTAGATGATTGTCACTGTTGAAGTGACACCCTGACCTCACCCTGACCCCATGTGCAAAAATGGGAGAAGGGGTTAGAGATGGATAGATGGATTCAAACAGACAGATAATGGTCTGAAAACAATACGATTTAAATGGGGAACTATCTGCTTCTAGCTTAAGATATACTTTGCCCTTCCTGTTTATGGGTTTTAAGTTTGAAATGAAACTTCAGTATTCTTTTCCTCAATTTTTTTTTTATTTTTCAAATACATTTGAATTAATTCCATAGTATTTATACATAACATCTTAAATAACTATGTACACTATTTACATTAGCCTGACACTATAACAGATCTTAATGTATACAGTTGCTTTATAAGTATGTCCAATCCATTATCAGAGTGTCTTATCAGTTATTGTATAGTGTCAATCAACGATAAGACTTTTCCCCAAGGTTTGTTGATAAATGGCTTTGGATAAATTCTTAGTTCTTTAATTTTAATTTCCAATAATGCTGTGGTCTTCAGTAGGCTGCAGAAGTATTCCAAAGTTGGTATTGTGTTTGTATTCCATCTTCTTGTTATATACTTCCTTGAAATCGCAAGTATAGTCCATACTAGATATATGATTGACCTATTCAAATGAGGACCTTTGTTCATATTTAATAATATAGGAGCTTTAGTTAAATAAAATTATTTATTGAATAAAGCTTATAGAAAATTATTAATACCATTCCAAAATGGCTTAATTTTAACACAATCAAATAAAATGTGGTTCCGATATGCATTGTGTACTCGCTCACATCTCCAACATATTCCTTTTATGGAAGAACTAATTTTATTGATTCTGTCTGGGATTAAAAATGCTCTGTGCAAGCATTTCCAATTAAAAACTTTCCAGTATTGTGTAAAGGATGTATATTTTATCGATAATAAGATATTTGTTTTAATATATTTAGTTAACTGTATTGAGTGCCCTTTTGTTATATATTTCCAATATGAGGTTTTGGGTGTTGTTTTATAGTTTATCAATATTTTGTAAAATTTTGAAATACTGTTTCCCATGTCAATGTCATTACATATGATTTTGTGTATGCATTTTGTAAATTTAGGTATTTCTTTAAATGAAGAATTAATTATTCTACTTAAATCTTGCAAATATGACAGAATACTCTGTAAAGTTAGCCAGTCTTCATGTGGAATTTTGCATGTTGTTTTCATTATTTACATATCTAAAACTTTTAGTTCTTTGATACATTGCAGCCAACAATCAAATCCATTCTATTCCCAGGAATTAATAATTTCTCTATATATTTTATTTGGAAAGTTCTTTGTGACTATGAATGGTGTTAAAAGATCAAACCAGATTTTAAATCTATATTTACATTAATAATTTTCCTAAATGAGTCAATGTAATAATTAATCATATGAGTTTTAGTGGATTTATTTATGTTATATTGCATACTAATGCATAATATGTGCCATGGCAAATTGTTTTTATCTGTTATTTGACATTTCTTCTGTAAATCACATTAATTTATTGATATTACAGTTAGTATTTTTTTCCAATTTGCAGAGTATTTTGGACTTATCCAATCTGAGATTGTTTTAGATACTGATGCTTTTATATATTTTTCTGCATCAGGAAAGTTTAATCCTCCTTGTTTCAATGGTCTGATATGATGCATTAAGGCTATTCTGTTTCTTTTGGGAAACCATAAAAATGTTATTAGGCATGAATTTATTTCTTTAAGTATATTCCTTTCTGGTAACAGTTGTATTGTCAAGGCTATATATAGGATCTTGGGCAGTAAAACCATTTTTATTAACTGTGGTCTATCTTCAAATGTTAATATTATTTTGTTTCATTTTTCCACATAGATTTTAATTGTATTGATGATATTGTAGTTTTTTGAGACTAATTCATTATTATCCTTGCATAACTCAATTCCTAGATATTTTAAGGTAGCTTCTTGTTTCCCTATGATGTGATCCCCCTTAGTCTACAGTTCTTTTTTTTTTTAAATACAATTTTTTATTTTGATTTATGGAAATGGAGTCCTGAAGTCATGTGAAATTTGTCAATTAATATATCTAAGTCTTCTAATGTCTCTTTTGTATTAGATAATGTTAGTAATATGTCATCAGCAAATAGCATTACTTTAGAATCGTGTTGTTTTAAAACATCTCTTCCTTTGATTTTTATATTGTTACAAATTGAACCTGCCAATATTTCAATAGCCAGAATAAATAGAATTGGTGACATGGGACGTCCTTGTTTAATGCCTTTTGTTATATGTATAGATTCAGAGGTAAAAGGACCTAACTTGATATACGCTAAATTATTTGTATATATATTCTTTAGAAGATGAACAAAGGATGCAGGAAATTCAAATAGCATTAGAATTTTAAATAAATAGTCCCAATTTAGGGAATTAAAGGCTTTCTCTATATCTAAGCCAGTTATGAGTGTTTCTTTATTTTCTTTATTAATATAACCTATAACAGAAATTATCCTTTCAATATTGTCATGTGTGTGTCTATGATATATAAAGCCAGTTTGATAACTATTTATTAATTTGGATAGTGGTATTTGCATTCTGTTAGTTAATATTGTCATAAATATCTTATAGCAATTATTTAATAATGATATAGGTCTATATGAGGTACAGAGGTTTGGGGATTTGTTTTCCTTTAGGATTGGTGTGATTAAGGAATATATCCGAGAGGGTGGTATTAAACCTTGTGACTGAATTTCTAAAAGAGTTTTATGGATGAGGGATAGTATATTTGAAGGAAAAAGTTTATATATTTCCATAATTATGCCACCTACACTGGAGCTTTATTATTAATCTTTATACTATTAACTTGATTGCAATGAGAATTTTTCAGACACTTTCTCCATCTAACACTAGCTAATTACTAAAATTGATACTATGTTTTTTGTCTAATGCCTTATCAAGTATTTTGTAAACTCTGTAACTGCTACGTTTATAATTTTTGTAATTGATTACTTTGTATTAATGGAGCTTTTCTCCCCAGGACTCCATTGAAAATGGGCTCCTCATGGCCCAATGGACCATCCTAGTAAACAAACTGCAATAAATAAATAAATAAATAAATACATAAATTTTACCCTCTTTTATTGTATCTTTAATTTCTTTGCAGGACATGGGTGCTTGTAGATCTTGTTTTAATTTTTCTGGTATCCTTTTTTTAATATTAGAACATTTTTCATCTAGATTTAATTGATCGATATGTATATTTTCTTTTTGGAAATGTTCCCTATAGTGATTTCTATAGGCATCAAGAATGTCACCTATATCCGAGACATTTTCCCCTTTCTTTTCATGGAAGATACTTTTAATGTTATTAGCTTCTAATTGTATTTTGATTCTTGTGGATAAATTATGTAGATATTTGGGAGAAGTGGCTAAGGTATTAATTTTATTTTTTCTAAAGCTAAACCAGTCTTATGTATTAGAATTTCATTGTATTTATTGTTTAATAATTCTACTTTCTTTTTCATCTCCAAATGATTTTGATTTTTTCAGCTTTTACTGACAAAAGTTTGGATTGTAGATCTAATAATTCAGAATCTCATTCTCTGGTTTTAATAACCAGGGTTTGAACTCTTTAATTTTAGTTATATATGCTGGAATTCTGGAGTTAAACATTAATGGTTTGTACCCATTTTGAAGTTTTAGTATCGATAAATTGTGGTCTGAAAAAGGGCAGGGAGTGATTGAGAAATTAATGATTTTAGAGTGTAAGTCATGGGCAGCAAATATTTTATCTATTCTAATTTGGGTACCAAATCTGTGATCTTGATGGGAAAATAACAAAAATTTATCTTCTTTAAATTTGAAAGTATCTACAAGATTAAATGATTCTACCCACTTGTTTAAAGTTGTGATACAGCAGATATATGCAGTGGTCTTTTATTTGTAGTTTCAGAAATATTAAATATACAGTTAAAATAATGTCAGTGTTCTTGTAGGCAGTACAGCTTGAGGTCTGTCTCCAATACTGCCCACCAGCAAGCAGAGCAATAAAAGCATTTAGCTTCAATACGTCTGTTACTTTTTTAATTAATAGTCAGTTCCTCTGTTTATAAGTCCTCATAAAGGTCTTCCTGTGCTTTAGTTTGAAGTTTAGAAGCTGCTATTTCTATTTCCATAATTATACACTTTGGAGAGTATGGAGTGGAAGGAAAGCTGAATAACCTTTTTGTTCAAATAAGACATTATCATGTGGCCTAAACAGAGAGTGTATATATATATATATATATATATATATATATATATATATATATATATATATATAGTCAGTTACACAAATGCACTACGTCTATTTAAGACATTCATGGATGAGCACAGCTGAGGTCTGATTCATAGCAAAAGCATTATGACCTCAAATGCACCTATGCAAATGTCAAATACTGAGATGGACATGAGGAATGATGTAAGTCTTCATATGCTAATGAAGTATATTGTATATCATTTGTGATTCATAGTCAGATTTTCCCACTATTCCATGCTGTTCACAGATGCACTATATAAAGAGAAACCTAACAAAATCTATCAGATTTGCAATAAGCAAAAATGTTGTCACTTGCTGCAAGCTTTGCTATTTCCAATTTTTTAACAGTTATGCTAATTCATGCAGTTAATTTCTAGGCTAATGAATTGTACCACTCTAGGAGTTATGCTAATTCCTAGAGTTTATTAGGGGTACAAAACAATGGGAGGCTATTGTGAATTATAGCTTATAGAGAGTAGCTATAACGTAGGGAGATTATGTGGGGTGGGAGCAAGAGCATTCCCATAGTGAAGTTATGTGTATGTGAGTTAAGGTTTTGGATGAAGGGAAGCTGCTGGTGGTGCAGATGAGAGGCTTGAAGGAATTCCAATGGCATGCTAGAGAAAAGGACATTAGATGTTTGTCTGGTGGATGGGCAGGTTTATGCAGTTCAATTAGATTTTGGAGGAATATAGCATTAGTTAGGAAATTAGGGAGAATCACTTAGGCAAAGTAATGTATAGTTAGTAATACCTCCGTGGTGAGAGTTGCAGCTAGGAATGTAACTACTTACAGAGAAGTAGTATTGTTAGAAGGGATATGTTAATAGAGTTAGTACGTACAGCCAAAATGTATAAGTAATGCTAAGTTAATAATTCACATGCAGTGTTACATGTGCAAAGCCAGGATTCAAATAAGTGTCTTTTGAGGGATATTTTGAAATGATTAAGAATGCATATGGATCTAATACTATGTGGAAGGGTATTTCAATTTTTTAGCAACAAAGTTAGAGTAAGGAGAGTTGCCTGCTGTATTGGATACTTTGGTTACTTGGAATAAGTCTTTGTTAGATGATCGAATAGTACGAATGTTAGAGTAGGGTTGTAGAAGATTTTTTAGGAAAGGTATGTTCCCAGGATTGTACATTATTTTGTGAATCATTATTAATTGGTTATAGTTCATAACATGAGATAGTTCCAACCAAGAAAGATTTTTGAGGCATTGACAGTGATGGCTTGAATGTGTGGAATATGTTGCAAATTTGGCAATCTTATTGAAACATGATTCTAATTTACTTAGTTCTGACTTTTTGAGATTGGTAAGTATGGGGGATGCATATAAGAGTGAGGAGAGAAGGTGGGTTCTTGCTATGACTATTCTTCCAGTATCTGTTAAGAATTTTTTGTTTCTGTACATTGTTCGCATTATCTTGTGAACCTTTTTGATTGTGTTATAAATGCGTATGTCAAATTTTAGTCTGTTTTTAATTATAATGCCTAATAGTTTTGTTTGGGAATCTGGGAAAATCCTTGTATTATTACTAGTAGTGATATAAAAATTAAATATATAAATAAATATATAATTATAAAAATACATAAATGAATTGCAAAGATAGGTAAACAAGAATTCTCTTCTCTCTTATCATTACAGCTGAGGAGGAAACTGAATATTATTGCCAGCAACAGCAAAGATGAGTAAAAAAAATGGTTGAATTTTCTGGTAAGTATAATTGAGGTCCAAGAGATTTCTGTCTTACTAGTTTGTAATATGTACAAAACACATACAAAATTATTTGAAATCATTATATTACAAAAGGAAAAAAAAAACTGCTGTGCTCTTTTTACAAATGTTTTCTGCATTGGTCATAAGGAAAATATTTTGTATAGCTTTACAGATGAAATAAATGCGGTTGAACCCATTACAGTTCCAGCTAATGTTACAAGTATGTAGCTATAAGTAGCATTACTCTGTTGTTAACTGATAACTTCTAATAATTACAGAGGGCATTGTTAGTACTGTATTTAATGTATTATACATACAGAACTTGAGAGATGCACACTCCCGTTCAGGTAGTTACAAGCACTTGCCATATGAATTCATCTGAAGTATACATACAAACTACTCATATCATTCTTCCCAAGTACACAAGTACGTACCAAATGACTACTTCCATAATCACTTTCCATACAGAAGTTTTACTTCTATAAATATTTTACTGTAATATTTCAACAGTACATGAAATGACATGCAAACATGATATGTGGATTTATTGTGCATTTTCTCTTCTGTTTCTTCTCACCCCATTTTTTCTCAGATTTTCTTATTTTGATTATAGGTTCATAGGTTCATAGGTTCATACTAGGCTATCTGCCCTAGGGCATTTATAAGCCTAGCCAGAGTGTGTGTGGCTTTCACCACCCCTTAGGATGAGAATACTATACCCATTAGTTTGCTGTGCCTCTGTCCAGCAGTGATACAGAGATGATTCCTGGGGTAAACCTACGATCTCCCATCCACTCGTCAAGATTTCTCTTGAACAGAGTCAGTGAGGGGCTCTGCCTCACATGGACTGGGATTCTGTTCCACAGTGTAGGGAGTCTCTGGGTGATGAATCTGTCCCTCCAGCATGTCCTATTTATATCCGTGTTGAGGTTTAAGTCTCTTGCTCTCGTGGCTCTGGTGGATTTGGATTTTTTGAGGTGGAGCATTTCTTCCTCCTTTATTTTTTGTTTCTCTCCTATTTGTTTTCCTTTTTGTTAAATATTCAAGAGAACAGGCCAGGCATGTACTTCTCAGGCTAGGGAATTCCCACCCTCTGTCATTTAGGTGACATCCTTGCAGGGTCTGGGTGGCAGCACTGGTCCTGAAGGCAGTTTGGCAAGCCTCACTGAAAAGCAGCTTCAGAGCTTAGAAGAGGATGTACTGGTGGAGGTAGTGGACAGCAGAATTCAGCCAGTTGGATTCTCTGTTCAGTATGTTGAAGACATGCTCTTCATGTTGGTGCCAACCACAGCACCAGCTCAGGCACCTAACTCCTCAACATCAGGCTCTTTAACTGCAACCCCATCTGGCAGTGAATGTGTTTGAGGATCTGGGGAATAGGACTTCTGCTGGCAATTCATCAGGCCTCCTTTCCTTATCCTTTTTCCTACACATTTTGACCTACTTTCCACCCACACTACCCCCGTCATATAAAAAAGAAAACTGAAAAAATGGGGGGGGGCTATCGTCTATTCCCCCCAAAATGGTGCCCATCCTCTCCCACCTCCTCCTCCAGCACAAACCCTCTTGATGTTTTCCTTGTGGCTTCCCATCTTTGTTTGTCTCCCCTTTTTCAGTCTTTCCTATCTTCCCCTTTCTATTCTTTAATGAAATCATCAGGGTGCCCATAAAGGATACTCCCATATAAAACAACATAAACCTCTTTTATTTTTAAAATAATCAGTTTTAATTGCTGTGCATTCCACAGCTTTCCTTAAATGCTTTAAGTGTGACTGCACTTAGCCATGCTCACCCACGATATTAGCAAAAAACATACCCTCAGGCTTTTTAAAGTAATTCACGACTTCTTAATGCTGAACATGACATAATTTACTCTTTTGCAAGAAATGGGCATGTTTTCTAAAAAAGAGTACACTTTTCCTTATTCATCACAAATGACTTTCACTGACCTTATTTGCATATCTGTGTAGTGCCGCTATTTGCAGATAACCTTAAGTCATTTGCAAAGTCCTGGGCTATTAATCTTCAAGCACTAGACTTTACAATTGTGTAAGCTTCCAAGAAACAAGGTTTGATTCAATTTCCAAGCTGCAATACATTTTCACAATGGCAAATTCAGTGACGCAGTTTTACACATGCTCATTCATGTATTACTATGTTACTGGAAAGGTAAGTGCAATGCTAAGTTGTTTTTCACTTGTATCTTGATGTAATATATCTTTAGTACAATTTATTATGTACAGTAACATTTTCAATAATTATTGGAGGTCTTCTCATAACATTAAGCACACATTGCTTTTTTGCATTAATGTCATAGTACAAGAAATATAGTAGAAAACAATATTAATTTACTGATGGTGATTAACACAATAAATCCAGAGGAAAAGAATTCTTCATTTTTGCTTGTGGTTAGTACGGAAAGAAAATATGTTGCCTGCATGTGAAAACCTTAGAAGGAAGAAGACCTTTTATTCATTGATGCTTCTGTTAATTACTTTAACACTGGAGAATATTAAAACAACATCAGTAAGATTGTAGAATTTCAGTGATAAACAGCTACATGGTCTCTCTATAAGGCATGGTGTTGAAGCTGAACTAGTTATATCTTTTCTAGTACCCATCAAAAAAAATGTTATATTGATACTTCTCCACAGAAAGTAATTGCCATGTTCTCTGTCAGCTGGATCTTTCCAGCTAAACAGCTGTGTAATTCCTTGGTTTCCAAAAAGCATTTTAAGTATTCACTCACTGTACCTCTTTACTAGGCATTTCTATCTGGTAAGTACAGCTAATTTAGCAACTTCATAATTTTCTGACAACACAAAGACACTGGAACATTAACATGACATAATCCCTTTTATAGGTTTTGCAAGTACTCAAGTTTTGGGGGTAGCAAGACCCCTTCATCAGAAGTTATTAAGTTACTGATGTTAGGTATAGTACTTAAATATTCACTTGTTTGTACAAAGGGAAGTGCATCATTTACTTCCAAATGGATAAAAAAGACACTATAAAATGCCAGCGTGGGAAAAAATATGCAACTTGGATGTTTAGTATGACTTTATACCTCAGAGACAGACTGTGTGTGTGTGTGTGTGTGTGTGTGTGTGTGTGTGTGTGTGTGTGTGTGTGTGTGTGTGTGTGTGTGTGTGCGCGCGCACGTGTGTGTGTGTGTGTGTGTGTGTGTGTGTGTGTGTGTATGTGTGTGTGTGTGTGTGTGTGTGTGTGTGTGTGTGTGTGTGTCAGCCTGAAACTGTAGACAATTGTGTCATGCCCTGCTTGAAGCTCAGAGGACTGCATATTACATTGGAGTCTGTGTTCTTTAACATAAAAGATAACAGCTCAAGAGACCTCCTGAGACAATAAATCATAAAATAAGAGTGTAAGAGAGTACTTAAATCCAGAGAAGGAAAAAGTAAGTTGTAATTTTTAATTTGTAGTCTATCCAAACAAACAATCTTTGTCATATAGATGTTTGAAATTGTCTGAACATTAAAGCATTACTTACTGGTAAGCTTTTGGTTACTAGTGTCATGGCTAGAATGTTACCTTATGTGGAAGGAAGTACTCTGAATGGTGATTGGGAAGAGCAAGAAGTGTTTTACTGTTTGTCTTTCTATTTCATAGCATCCATTGGTACTACTGTACTGAATTTCACAATATACTTCAGTACATACTTTACATTGTTTAAGTCTCGATGTATTGATGACTAATCTACTTCACT
The DNA here is from genome assembly GCF_019279795.1 of Protopterus annectens. Lineage (NCBI taxonomy): Eukaryota > Metazoa > Chordata > Ceratodontiformes > Protopteridae > Protopterus > Protopterus annectens. Next base: position 689,430,989 of record NC_056735.1, read on the forward strand.
TGATATAACCTCTGCAGTCATGGATAAACAAATACCCCATTACTGTAATTTTAATTGGTCTGTGAAATTTTGTGTTGCAAAGGAAACTACACTGTTTATGTACACTGTGTTTCACTGTCAGTATCCCATGCTATATTATCCCACGCTATATTACAATGAGATTTATCCTTCATTATGTATTCAGTCATATCCTGTGCACATTGCCATATCTACTGTCTGCTTAATGTTATAGTGTCTCCCTTGCCTGCTTATTGAAATATATTTGTATACTATGTACTGCATTTTAACTTTGTTATCTGTATACTTGCTGTACTATAGTCTGTGCTTCATAATCCTGATCTTGTGACAAAACATTTATGCCTTAGTAGTACCCCTTCACTATGCAGTTCTGGCATACGTTAGCTTTTTTATGAAGTATAATCTATTGCAATGTTTACATACATGAAATACAGTGTTATGTTCACATATAAAGCACCACCCATATGTTTCTTTGTAAATGCATTGACCGTAAATAGTTTTTAATGTCAACATGCCTTGTATGGCAGTTAGTTAATTAGTCAGTTATTTATTCACATGTGCTATCCTGCTGTGTAGGATGGCTCAGATACCCTTCTCAGTCATGGCTTTGGCCATTCGCAGTTTGCAATGTCTTGAAAGATAAGAAGTACAAAGAAAAATGCATCCATGTAAATATTTAACAACAAATAATAGTGACATATAATTACATTATTATACAAAGGTTACAGCTATATATGTAGAGAAACAACAAATGCAAACATTTTGACAGTGGGGTATACTGACTTTGTTCTAAGCACAATACATAGAATTGCATTTCTTTGCTTGTGAATATATAAAAGTTAAAGAAAGTTTATATATGTGTACGGCTTGCAATGCAAAGAAATGTGAAGTAATCTTTGTTAGTATTATATAAACACTGTGATTAATGAGATTAATTGTTAATTGTAGACCAGCCCAATTGTATAAGTTGCCATTTGGACTATTAATGAGTCTAATTGTTAATTGTAGACCAGCTCAGTTGTATAAGTTGCCTACTGGGTATTGTTTTAAAGTATATTTTTTCAGATAATTTAACAACATAACATAAAAGGTTAAAGTATTGTACAATAAAAAGTTTTCATCAGGAATAATGGGATTTGACTCCTCCCCTTTCCTGCCTTCATACATCTGAGTAAACCATTAATCACACAAACAACCCTTATAAGTCCCACTATCTAGTGGATGTGCATGTTTAATGATAAAAAGCAGTTGATTTAATGTTTTAAATAGGCTTCTCACCAATAATTCATCTGCAAGATATGAATATATTAATACCAAACTACTACACACACACAAGTGCATGCGCACACACAAGTATATAAGGTTTTATGTGTGTGCACAGCACATACATATGTAGTGTATATGTGTGTGTCTGTGTGTGTGTGTGTGTGTGTGTGTGTGTGTGTGTGTGTGTGTGTGTGTGTGTGTGTGTGTGTGTGTGTGTGTATGTGTGTGAATCTAATACAGGTGTAATCGCCAAGAGTGAATGTTTTTTATTTCAATTTTTCTGCCTGCCAGCAGCTCTGTATGAAGCACATAGTGCATTATTGTCTGAGAATTTGCCCTTACCTTGCTGTTGTGCAATCTTGGCATTGGCATGTGCAGGAGGTGGTAAATGCTGTTTTTTCCCACTGATTTTATATTGAATCTGAAAAGGTCAAATACACTAAACATCAACAAAATGCCAACATCAAACCATCAAAAACACTAAAGTCAGCATGCCTGTATACATGCATCGAGAAATTGCCTCAGCACATGTAACATTTTAAAGTAAAAAATAAAAAATAAATAAAATAAAAATATGTTTTTGCAGGGGACCAAGACCCCAAACTCTACATGTGGAGGGGGGCTGTACCCCCTGCCTACTAATTCTATATACTAACTCCAAGACTGCACAAGCACAGGGTAAGTGCATATTCCCCAAACCCTAGAATTGTGCAATCTCAGACACCTGTTGCCCACCTGCTCTGTCAATCATATGTTTGTTTGTCTTTCAGCCTTTCCCAGTTAGGAGTCGCCACAGCGGAACTCCGGTCCACTAATGATTGGCAGTGGATTTTCTTTTATGGTGCCGAGTTGATTACAAGTGTCATGTTGGGTACAACCTACAATTTTTCAAACATGGCAGGTGAACAGTTTTTGAAATATAATAAATTTGCCTTATTACATAATACCACTAAAATATTTTAACTTCAAAATATGCAAGAATTTCTCCCAGTATGAATGTAAAATATACTGTAATCTGCTACCTTTAAAGGATACCTCAACTTTTTTTTCAGAAAATAATGAAGTATTATGAAAATCTTTCTGTGGAAATGCTAATAAGCTGTATTATTTACCAGTCATGCATTTAGGAACACAGCTGAAAGCTAACCAGTTTGTTTTAGGCAAGAATACCCTCCTTTGTCCATGGGTGTTCATAGCGATCATGAATAGTTGGCTTTTCAGTTCTGGTACAATTAAAGAAAGAAATGAGGGGTAAGGAAGACATTGAGGTTTAACAATGAGAACGAACAATAATTTGTTGTATCCGACAGACTTCCATAATGGCACTGAGCTAGGAGACTTGAGTAAGTGCTCTGTCTCTCCCCAAGTCAAACTATTATGAAAAAACAGCGGTTACCTCTATGCCAGACATAGTAACAAGCTGCTCAGAGGCTGACATGACAGGTTCAGAAGTGAGTAAAGGGATGATGCTAGACATCACAGAGATACCAGCTAAAAATGGATAAAATGTATGCTGAAATTGTGAAAAGGAGCTCTGCATTATTCAACTGGTTCTACCTGACATAATCGAAACCACACAACACCGACAACCACATCACCGACACCACATATTCGACAGTCCATAAACACGAAACCAGACATACACAAACACGAAACCCCATACAAAACAAAACACATCCCCATTCCACAAACCACACACACAACACAAGCACACCAAAATCCTTACAAGCCCACACTAAACCTTACCCTAACCCTAAGGTCCGGCTTAACTCACTTAACCCGCCCTAACCCTAACTCACTTAACCCGCCCCTAACCCTAACTCACTTAACCCACCCCCCTAACTCACTTAACCCACCCCTATCCCCACAGACCGTCAATCTCCACACTTACCTGCCTCGCACCCTCACAGCCTTGCATCCTCGGCGTTGGTGTTGTCATCCGTCGTGTCGGTCTTCTGCATTGTCGATGTTCTGCAACCCGATCTTCTGGTCGGTCTTCTCAGCTGTCGACGAAGTCAGGTAGAACCATTCAACTACATTAAAAGCAATAATAAGAGACCATTGTTTCCACATACACCAGAATGATCAAAATGTTAAATTGGATGCAGTCTGAACATACAAATAGATTAACGCAATTAGAAGCAGGCTACAAGACACTGCGGTGGTGGTGTTGCAGTAGCGTTGTCGACTCATAGTAAGATGTTGTCATGTTCGATTCTCAGCTAAATCATCTTCTGTGTGGAGACATACGTGAATGGCTGTACCTTCATTGAAGGTTGTACATCAGGGCTGGCAATTCGGTACGTAAAAAAAATCTTTTGCCAATCATTAGCGGACTGGAGTTCCACTGTGGCGAACCCTAACTGGTAAAAGCCGAAAGATACAACAGCAGAAGCAAGCTACAAGACCATGAATGAAAAGCTGTTGGAAATAGAGGATCGTGGGAGGTGGGAGCACCTCTGATTCTCTAATATACTAGAAAACTTAGAGGGTAAAAAATGTATAACTTTTATGGTCCAGGACAAGACAGGTGGAAGAGAAATATTGCTGGATAGAGCATAAGGAGAGTTTTACCCACCAGGCTTGGACAGAGATCCCCAAATCCAATTTCTGTTGAAGTCTAGAATTACCAGTTAAAGGAACAACTTCTGAATTTATCTGTGGAAAAATGGGTAACACCGAGATGGGGGGGGGGGGTGGTTGTGGATTATTTATTTATTTTACTTATTTATTTTACTTATTTGTTTACCAGGGATGTCCAACTGGGCCATTTGCCCTTTTTCAGCAGAGACCCAGGGAGAATAGCTCCATTACAAAAACACATTAAAAACCACACAAGAAATTGATAACAATCAAGAATACATAACTTTGGTAAATAAACAATAAAAAGTGAGACAGTAATATAAAGTGGAAAAAAGGAAAGCTAACAAATAAATTAACAAGAAATAGCTTGTGCCATCATAGAGAAATGACTGATCAGTAGATCAATATCATGGTTTTGGTGGTAAATATTTATGAGATGCATGTATGGTATATAAAAAGAATATCGCTGATTGTTGCTATGCTAGTGATACTTGTTCTCAACTGTGATAGCTAAGGCAATACTGAGGTGAAGTACCAGAAGGAGAGAATGCGTTGAAACTGTAGGAAGCGTAAGAGAGGTAGATAAAAATAGGAGCAGTAGTGAGCTTGAGATAGGTAGGGAGAAACTGGAATTCTGTGGGAGAAGGGATAGTTTGGATGTTAGAATTTAGGAAGGGAAGAGATATTTTGGTTGTAAGAACAAGGAAGGACAGAATGATCAGCCTAGATTAGTGCAGGAGCAAAGCCAGTTTTTGGTTAGGTACTCCTTAAGCAGTAGTTTAAATTCAGATGTGTTGCTAGAATTTAATATTGTCTGAGGCCTGGAATTCCATGACTTAGATATCTGGTGGGCGAATAGAGAGTTACCATAACAATTATTAGATTTAGTTACTTTCAGTAGTAGTTTTTTGGAGGATGTTAGTGGTCTGCAATTTGAGCAGGGCTGCACTAAGCTGTTGAGTGCTGGACAGTTGCCTGGATGGTAGAAAATGGAATGAATGAATGAAAGTTAGTTGGTAGTTCAATCCAATTTGTGATATTCTGAGTATATTATGAATATATATGATATTATGAGTATATTATTATGCATACATTATGATTATATAATATTATGAGTATTCTGTAGGGATAAGGCTGAATTTAAATAGATTTGTCACCCACCTGTTATAGCCTTTAAATCTAAAAATAGTTTTCCCTACTGGGTGCAGGTATACCCAGAGAAAGAATGGAAAAAGACTTATGTAAAAAAAAGCAGCCTCAAAAGAACTGTTAACTAGATGACTGTTGAAGGTTTGCGGTGGTAGCCACAGGAGAGATGGATGACTAGGTTCTTCCTACTATTTAAAAAAAATATGGCAGATAAACAGAAAAAAGGAAGAGAACTTTACAAAGAGAGTATGAGAGACTTTAACTACCACTCAAAGTGCAGGGAGAGAGATTCTGGAAAAATAATGAGTCTGCCTATCCCAATATTGAAACAAGGGGAAAGTAATCACTGAAGAGTCTTGTAGGAAATTGGCAGGAATCATTTGGTTATGTAGTTTCAGTGTTGTCAATAGATGGTTCTTGCTTATTTGCATACAAAGTTGGACTAGGGATTCTCAATATCTTTATTTGACTTTACAGTGATATTGTCAGTGCATGCAATTGTCCCAGCAGTCGTATAGCTGAGATGCGGCTTAGTTGCAATAGTGCATGTCTAGCAAGTAAACTTTGAAGGACATTTGAAGGACTTTGAAGGAAATGGAGATAATGATGGTGTGTGGGAGAGCAGTCTCACACATGATTTTTATATAATGAGAGCTGCTGGAGGAGGAAGATGTACCAAGTAGACAGGGCAAGTAGGGAAAGAAACGTGGTGTATTGCCTCATTCCCTTTGTTCTCTTTTTTTGTTTAATAACAAGGATGCTCTACCAATAACTGAACATGTCTATACACATGGAGGATGATGTAAAACAATGACATGGGGATATGTAATAGGTTAAAGTTGCCCTTGCACCAGCAGACAGCAGTAACTCACTATTAATGAGAATAATCTTGGTATATTTTATGTGTGTAGTAATGTTAATAGTGTTAAAATTGTTACTTATGTCTGCAGATTTTCATTACTTTATTGCTTTACAGGTTTAAACAATGCTTATGACAATATTACATGTTATCTGAGCAGGATGGAAAATCTGTACATTCCAATGGTTGAGCAAGGAATAATGGAGACTGACAAAGGGCAGACTATATTATGATTGAACAGGCAGCACTTCATGTATTCTTGTGGAATGTAAATAGCCTCACAGAAGTGGCAAATATTGGAAAACTGTTGAATACTTGAGGTAATTAAATGCCAAGGACTTTTTGCAACAGGAAATGTACCTCCACCAAGAATAGCATAGAGGCTTAATACAGAGAGGCTTTAGGTGAGGATATTGCTCACAACGGAGACCTCCACCAAGAATAGCATAGAGGCTTAATACAGAGAGGCTTTAGGTGGGGATATTGCTCAAAACGGAGAGAACAGCAGTAGCGTGGTGACTAGATGAATGTGGGTGGGAGTGCCCCTTACAACTGAAGACCATCAGCAACATGCGCATGCCAAATTTATTATGATAATGGTTTATTTGCAAGGCCATAGAATTACCACAGTTTGCATTTATCTTCTCCCCAAAAGCAACAAGAGGCAGTCAAAGAAATATCATCAGAGGTAATGAGCTTCTATCATGGAATTCTTTTAATGGCCGACAACTAGAATTTAATAACAGCTAGGGGTGATGTCTCAGCAGGACCAAGGGTGAAAGAAATTCCACCCAAGGAAAAGTTCCTGTAGGACTATTTTAAAGTGTAGGGACTTAGGGATGTGAAGGAGGGTCTATACTCTGAACAGGAATGCACTTTTTATAAAGTGAAGTATGATACATACTCAAGGACAGATGGATTTTATGTAACGAAAGAGAATGAGTTCTGGGTGGAAGTCCTGCAGACTTGGCCTAGGGAACTATCAGACTTTGAAGCATCTGTCCCCATGTGGGTTAACAACAGGTTTTAGACACTGTTGTTTTCTAGTACATTGGCAGGGGGAACTAATGGCCTGACTAGAAGAGCTGACAGGCACCGAACAGGACCTCTAATCAAAATGGGATTAACTCAAAGTTAGTCATGGCAGCTAAATAAGAAATATGGGCATAGAAAGACTGAGTTTAATACAAAGATGAGAGTAGCACAAAAAAGACTAAAAGATTTTCATGCTAGACAAGGGGTGCTCACTAGTGTTGAATAGGAAGAGTTGGCAATTTTATTAAACCGAGCAAATCAATACTGCTTGACCAATGGGAAAGGGTGCAGCTGGCAGAGAGGTTAAATTTCTTTAAATGGCCTCCAAAACTTCATTGATACATAACACAAAAAGTAAGGCAAAAAAGGGTAGAGGGATGACCAAAATAACAGACCCCAGAACGAGACGACTCTCCTTTGACTCAAGCAAAATACTAGATATATTCTCCATTTTTATCAGGATTTACGTAAAACTCAGTCAGAAACTAGTGACTGGAAAGGGAAAGTGAAGAGGTTTGTGGGAGATATTGTACTACCAGAATTATTGAAAACACAGCTAAAACAAGAATCACTAGAGGAACTAGAGGACCAAATGCAGGGTAAGCAATTGGTAAATCACTAGGGTTATACTGGCTGCCAAAAGAAATTTAGAGGAAGGTGAAGGGGAAAATAAGGTGACAGAGATACAGAGTATTCTGTTCAATAGAATTTTATACCAGAGAAAGAGAACAGAATCATGGCATGGAAAAGAGCAGTGGTCATGGTGACACATAAGGAGGAAAACAACCCAGTCAAACCAGCCTTGTACCATCTTATTTCTGCAATAAACCATGAGTATAAAGTGTTTTATTATAGCTAAAATGTTGGCCAGAATGTTGCTTAGGCTTGTACAGCAAGATCAATGTGGTTTTATATCAGAGAGGCAAATGGTTGACATTGTCATAAAGCCATATTTAATACATAAAGAGGCAAAGAGGTAGGTTAATGAATTGTTGCTAGCCTCAATGCCAGGAATGCATTTGGTTGGGTTTGTTGGGAATTCCTGCTTTTAGTACTACAAAATATGGGTTTCCCATTTGACTTTATAACCCTGATTCAGGAGGTTTATAAGACAATGGCTGTAAATTAAAAATGTAAATGGTAGTATTTCTGAAGAAATCAAGATTTCTAGAGGGACCCACCAGAGCTGCCTCCCTCCCCTTTATTTTTTACAATCTGTCTAGAATTCCTAGCCTAAAAAAATATATACATGAATAAATAAGACAAGTGGACTATAAAGGGTGGGACTGGTATGGAAGGGAAGAGAGACTGGTGCTCTTTGCAGGTGATCAGATAGTCTACTTGCCAGACCCAAAGCATGATGTGGGAAGATTGTTTTGATTATTTAAAAATTTAAAAGAGGCCTCATTGTATAAGATAAATGACACAAAAATGAAGGGAACTAGAGTACATTGCAATCCTATACATAATGTAGTACAAGACCACCCTATCTGGGTGGCATTCAAGGACTAAGTATTTGGGAGTCTGGATTACTCACAGATCAGAGAACCCTATTTACAAAACATGGAATTGCCTCCATAAAAAGGTATTATGCTTGATTAGGAAGTGGATCGCAATTAGTATGGACTTAGATCAGAAGGAGAAGGCCATCAAAATGTTTCTAGTCCCCTTCACACTATATCTGGCGCAAGACTTTTGTTTTGTTACAAGGGATCAACAATGGATATTCTAGCACACAAGTCTGAACAAATCTATTTTGGAGGACAAAAGACCCAGGTAACGTGGAAAGGTATGATACTGCCCAGAGATAGAAGGAGGGGCCTTGTGCTACCAGACATGCATGCATAATGTAAAGCCACACAGAGTAAGCTGGCCTATATGATACAGAATTCTCAGTATGACTTTAGGTGGAAACAGATGACCATTGAGCAGGTAGGTCCTATACAGCTATCCAAAAAGCTAAATGTTTGGTCACAGTGGGTAGAAAGGGAAGAAAAGAAATGACACCTGCTTAGTATAAGTAATGTAATGACAAGGGCAATGAAATATAGTAAGTATTTTTTCTAGAGGTTTAAGTCATACCCCAGAGGCTTGGTACTTAATGTAACAATAATAAATATGGCATTAATTGCTAACTGGTGGACTGTAGAAGATGGATTAATGTATTAGGAGCAGTTTAGATGGGGGGAAAATGTAATGAGATGGACTGAATTCCAGGAAAGGAATAGGTATAGAGATGTATTAAAATATAAAGACATATTGAAAAGTTGAAGGGGTGATGACAACAAGGGAGGAGGAAAACATAAACTAGTTAACATATTTAACAGAAGCTAGAACAACAGAAACTAACAAGAAACTAAAAAGCAGGATTTATACGTCAATGATCAGTGCTGGTAGTAAAATAACATGGGGATAGATTAGCAGACGGGAGGTGTTGTGTGAAGAAGCATACATCAGAAGAAAAAATGGAGAAAATCTGTATTACCTGAAACAATATTACAACATCTGAAAAATTTAGGATTAGGATTTTTGCATATAAGTATCTCCATGGATATTTTTATATATCCGGTAAGTTGGCCCATATCTTCCTTGCAGTCAGTGACACTTACTGGAGATGTAATCAGAATAAAAGAAGGAGCAGGCAGCCTATTTTGGGGATTTTTCAAAACAGTTTCAGTTTAACTGGACTTGGAATAATTACTCCATAAAAATGTCAAATGCATCCTTGGAAATTGCTAAAGCTAAATTATCTTTTAAGTTGGGCAGGGAATATGGAGACCTCAAAATATGTGAGCTCATTAACAGCATTATGCCTATTGGTAGCTAAGAAGGCAGTGATGAGAAAATCTAGGAAACCAGAGGGACCAAAAATACAAGAGCTACATACACTTGTGGGATAGGTTTGGGAACCTGAGTTGCAGATGCTGAGGAAGAAGAGGAAGGCACCATATAAAACAGGTGCCATGTTTGGGAAATGTGAGTAGAGACTTAGGATGATTAAAGAGCACTGAAGTGGAGCAAGCAACCTCAAGATATAAACCTGAGCCTAGATGATTCTAGGGGTCATATGGAAATAAGAAAGTTAGACAAGAGGGAACTTTCTTGATCCCAGGCTTTTGGCTCAGTAGAAATCATGAAATGCTATACAATAAGATGGATTTTGAAACTCCTGACTCTTCACCTGCCCATATATATATATATATATATATATATATATATATATATATATATATATATATATATATGTGTGTGTGTGTGTAGATTCCACATTGTTACTGACTGGAAGTGTAATAGAGTGGGTAGGCCTGACAGAAGGCAAACTACTTATCTAGGGGCATGATTTTCCCAATCTTAAAATTTTGGAGAATATACCAAGTACCTTAATTTCCACAGTATCTGTCACTTTCATGTGTAGGACATGAAAAAAAAAGAGTCTTCATGGGTTCTGTTCAAGCAGCTTTATTTTATACAAACACATCTCTATAAAGACTTACTGACTCTAACTTAAGTAACATATACAAATTAACAATTGCAATTATACATGCTCACTGTCCGGCTACTCCTTCAAAATAGCACTAGGGATTGCACGTGTCTGGGATTTATACGTGTACATACAGGCTCACATGCTTCTTAAAGATATATCATACACTTTACCCTCTGATCTACATCCTCCTTCTTTGAGAAATAGATTGTGCAATTGTTATGAGATTATTTGGCATGTGGAAATCACAGGTAATCCTCAGTCATACATTACACAACACTAAATACACATATATGTACAATCAAGTCCACGTTGCTGTGTATTTCACACTTGGCTTATATACCCATTTACATCATGTGACATAAAACTGGGAATTAGATTTAGCAACTGGAACAGTTTCTGTAAAATGGTTGACCTGTGGAATGTTCAAATCACTTTCTGGAATGGAGTCAGAATTTTGAACACATTCTGGTCTGGAAACAGTGCCTGACTGATTTGGAGTCCGCATCACAGAAACAATGTAGTGATTGCATTGATGATGATGATTTTGGTACAGGAAGAAAATGTTTGCGATTGCTCCTATATTCCACACCATCGGAATTTACCATATAAGATCTCAGCTTAACACAGATGCCTGTAATCTGACCTATTTGATCAAAACCTTTTGCTGTCTGGATTCATACTGTCTTTCCTTCCCTCAATGGATGAAGTAATCTGCTTGACATGTCGTAACTAGATTTCTGGGTATTATACTTCTTAAACAATTGAGCTTTGATGGTTTTAGTGTTCTTAGATTTAGGCTGCAACAAACTTGAAGAAATAGGTAGTGTAGTTGTAGTTTGCCTGGAAAGTAGTCTTTGAGCAGGTGAACCAAGAATATCATTATGGGGTATGTTTCTGAGATTAAGCAAATTCATGAATGCATCAGTATTGTCATGTTTTGACCTTTCAAGTAATTGCTTTGCACTCTGCACTGCACGTTCAACTAGACCATTGAACTGAGGATATTCAGGACTACTAGTGACGTGCAAAGACCCATTCTTTTCCAAATTTATGAAAAAACTGGCTAGTAAATTGAGTACTATTGTCAGAAAAAGGTTTGTGTGTACTACCATGAACTGAGAAATGACATTTCAACTTGGTAATAACAGCAGTTGAGGTTAGGTTAGGTATAGATCAATCTCAAACCAATTTGAATAAGAGTCTACCAAAATGATCAATCTCAAACCAATTCTAATAAGAGTCTATCAGAACTAAGTAGTGTTGATTGTTCCACTCAAAGACATCAGTTGCTACAGTAGAACAAGGTAGTTCAGGAACTGGGCTTAGCTGAAGTGGTCTTCTTTGCAAATGTGATCTAGTCCGATTGCATACTGAACAAGAAGAAAGAACTCTATCAGTGTTTTTTGATAATGAAGGCCAACATATTAATTCTCTTGCTGTTGTCTTAGTGGATATGGACCCTGGGTGACCATAACGCAAAATGTGACTATATTCTTGTTGTAAGGAAACAGGAACAGCTATTTTAGGAACTTTGAAAATAATGTCATCTTCCATCAATAAATCATCTCTGCAAAGAAAATACATTTGAACTGCAGGTGATACACTGGATTGCTTTGATGGCCATCAAACATTAATATAGTGACTGAGCTTCTGCAAAACTAGATCAGTCTGAGTGTGATCTTTTAACTCATCAAGTCTAGTGGTGGAAAATTATGCACTGACATCAAATCAAAGTCAAAAGTCTCTCTGTTAAACTGTACTGTTGTAATTCTGGGTGATCTGGATAAGGTATCAGCCAGATAGAGCAATTTGCCTTTAGCGTAAACCATTTTGAAATCGTACTTTTGCAATTTGAGCATCATTCTTTGTAACCTCACTGGAGTGGAATGCATAGGCTTCTTTAGAATAGCAACTAGAGGTTGATGAACAGCTTCAATCTGAATAACTCAACCATAAATATAATCATGAAACTTGGAGCATGCAAATACTATTACCAAAAGTTACTTATCAATTTGAGCATACTGCATCTCAGTTTGGGTTAGTATTTTAGATGCACAGACTACTGGTTTGCCTTCTTGAAGTATAACTGCACCTAGACTAAATTTTGAAGCATCACAGGAAAGGTAACTGGTTTGTTCCCATCATAGTATCTTAATGTAGGTGGGGTGGCAATTTTCTGCTTGAGGTCTTCAAATGCCTTCTGGTGCTGTTCCAGTCATGAACATGCAACATTTTTTGCATGTGAGCTCTCTTAAAGTTGCTGTAAAACTCACTGAAGTAAGAGTATAAATTTGCCTAAATAGTTGACCATGCCCAGAAAATGCTGTAAAGCTTGTACATTATCTGGTGCTGACATTTCAAGAATAGCTGCTTGTTTGGTCAGGTCTGGCCTCAAGCCTGTACTCGTTAACAAATGACCTAAGTATGTAACTTCTGGAAGTCTGAATTTGTACTTCAGAGGATTAAGCTTCAAGTTTACTTCACTTGCTCTGTCTAGAACTTTATTGAGGTTTCTATCATGCTCTGCTTTACCATTGCCTCCAACCAATAGATCATCTACTATTATGATTCAAGAATAACCCAAACAAATTTGTTCCATTGCACACTGAAAATCTTCACTTATAGAATTTATTCCAAATGGCACCATTAGGAATCTGTATCTGCCAAATGGAGTACCAAAAGTAATTAGAAATGAGGACTTGCAATCCAGCATCACTTGCCAAAGCAAACTCTTTGCATTCAAAACAGAAAATACAGTGACATTTGGTATTAGAGCTGCAACCTCTTTGACTGTGTGCATTTGATGATACTGTCTTTTTAATACTTTGTTCAAATCTCTTGGATCAGTGCATATTTGGATTTCATCTGAGCCATTTTTATGAGTGGATACCATGGACGACACCCATTCAGTTGGTTCTCACTCTGACTGGACAAATCACACCTTGCTGCACCATTTTATCCAGCTGAGCCTTAACTTTATCTTGCACAGCTATGGGAACTCTTCTTGCTGGTCTGACTACTGGAGTGACCTATGGGTCTAACTTCATGGAATACACAACTGGAAGTTTGTCTAACTTGTCATCGAAAACATCAGCATACTCTGAGAAAATGGCTTCTAAAAAATTGGAACTCAGAAATGCACTTATGTGATGAACTCCCTTTGCAAAAGAAAGCAGATTCTTCCTTAAACTATATATGAGACCCAATAAAGATTGCACTAGTCTTGGGACTACATAGAATAATAAGCTGCAACAGTTCTCACCAAAATAACATGAAAGTATGACTGAACCTTCGGTTTGAATTTCTTCACCTCCATAAGCAACATGTCCCGCACTACTGATTACATTGAGTTGTTCGTTAGTTCTCACTCTATCAAATGTGTCTGTTGATATCACATTACACTGTGAACCATTGTCTACTTTGACCTCTGTGGATCTTTCATTAATTTGGACAGTACAAAACACTTCACTTCTTGTTAAATTCACTGCATCACCTCTTTCACCAAGCACTGATACACCATCTACATAGAAAGCTGACTGCTTCAGCTCTACTTGATCAACTTGCTTTTTTGTGTGACCTTTCTTTACAACTGTGCGAGGCTTACTTGATTTGAAAAACTTTTGGGAATGGTTCCATTTTTTACACTTGTGACATTGCTGACCAAATGCTAAGCATTTCTCTCTTTTAGACTCTTGATTTGCACCACAATTGTGACAGTTAACAATAAAGCTAGATTTGGGTTTTGCTGATTCATATTTATACTGCAATGAGCAAGTGCTGGAGCTTGTACCTTTCTTGGAACTTTCTAGAAAGCCTTGTGCCTTCTTTGGAAACCCTGTAGCTGCCACATGCTTAGGCCTGCTCTTGTTTTCCACATGTTGCATACTATCTACATGTGCTCTGGAGCCAACTGAAACCATGCTCTTGTCACTTGCAAGCATACTTGTGTGTTTCTCTCTCACCTTATGGATTTGACAAATCTTTATGGCCTGCTCAGCATTAAATCACTGTCACAAAGTAAAATCTTTTTCACAGCAGCACTGTTAATACCACATACAAGCCTGTACTTTATCAGCTCATCTTTAAATCACCAAACCAAAACATTTTAACTCTGTTTCTCAAGTCAGTTATATAAGCAGCAAATGTTTCCCCTGGTTTCTGATCTCTTGTGTAAAACAAATACCTCTCTAATGTAACATTTGTCTGGGGGATGCACATTTCCCTGAACTTGCGCTTCAAACACTCGGGGTCCTCCCTTGATTCAGCTTGTACAACAATATGGTGGTCTGTATCTTCTCCTTCATATACTGCTGGTGCATACACAAATGAACACTCTCTTCTATGGCCTCTGACCCTGATAGGTTTAGCAAAATGAATGCCCTTGTGCATGCATCTCTATCTGCATAATCTGCTTGTATAAAAATATTGTACTCTTGCTCAAATATTCTCCAGTTCTCTGCAATATTCTGATCAAATATAAGTGGTAGGGGGTTTCAAAATCCATCTGCCATATTAACACATACCAGCAAAGGGTTTTGCAAATAAGCATAAACATATCAACATGCACATATGCCAGAACTAATGCCAGTAATTGTCCAATGCATTTGTACTCTGAATTTATATCTTTGTTGGGTTTTTTGGAATTATGCAAATAGATAAACTCGTACTATTTTTAAATAACTGGACTTTGCAAAATAACTTTTCAGGCGTTTTGGTATTTTTGTAAAGTCGTGGTAAGGGCGAAAATGCTAAAGTCATTTATCATCATCTGGTAAAGTAATTTACCATCATTTTAAGAAACATTCAAGAACTTTACAATGTGACTGAATAACTCACAAGCAATGTAATACTCTTGCAATGTCGTCTTTTGCAAGAAAACACCTCTTATCAGTGTAAGATACGTCAAGTAACTGCATAATGTGAATAAATTGAACATCTGTTGCCTTAAACCCAATGACTTTTTGAAGTAATTGCACTTTGCAAATTGCATACAGCACACAGTAATGTCCCCAAAATGGTGGTACCTTACTAGGCAACTCTCTACAGTACGAGAAGCACATTGTAATGGCGGCACTTTGTGAATAGACACACCCAGAACAAGAAACTTTTAAAATGGCTATACTTTGACTGTATTACATGAAATAGTTGCACTTTGCACACAATACTCTTCAACATACATGCACAGTAATAAGCACACACTGCAAGCACTTTTACACACTTTGAGATACTTTGAATAACTCTAGTTATGCCCTTGATACAATACGAAGTCGTAGTTATGCCCAAACACAGCACTTTGCCAAAACACATACAGTTACCTTGCTTTATTTTGCTTAATATGCCCCTTTTCTTTTCTCATTATATTTGTTTTGCTTGTTCAACCCTTTTTCATGCCCAATATACTTTTCTTGTGCTAGTTTTACTCTAAACATGCCCAACTTTGCCTTGAACACACTCATTTTGCTTTAAACAGGTTCATTTTTTTTCTTGCTTTAAACATGGTCATTTTGCTTTACTGTTAATTGTTTCATCCAATACTTTTATCGTAAAAATTTTCTTTAGTTAACAAACTTTTCGTCCTTTCCACTTGCCTGATAATGTGGTTTGCTCCCTTGTAATGCCACTTTTTTGTCTTTCGTATCGCACAAATAATATGTGTTATTTCTCATTACCTTTGAGTCTTTCTGGCTATGTTTGTGCACTTTTCTCTCGGTTATACCTTCACTGTCATCTTTGCACCTCATGGCTTCAAATATTCTTCTCTCTTCTGTCCCATTCTGACACCATGTCACTTTCATGTGTAGGGCACGAAAAAAAAGAGTCTCGGTTTTACCTTCAGGGTCATCTTTGCACCTCATGGCTCAAAATATTCTTCTCTCTTCTATCCCATTCTGACAGCATGTCACTTTTGTGTGTAAGACATAAAAAAAGAGTCTTCGTGGGTTCTGTTCCAGCAGCTTTATTTTATACAAACACATTACTATAAAGACTTACTGACTGTAATTTAAGTAACTTATATACAAATTAACAACTGTGCTCATGCATGCTCACTTTCTGGCTACTCCTTCAAAATGTCACTAGGGATTGCACGCATCTATAATTTATACGTGCACGTACAGCCTCACATGCTTCTTAAAGATATAGCATACACTTTACACTATGATCTCCATGACCCCTATCCCATATCTCAAAAATACATTCTTCAAAAGACCCTCGGGTAGTATTAAGGAAAACTTATTAGCATTCCCACTTAGGTTCTGTTTCTATGTAAGCTGTACTCTGGGACATCTTCAAAACATATAGGCTAAGTTTGCTTACTCAGCCTAAGAGAGCCACACTATCATTTCATGTCACTCTTTTGCCTTCTCTATCTCATTTGGAGAGGGTTGCATACCATTTGTGAGTGACTCCTGTAATGACATTTTTTTTTCCTATCTTTTCCTGGACTTCTCACCACTGCAACTCTGACAAATTGAAGCAGTCCTGGCTGGCCTATCTCAATTGAATTAAACTTATATAGCAATAATTCTTGCTTTCCCTCATCTTGAGATAAATCACTTTATTTCTACCTCTACCTCTACTCATGAAAATCCCAGACCATTTTCTACAGGCATGAGTTTTGTAAAGTTTTATATTAAAGCTAGCAATAATAACTTCCATAGTAATACAGCTGTATCAGTTTGTGCAGGTAATATTCCATTTCTGTCTAATCTCTTCAAAAAGCAAGTCTCCCAGTAATTACAAAATCCTAGCCTGCTCATATAATATAAGGATTCACATTTCTGTCAAGCTGTTCAGCTTTTTAAGTGATAATTGTCTTGACAAGGAGGATGTCCCATATCAGATTTCGGAGAACATATCCTCAGTACATATCTTCAAATTTGGTGCTTCCTTTCCTTTAAGAAGTAACTGACAGCGTTGCATCACAGTAAACATTATATTCACAGAGAGTATATGTGGTAATCTGCAAGTTCCTCCAGTGGTTTGGAGTTTCTTCTATGACAACTTTGGACAATTTCAGATAATAATGGCTGTTTAACCATCAAAATCAGGTTTCTGCATGAAGTGGGAACATTTCTCAAATAATAGGATATGATAGGTAAGAAAATTAATGTAGATGCATGAACCCTTTCTGAAACCATACTGAACTTCAAAATGTTTGGTGAGGAGATTTGCTCTAATTTTTCTTTTAGTGACAAAATATCAGCAGTGATTTTTCAACTAATCTCAAGTTCCAAATATCTGAAGGATTCCTTTTCTGCTATAAGAGTCCAAAACCTAGCCCAATTCACAGTTCTGATATGAAAGAATGATCTTAGATTGCATTATAGGTCTGATACCTGAACAAGCTGCATTATGTCAAGTCAACGTGTGGCCAATAGATGTTTAGTGATTGACAGGTATGCAAGAAAGCACAATTCTCAGGATTGGGGAATATACCCTTACCCCATGTTTGTGAGATCCCAGAGTTAGTACATGCTATTAACAGGCTAACCTTTAATTTCTATAAATCCCCTCCTCCTGTATCCTTAAAATTCTTCTTCTTCTGTAATTCAGCTAATACCACCCATTTGTCTCTAACATTTTTGCTTCTTTTTTCCTCCTATTCCTGTACTTCCCAGGCATTATCCTTGCTCTCCATACTACTTTATAGCCTTTCCACAATTGGAAACATGATTCCCCCTTCCCTGCTTTACTGTCTTCAATGCTTTGAGTCACTTACCTTGGTAAAGACTGCTTATCATTCATAATTCTCCATTTAAAACAGTCCATCTTCACTGCCTCTGGCATACTTCTTTCACAGATCAGCTAAGGGAGCAAACCACAGCAGCATGATCTGAAATTGCACTTTGCCTAACATTGATATTATTAGTTTTATTAAGGACATCCTATTTTTATCAGGAATATATCAGTCCTGCTATCCTGGATTGATAGGTCCCTAGAAAATGCGAAATTGTATCATAGTTTTATCTTCATACAAGAAACTACCAATCAGAGGACTCTTTGTTCAGAAGAAATACTTGCTCTTTAATCTAAGGATATCTTTAAAAAAAAATTCCCAGATTAAAATTGGCAAAAGAAAGATAGGATATGTTTTTACATTGCACAAGGGATAAGAAACTAAGAGTAATGCTACTCAACTCCAGAAGTCTAAACCTCAAAATGCACGCACTCGAAACTCTCCTTAGCATGGAGAACATCGATATCTGTGCAGTAACAGAAACCTGGTTCAGGGCTCCAGAGAGCACCCCAGCACTACCAGGTTATACCTCATACCATGCTTTTCGGCCCCAAAACTTGGACCGAACTTCAAAAGGAGGGGGAGTATCGATATTCATCAAAGATACCCACACCTCCAGGTTGGTGGCCAAGCACGAAGCATCAGAGACTATCCATGTGCAACTAACAGTGGGTAAAACTGCCTTCCAGTTTATAGCCTGCTACAGACCACCCTCCCAAACCCAGGAACCCCACTCGGCCTTCCTGAGAACACTGGAAAATATGAAGGTCTCTCCAAACACCATTATATTGGGTGACTTCAACTACCCAAACATAGACTGGGAGCATTACTCTAGCTCCAACACCCTAGCACAAAGGTTCCTAGAATTTATAAACTCAAATGATATGGAACAACTTGTTACCACTCCCACAAGAGGGGAAACATACTGGACCTGATCATCACCAACATGGTGACTCTATGCTCCAGACCAGAAGTTTATCCCTCACCGGTAAGATCAGACCATAAACTAATCTCACTGGATATTCACATCCAGACCCCACCCCATGCCCAGAAAACCACAGTGAAAAACTTCTCTAAAGCAAATTTCACACTGCTCAAAACCGAGGTGGAATCCTTCAAAGCCCCCGGGCCTGTGGAAAATACGGCCCAGGCCGCAGAATCATTTATAAATGCATTCTATGAACACCTTCAGGAATGCATGGATCATGCGATCCCAAATAAAACCAAGACCCAATCCTCCAAAGGCAGACGTCCTGTCTGGTGGACCCCAGCCATAAACAAACTATACAATAGAAGGAGGAAGCTACTAAATGATAGAGCAAAATCCCAAAAAGGGAAGGCATCACTGATCAGTATTAGCAAAAAACTACGGGCACTCATAAAATTGTCTAAGGCCAGCTTCGAGAGAAAAATTGCACAGGACACTAAGGATAATCACAAGGCTTTCTTTAGTTATGTTAGGAACCTGGGTGGTAATTCCCAGATATGCTCAGAATTAGTCCAAAATGACAAACAAATACACCGAACCCACAGACATTGCCAACATCCTAGCTGACAGGTTCAGTGCAAACTTCTTCCCCCCCTCCCCACCAAAAGGGCTAATACCTATCCCAGCAGAGTGCTGCCCCCCCCTGACATCCCAGATGCTCAGGTAAGAGCTGCCCTCTCCAAAGCAAAAAACACAGCATCAATGGGACCATACAGTGTCCCTGGCTGCATCCTACATGAACTCCAAGAAGAGCTAAACCCAAACATAAAACTACTGTTCAATCTCAGCCTTACTACAGGATATATGCCCAAAGAGTGGCGTACAGCAACAGTGGTCCCTCTCCATAAAGGTGGTGCCTCAACGGATCCTGAAAACTATTGCCCCATAAGCCTGACTAGCTTGGTCTGCAAAGCTATGGAAAGGATCATCATGGACCTCATAAATAAAGATATTGGGGACCTACAGCCACTGGATCCTACCCAGTTCGGCTTTGTTAAGTGCAGATCCTGCCTCTTTAACCTGGTTGATTTCTTTGAAACCATAACCAAGGCCATTGATGAAGGGAAGGTGGTCCACACAGCCTACCTGGACCTTGCAAAAGCCTTTGATACAATACCCCACTTGGGCATTATAGATAGGCTCACCAGCTTAAATATAAACCCCTATGTCACTAGATGGATTGCAAACTGGCTCAAGGACAGAACCCACATGGTTAGAATTGCTGGAGCCATGTCAGACTCCAAACCAGTTACAAGTGGTGTCCCACAAGGCTCAGTCCTGGGACCTCTCTTGTTCAGTATATATTTCTCAGAGGTACAGGCCAACACGGAAGGACTGTGGCTGACCAGGTTCGCAGATGACTGCAAACTGGTCACCATAATCAACTCTCCAGCTGACACAAGCATCCTCCAAAAGGGCCTCATAGAAACAGACAACTGGTGCCAGAGCCATGGCCTCAAGCTAAATGCCAAAAAGTGTATAGTCATCCCCTTTGGCAAAAACAAAGTGCCCACAAATTACCACATAGGTGGTAATCCATTAAGTTCAGAAGAAGTAATTAGGGACCACCCAAGTTGATAGCAATCTCTCATTTGACAACCACATGGCCAAAGTGGTTAGAAAAGCATTTTATATAGCCCACCTAATCATGAAGGGATTCACATCTAGATCAGGGGAGGTCATCGTGCCTCTTTACTCATCCCTCATCAGGCCCATAATTGAGTACAATGCCCCTTTTGGGATGTACCTTACCAGACACCTGCAGCAACTGGAAAGACCCCAAAAGTACCTCACCAAGAGGATCAAAGGGCTCAAACAGATACCATATGCTGCCCGGTTATAGAAACTCCAGCTCTACTCAGTGGCATACCGCCTGTTCAGAGGCGATCTGTGCCTGACGTATAAAGCCATGTCCAACCCGGAATTAATGGACATGCTGCACCTCAGAAAATCCAAATCCCATCGAGCTACATGCTCGAGAGACTTGAACCTCAGCACTGAAATAAATAGGACATGCTGGAGGGACAGATTCATAACCCAGAGGCTCCCTTCACTCTGGAATAAAATCCCAGTCCAGGTTAGGCAGAGTCCCTCATTGACTCTCTTCAAGAGGAATCTTGATGAGTGGATGGGAGATCGTAGGTTTACCCCGGGTATCACTTCTGTGTCACTGTTAGACAGAGGCACAGTATACTAACCTCGAAAAAGGGCATAGCAAAATAAATTTAAAATGGGTGGCGAAAGCCAAACACATTCTGGCTAGGCTTATAAATGCCCTAGGGCAGATAGCCTAGTATGAACCTATGAACCTATGAACATATATAAACAATGTGTTTCTTTTTATTATACAGATGTAAAACTATGTGTTTTAAACTTTACTTGTTTGTGGTGGTTTTGGAAAATGCATGCCTTTGATGTGATGCATGTGATGCATTTTTTTGTGCAACTGATCACTCAATGTTCAGAACTGGTGCAACACTGATATTTCTAGTCTCTAATCTCACTGCAGTAAGTTTTGCAGGCAGTTTAGACTAAGTGCCTTACTCATATATAAATACATATAGTAAATGTGTGTGTATCTCTCTCTCTTTATATATATATATATATATATATATATATATATATATATATATATATATATATCAGAGTGCCATTGAGTTAGTTGGTGAACTCAGTGATTGCATTCTGAGTTTTCTTCTAAATTTTGTCAGTGGTGAAAGTGAATAAGATACATTCAAGCCAAACTGTAGAGGGACAACTGCAGTATAATTCAGGACTTTTCCCCTTTCTCTGTGGTTGTGCAACCATGGAGTTAGTAAAAACAATGTTTTCTATAGGTTTTTGGTGATCACATATATAATGGTTTTGTTTACATTTGTGATCATTTATGTCAACATTTTTTTATTTAGATGAATGCAATTACAGATGAACTTTTTTAACGACTCATATTTTCTTTCAATCAAAGTTCATTGGTGATTATAATGAATAGACATATACACACGTGTATACTAGTGTGTGTGTGTGTGTGTGTGTGTGTGTGTGTGTGTGTGTGTGTGTGTGTGTGTGTGTGTGTGTGTGTGTGTGTGTGTATGTGCATGTGTGTGCATTTGTGCATCTCTTCATTCATCAATATGACATTTCATTGAGGTTCAACATCTGCATCACAAATAGCTGAACTCCAACCCATCAAACTCTCAACACCATAAAGGAAACAACTGTACACCCCAATTATTCCTCACCCAATGACAGAAAACACAGATCAAGATCGACTGTCATATACTGACAAGAACAAATTGTGATAAATACATACGCTGATATAATGCATAAGATAATCATCTGAGAGTTGAACTATAAATCTCTGAAGTGATGATCTGTGTCATAAACACACATAGTCACACACATTGGTATATACACCCACAAATATATATGCACACCACACACAAATACGCACAAACACAAATATTTATATGGAAAATTCCTTAACTCCTACTTCCAGATGAGTTTATTTTGTGTGAATGGGAAGATGGAAATATAGACTTTGAATTGACAGTATTCAAGACTTGGCTAGTCAAGGCAGTAGCAATAAGCAGCATTTTTATTTTTGCAATGCTTACATGAAATGCTTGTGATATTTATTTCTGTGTTATATGTTGTTCAAGAAATTATGGAATCAGGCTGCATACTGTTTGTGTATGCATCTCTTACTCGGCTCACCTATTGTATTTAGCACAAGTGGGAGTCCCACTAACTTGTACAATACTTAGAGCTTTGCCATTTCCAATATATCAGGAATGAAGCATAGCCCTCTGCTTGTTGCAGTTTGTAGGTATGGACTTCAACTTCTTCTCTTGTTGCATATGGCTAAGATACATCTACTGTATGATCTGTTCAGTGTTAGAATCTCTCATTAGCTAGGATGCAAAGGGTAGCAGCAGCTTTGTTCCCAAGTGAGACTGACCAGCCCTAGCATAATGTTGACTTGAGATCAGCAAGCCATTTCACACTTGTTATCTAGCATTGCCATAGTTAGCCTTGATTATTTAAAGATGTCTTGGTCAATGAGCACAGTAAGATTTTCTTAGTGTGAAGTTGTCAGTGTCACAACCTTCTTGTATTTGTTTAGTACCTGCAAGGACTGCATTCTCTCATATGAAAACTTTAAGGGCAAATAAAAGCTGTACAGCATATCTATTCTTTTTATGCATCATTCAGCCCTGTAGAATTTCCCTTAAGACCACAGAGAGATAACAGTCAGTTTGGGGATGGTTTCTCCCTCTTTCTCCAAATCCCCAGTAAGACTCCCCAATGGCACAGCTATTAAGTTGAAATCTCAGCTGAATGGCCAAACTGAGACCTCAGGCACCCTCTCTGTCCAACCAGTGCTTCGTGTCCCTGCCCAAGCAGCTGACACACACACACACACACACACACACACACACACACACACACACACACACACACACACACACACACACACACACACACACTTTGACATTTGATTTACACACACACACACACACACACACACACACACACACACACACACACACACACACCTGAGAAAGGCTAGCACAGGTTTACTAGCTCTCCCCTTCTGCCCAGACTATAAGGTAGTTTTCACTACCACCAGCCAGCTCCTAATCGGCTACTTTAAGGCCCTCAGCAAAGGGTGTCCAATCTTACTGTGTAATATTACTATTAATCCAAATTTTAGTTTGACCAAGACCAAGGCTATTAAGAGTGGTCTGTACAGTGTCACCAAATAGATATGCAAGAACTCTAACAGCTTAAATATGTCTCACAGATAGCCACAATTATAGGTTTAAATATATTTAATAATAAATAATAAAAGAGCAAGACAATAACTCAGTAAACAAACACACTTACTTCAGAGCTTAAAATCACAGGAAATATTTAAAACAACATTGCAGGATAGTCTCAAATAAATAAAGAAAACATCTAAGCTATACTTTACTATATTCCTCTCTGAATCTAAAAGAGTTACCAGGTCCTAAAAACTTACTTACAGAACAACAAGCAGACAGACGTGGTGAGTGGATGTTCTTGTTAGGTCAAAGACAAAATACAAAATGCTCTCTCTCTCTCTCTCTCTCTCTCTCTCTCTCTCTCTCAGGGAGTTCTTAATATCAAATATGACTGCTGGGTTAGATTGGATAACATCCCTTTTTTTACCTGACTTTAGTTCCCAAGCTAAACCCCCAGTGCCAGAAACTACCAACATTTAGCATCTCTCTATGAAAACACATAATCAAGGACCTTCTTAGATCTTTTGTCAAATGGTGGAAGCCTTAAAATAATTAAGCAATAACCGACAATGTGGTGAGTTATATTGAAGATTTACCCATGGTTGGTGTGATTTAATCATGAGGGCGAAGCCAAAGGATTAAATAATGCAACCTGGGTACATTTCAATATACCACAACCATGGAGTCGATTATTGTTATTACACAATGGCATTATTTAAGACAAAAATACTTACTTTTCTTAAATAATGTCTTTGTATAATGTCTCTGTGCCCTTCCATTGTTTTTTGGTATCCTTGGGCCTTTCTGATGTACTGTGCATGCGTATGGGACTTGTGTTCCCATACTTACACAGTACATCAATGTTGTGCAAAGGAAGCAATGGAGAAAGGAAGATCTCCACTGCTTTTTTATTTTTAATTGAAAAAAGAAAGAAACCGGGAGACCTTTAACGAGAAAGCTGGGACAGACAAAATAAAAGGATAATCAGGTAAGTTTCTATAGTTTTGCAGAACTTACCTGATTATCATAGGTTCATAGGTTCATACTTGGCTATCTGCCCTAGGGCATTTATAAGCCTAGCCAGAGTGTGTTTGGCTTTCGCCACCCATTTTAAATTAATTTTGCTATGCCCTTTTTCGAGGTTAGTATACTGTGCCTCTGTCTAACAGTGACACAGAAGTGATACCCGGGGTGAACCTACGATCTCCCATCCACTCATCAAGATTCCTCTTGAAGAGAGTCAATGAGGAACTCTGCCTAACCTGGACTGGGATTTTATTCCAGAGTGAAGGGAGCCTCTGGGTTATGAATCTGTCCCTCCAGCATCTCCTATTTATTTCAGTGCTGAGGTTCAAGTTTCTCTAGCGCGTAACTCGATGGGATTTGGATTTTTTTCTGAGGTGCAGCATGTCCATTAATTCTGGATTGGACATGGCTTTATACGTCAGGCACAGATCGCCTCTGAGCAGGCTGTATGCCACTGAGTAGAGCTGGAGTTTCTTTAACCAGGCAGCATATGGCATCTGTTTGAGCCCTTTGATCCTCTTGGTGAGGTACTTTTGGGGTCTTTCCAGTTTCTGCAGGTGTCTGGTAAGGTACATCCAAAAAGGGGCATTGTACTCAATTATGGGCCGGATGAGAGATGAGTAAAGAGGCACGATGACCTCCCCTGATCTAGATGTGAATCCCTTCATGATTAGGTGGGCTATATAAAATGTTTTTCTAACCACTTTGGTCACGTGATTGTCAAATGAGAGATTGCTATCAACTTGGGTCCCCAGGTCCCTAATTACTTCTTCCATACTTAATGGATTACCACCTATGTGGTAATTTGTGGGCACTTTGTTTTTGCCAAAGGGGATGACTATACACTTTTTGGCGTTTAGCTTGAGGCCATGACTCTGGCACCAGTTGTCTGTTTCTATGAGGCCCTTTTGGAGGATGCTTGTGTCGGCTGCAGAGTCGATTATGGCACCTAGTCTGCAGTCATCTGCGAACTTGGTCAGCCACAGTCCTTCCATGTTGGCCTGTACCTCCGAGAAATATATACTGAACAAGAGAGGTCCCAGGACTGAGCCTTTTGGGATGCCACTTGTAACTGGTTTGGAGACTGACATGGCTCCAGCAATTCTAACCATGTGGGTTCTGTCCTTGAGCCAGTTTGCAACCCATCTAGTGACATAGGGGTTTATATTTAAGCTGGTGAGCTTAAGTATAATGCCCGAGTGGGGCATTGTATCGAAGGCTTTTGCGAGGTCCAGGTAGGCTGTGTGGACCACCTTCCCCTCATCAATGGCCTTGGTGACTGTTTCAAAGAAATTGACCAGGTTTAATAGGCAGGATCTGCCCATAACAAAGCCGAACTGGGTAGGATCCAGTGTCTGTAGGTCCCCAATATATTTATTTATGAGGTCCATGATGATCCTTTCCATAGCTTTGCAGACCAAGCTAGTCAGGCTTATGGGGCGATAGTTTCCAGGATCCGTTGAGACACCACCTTTGTGGAGAGGGACCACTGTTGCTGTATGCCACTCTTTGGGTACATATCCTGTAGTAAGGCTGTGATTGAACAGTAGTTTTATGTTTGGGTTTAGATCTTCTTGGAGTTCATGTAGGACGCAGCCCGGGACACCGTCTGGTCCCATTGATGCTGTGTTTTTTACTTTGGAGAGGGCGGCTCTTACCTGAGCATCTGAGATGTCAGGGGGGCAGCACTCTGATGGGATAGATATTTGCCCTTTTGGTGGGGATGGTGGGGGAGAAGTTTGTGCTGAACCTGTCAGCTAGGACGTTGGCAATGTCTGTGGGTTTGGTGTATTTTTTGTCATTTTGGACTAATTCTGAGCTAATCTGGGAATTCCCACCCAGGCTCCTAACATAACTAAAGAAAGCCTTGTGATTATCCTTAGTGTCCTTAATGTCCTGTGCAATTTTTCTCTCTAGGCTGGCCTTAGACGATTTTATGAGTGCCCGTAGTTTTTTGCTAATACTGATCAGAGATGCCTTCCCTTTTTGGGATTTTACTCTATCATGTAGTAGCTTCCTCCTTCTACTGTATAGTTTGTTTATGGCTGGAGTCCACCAGACAGGATGTCTGCCTTTGAGGGATTGGGCCCTGGTTTTATTTGGGATTGCATGATCCATGCATTCCTGAAGGTGTTCATAGAATGCGTTTATAAAGGATTCTGCGGTTTGGGCCGTATTTTCCACAGGCCCGGTGGCTTTGAAGTGTTCCACCTCGGTTTTGAGGAGTGTGAAATTTGCTTTAGAGAAGTTTTTCACTGTGGTTTTCTGGGCAGGGGGTGGGGTCGGGATGTGAATATCCAGTGAGATTAGTTTATGGTCTGATCTTACCAGTGAGGGATACACTTCTGGTCTGGAGCATAGAGTCCCCAAGTTGGTGATGATCAGGTCCAGTATGTTTTCCTCTCTTGTCGGAGTGGTAACAAGTTGTTCCATATCATTTGAGTTTATAAATTCTAGGAACCTTTGGGCTAGGGTGTTGGAGCTACAGTAATGCTCCCAGTCTATGTTTGGGTAGTTGAAGTCACCCAATATAATGGTGTTAGGAGAGACCTTCATATTTTCCAGTGTTCTCAGGAAGGTCGAGTGGGGTTCCTGGGTTTGGGAGGGTGGTCTGTAGCAGGCTATAAACTGGAAGGCAGTTTTACCCACTGTTAGTTGCACATGGATAGTCTCTGATGCTTTGTGCTGTGCCACCAACCTGGAGGTATGGTTATCTTTGACGAATATTGATACTCCCCCTCCTTTTGTGGTTCGGTCCAAGTTTTGGGGCCAAAAAGCATGGTATGAGGTATAACCTGGTAGTGCTGGGGTGCTCTCGGGAGCCTTGAACCAGGTTTCTGTTACAGCACAGATATCGATGTTCTCCATGCTAAGGGGAGTTTCAAGTGCATGCATCTTGAGGTTTAGACTTCTGGCGTTGAGTAGCATTACTCTTAGTTTGTTATCCCTTGTGATACCTATGGAGGTGGGTTTGTGTTTTGAGCCTTGCCTAAAAAAGGCACTATGGAGGTAGCAAGAGCCTTTGCCAATTTCCGAAAGCCCAGGGGTGACAGGAGCAAGCCGTCCCTAGCGAAGCATCGTGGCTTGTTGAGCATGTCATCCCAGGTTGACAGGCATTGGATCCCCTTTGAATGACACCAATACTTAAGCCAATTGTTGAAATTGATCATCTTGTCTTCATATTGTGGCATCATTCTTGGTGAGGGTAAGATGCTACTCAAGGTCAGGGTCATACCAGCCTGGGCTACATGCTCAGAGAGCTCCTCTATGTCTCTTTTCATGTAGTCCAGGGAGGTACGTCTCAGGTCATTCACACCAGCATGGACAATGACTGAGTCATATTTGTACTTGCCTTGGAGTGACCTGAGTGCTTATGTTATGTGGCGGATCCTAGTGCCCAACAGGCAGCTCACCGTGACCTTCTCCTTGTTCAGCCTGGTGAGTGGGACGTCAGTGTGCCTGACGATAGAGTCACCTATTACAAGTGTATCAGTTGTGTTGTTTAGCCTTAAGGGCTGTGACTGTTTGGCACACTGGCTTTGTGAGCTATGTGTTGCACGTGTTTTGTTTTAGGGTAGCGGTTGCTTGGGTGTCTGCTTTGGAGGTCTCTGCTGCTTAGGCAGATTTTTATTTAGTGCCTCCGAGTATGTTTTTGTGTGTTTATGTGTTTGGTTTGCTGTCGTGGTAGGTCTGTGTGAGACTGGAATTGTAGTGAGTGTGGTTTCCTTCTCCTCCTGACTGGTTACGCCAGTACTGAGTTGAGAGAGCTTAGCCTCCAGTTTGGCTATATGGCTGCATCTCTCACATGTGTTGGAATTTGTTGAGAGGAGGAGAGGGTTGTCTGTGTACATGAGGCAGTTGTAACATTGCCTCAAGATTCCCAGATTCACCAGCTGGACCGGAGATGAGATTGACAATTGACCTTTGGACATGCTAGAATAGTATTGGGAATTCCTTTATAATTTAAAAAAAGGGCCAATGGGGAACAAGGTACTCAAGGGGAGTTTGTGAGTGTATAGTGCTTTTAATTTTTTAGTGCTGACTTATATAATTGCTTTAGTGAGCAAGTGCCAAGTATCTTAAATGCAATGTGTTACAGGTAACTTAAATGCAAAAATGACAAACAGTAACTTTCTTTCAAGTGAAACAAGGAAATAAGTACAGTAAGCAATGCAGATATCACTAGGGATCCACAGAAGTGCTGAAAAGCTGTGTTTTAGGTGGAATTAGCGTTTCAGGGAAATAACAAGCAAACAACAATAAGCATACAAACAAAGCTAGATTCAGCAGGCCTGGATCTAGTCTATGCTACAGCAAATAAGGTGTACCAATTTCAGTAAGAAGCAGTTCAAATATGCAGGCACTATAAACCTTTAACCAGAAATTCCCAGCTCAGAAGGGTAGAGTCCAGCCTCTCCTCCAACAAGAGTACAGACCACGGACCCTCTTAATGTAAAATAACTGGCCTGAAGCCCAAGTGCTTAAACCAGAATTAATACACTTTTAAAATAACAGACAGTGAGCCCTCAATCAGCAGTTCCCAACTTAGAAGGATGTAAGCTACCTGTTCTGCCACTACAGTACAGACCACAAACCTTCTTAATGTAAAACAACTGGTCTGAAGCCCAAGTGCTTAAACTAAAAGGCTTAGAATGAGTTACACCAAGCAGTAATAAATACAATTGAGTACTTTTAAGATGACGCAAAAGCAAAATAAAGTAGGAAGAAACACAAATACAGTAAAAGCAGATAAAGTTTTTTTTTTTTTTTTTTTGAGTGATCAAATGAGATGGGCCCAGGAGGAGTATCCAAGTGCAAATTTACAAGAGGGGCGGGCAGTTTCAAAGCCACCAAGATTAACACCAAAACAAAAACAGGGAGGGTGGGTGGGGACCTACTGAAAAAACAGAGTCACAACTTCCAGCTAGATATTGCTCAATGCAACACAAACGACTTAGTTAAAAATTTACTTAACTTTACTTATGTGTTCAGTTAATTGCATGCAGGTCTTAGCTGGCCAAAGCTCACAGTTTAAACAGAAAATAATTCACTGTACCACTTGTATAAGACAGAAGCTGAATAACAATGACGTAAACTACCCCACTTATCACTGGCTATGCAGGTTTTTTTAACAAGCCTTAACTGAAAAAACAGAGTCACAACTTCCAGCTAGATATTGCTCAATGCAACACAAACAACTTAATTTAAATCACGTATTATTTGAAAAAAGTGCAGATAAAAATTTACTTAACTTCACTTATGCGTTCAGTTGATTGCATGCAGGTCTTAGCAGGCCAAAGCTCACAGTTTAAACAGATATTTTGTCAACTCAACTATTCTTAAGTTTTGCAGGTTAATCTTCTGTTAAAATATATATATATCTAAATCCAATATCCTTTTATTTTTGTCTGCGCTATCTCTCTCTTGTTCATTTCAGGTCTTCCATCTTCTTTTTTTGTTTGTTTTAAAAAAAGAAATGTGAAAAAAATTGTGAGATATAATAATGGAAAAAAGTCTGGGTGACCAGACGTGTAACGACAATACAAAAAACTTCTAGTTCTAGACATTGTGTCTGCTACTGCACTGAAACTGAAAGATAACATATTTTGTTTATGGCCCGGCTATAAAGTAACTTAACCTCAACTATTCTTAAGTTTTGCAGGTTAATCTTTTGTTAAAATATATATGTCTAAACTGTTACAATAGTGCATATACATTTCTGCTCAGTACTTTAAAAATATAATTTCTGGTCCAGCAGTTTGATAAACACATAACATACAGTTTTAATATAGTGATAACACAAGCAATTGCATCGTGCTGGTACTCACAAATGACATATAACTATTTACAAAATTCCAGATAGCTGGGCTGGCAGTATCTCCTTTTGTTACATTTCTATATAAATCATATTAATATTCACAAATGATCTATAATTATTTACAAAATTCCAGACAGCTAGGCTGACAATGTGACAAAGGTAATACTGTGTGAGTGGAGCAATGTTTCAGTGATATTGGTGTTGGATGAGAGTGTTGGATGTAGAAAGATATGCGCACTTTTAGGTCTAATGCTGAAAGTTCCAAATATTCCAAATCTTTGAGCATTAGGAGGTTGTATGTCTGTGCAAGAGTTTGTAGATTAGGGTAAGAGTAAGGGCTGGGAAACTAATAGATTTAGTGTAGTGTATGTTTGTTGGTGTTTCTGATGGGTTGAGAGTGGCTGTTTCTGGGCTAGGTTTAGATTAAGAGCTAAGGTTGGTGTTACACACATACATATATACCAATATTTCAGGCACAGGCAATAATGCCCTTCTGGCCTACCAATATACCAAAATAGTTATTCCAATAATAAGTCTCCAGTTTGTTCAGAAAAATATCTAAACTAGTGCTTGCTTTAAAGCAATTTGGTATTCTATTGGTTGTCCATTCCATACAACAGCTGCTCTGTCAGAGGACCAATCAGTACACTTCTCATTCCTATAGAGTCTTCTACATAGGCTGTCTGATTATTCTCTGCTACATTTTGATAACCTCAAGCACTCCCAGATATCCCAAATCATATAGAGTTTGAAGTATTTATTAGTATATTATTCTCCTGTCCCTAAATGGACAATTTATTCAAGTTCATTTGCAGAAATATTTTATATGTAATACATATAATCAGTTAACCAAAGTCATCTGCATACAGATTGTAGAACACCTTAAATGAAAAAGATAGATCTGAAAGATATAATCTAAACATTTAGTGGCCCAGGACAGATTCCTATGGCATGGGACATCTTGACTATAACCTTGAATTTCTCCTGTCCAGTTACTGTATGATACTTGCCGTATCCTATTTGTAAGCCATGCAGCTATACATCTTATCAAGAGTACATCAATACCTAGTTGTTCTAATTTATTGATCAGTATTTTGTATATGACCGTATTAAAGACTGAGGTTAAATCTATATACATTGCATCATAGCACATTTTTTTTTCATTTAGAGCTGTTATTATATTGTTACAGATCATCATGTTAGAGGTGGTTATAGATCTATTTGCAGCAAATGTATGCTGACATATATATATATATATATATATATATATATATATATATATATATATATATATATATATGGTTTCAAGTCCCAAATTTTCCATTTCTGACAGTATCATTTTTCCACAACATGAAAATAAACATATGGGTCTACATGACTCTGGGTTTGTTCTACTCCTCTTTCCCTTAATGTCTCCAATATTGAGAAATCTCCCCATAATTAAATGACCTAGTGAATAACTGATATAGCGGTACTGAAACTTCATGCCAAAGTATTCTCAGATCATTATAACTAAGTTCATCTCTTCCCTGTGCTTTGTATGGGTCCAGTTTGCAGGTTCTTTTTCAATATAATCAGATTTGATTTCATTATCTCAGGTGTTCCCTGGATGTTACTAGGACAATTTGTCAACCCCTTTGTAGAGCCAAACTGCTTAGTATAAGATTTTGTAAATATTTTTATAATCTGTTGTGTCTGAGAATGCATTTTGAATCTACACACATTTTATCAATTTGCATGCATTTACTCCTATGTCTTATGTATCTATAAAATAGTTTCCTATTATTTTCAATATCTTTATATAAATTTTCTTCAGTTTTTTTCTTGATCTTGCTTCATGTTTAATCTGTCTGTCCAGCTTTTTATTTCTGTTTTCAAGTCATAGTTCAAGCTCTTTTCCATTTCTCATATTTCTGTCTCTCATCTTAATCAAATATCTCATTCTTATGGAAATACACCCTCCCGACAATATGTGCCTATATTCTGATGTTAAACATTTTTTTTCTGACTTTTTGCATTCAAACTTTAAAAAAATGCCACATTCTTTCTGCAGTTTTCCACTGAATGCATCGCTCCAATTAGTTTTACATAGTTTTCATATAAACTGTTACTAATTTTCTGTGCAGTTTAGATTTCACTTTGGCAGAATTATCTCACAAGAATTTAACTTTTATAACCCCATTATCACTGCACATTAACAGTAATAAAACTTGACAGGAAGTAACAGTAATTTATTTAGATACACAATGTCTAGTATGTTCCATTCCCTGGTAGGCTTTTTTTTTTAATCTGATGCAATTGTTGCTCCTGAACATATGTTGTAAATAATTTCCTTACTAATGTAGTTGACTCAATATTATTACAATCTGTTTCTGGTAAATTTAAGTCACCAGTCAGCATTATTCTTCCCTATTGTGTTTCATGCAAGAAATTTATGAATTCCACTAGGTCGTTAGTACTTGAGTTTGGGAGTCTATACAATCCAACAAATGTTATATGTTCCAGGATTGTCTTTATTGTCACAGTTACATAATCTTTAGTATTGGTGTTATCACTGAACAAGTAATAATCGCAGGTCTCCTAACAATCTTTGATCCCTATCATAATACCTCCACCTGATTTTTTATTAGGATGCTTGTTACAGTACAAACATTTATTACCTGACAGAACTGATTTCCAGTCATTGTTTTTAGACATGTTTCACAAACAGTAGCAACATCAATATTGTGAGAACCTAGCAACTTTTCCATTAAAAAAATAAAAACTTTGTTACTAATGCTCATAAACATTAACAACCATTAGCGATGCGTCAGATGTTGCTTATTTGTGAACTGTTAAATGTTTGCCCTTGCAGAAATCTTGTGTTGTGATTATCAAATATTGTAATGTATCTACTGCAAAAATCTTCTTCCCTGGTCTTGACAAGTATATGTCATCCTGTCTAAATTGGCCATTTTTTGATGTAGGTATTTACCCAGAAAAAATGATTTCACTAACAGTGACATGACTCTCCTTTCTATATTTAATTTGCTAAAAATATGTCCTAACATATGTACAAGCTATGCTATCAAAGAGGCCTGTAAGTTCCCTACTAACAGTCAAAGAATCCTTGTGGATGAAATCATTTATACTGACATGAACAAACACAGATTCATACATTTTTACTTTAAGGCTAAGGCCTTTCTCACATCCTGTATTTTTCACCTGGCAAATAGAACACTATTCGATGTTCATTATCTCCTCTGCAAATGTAGGTGTCTATCCCTCTAATAACTGAATCTCCAGTTGGAAATATATCATTTTCTGATCAGATCTGAAGAATCTTCAGCTTCTAATTCAGTAACATCTGTTCTATCAGTTGCTATAAAGAAATGATTGTCATTGCCATTAGTCTTATTAATCCCTTTTCTATTGCTTATTGCATTTCCAAGCATACAATTCTCATCTAGCTGGCTTTGTACATCCACAGCTTAAGCCATGCTGTCAACTTCTGTACTTCTCCTTTTTTCTTACAGTAATGTTCTTCAATCCTTCAAAGTTCAGTTTTGATTTCTTCCTTTCCCCTCCCCCTTGCCTCTTTTTTCTACCTTAGTTTTTGGGAAAATGATGCCTTTTTCTGTATACTGAAGGTTTTGTGATAGTACACTGTTATCATTCCCCGTAATTTGCATGTTGTATAACAAATCACTCTCCTTTCTCACAAGCATTCTCTTTGCTTTATAAACATTAATCATTTCCTTTTGTTACTTATCTGTTGTAAACGTCTACCTTTATTTCTTCTTTTCATTATTTTTTTTACATTCTTGGAATCTTCAGACTGCTGAATACTTGCATCATGAATTCCAGAATTTTCATTGGTAATGCCATGTTTAATAGCGGTTGAGTGATGTTTACCGATAATGGACACTTACTTTCCTAATTGTGCTCTATTTGTACTTTACCTATACTATTATTAATCAATTCATTCCAGCCATTAATATATGTAACAACAGTTCCCTAAGCTGTGTCAGTTGTATAAGTGCAGTCATCAAGTCTAGATTTACTACTACTAATCGTTAGCAAATCCTCCAACTTTTGACACGAGGAACACAGGTCACCAGTATTATCTGGTGTTATCTTTACGTATACATAGCATTTATCGTACTGTATGTGATACCTGTGTTTTAACAAATAATTAAGGCACACTCATTTAAGAAAAACATTTTCAGCTAGAAGTGAATAAAGAATTCTGAAAGAAAAAGATAATCAAAATTTCAAAGACACTTTTAAGTCAACCTCTATGAGAAAAATCACACAAACATTACACAACTGAATATTTAATTAAGGACAATTAAGGTGCTGTATTTCAAGTTGCTCATGCATTTTACTTTTAGTGGTGCGTGTCCGAGTGTCTTGTGTATTGGTAGTTTTTCAGTAAGGTTTTCTGTTAAGGAATGATACAGGATTGGTGTACTGGTAGTTTTACAGAAATTTTTTTGTTAAGGTATGGTACAGAGTTGGGATTGAGGCAGGGTTAAGGTTAGAGTGCAGGAGGAAAAAATCCCACTGCCTGTAATTAACAATGCATGCTATAACTCATTTTAAACAATGAGCTAAATGCTTATTGTCACCCTACTGGAGAATGAACATTATCTAACAGGGTGTTACTCTACAGATAAAGACTGATAAAATAAAGAAGTCCACCACTTCACAACAGCATATTAAGCTAACATGAAGCAGGGACTGAAAAAAATCAAACAGCCACCATTACTTATCCTCACTAAATACAACTTTTCTGTTTAGCAAGATAAAATAATAATAATAATAATAATAATAATAATAATAATAATAATAAAAACTCAACTAGCAAAGTAACTTCTAAGCAGTTGCGAGGACATGCTATTTTACTTATGCTCACATTTAGCTATGGGAAAAATATAAAAAAATACACTTGAGAATGAGAGAGAAAAGAAGTGTGTGTGTGTGTGTGTGTGTGTGTGTGTGTGTGTGTGTGTGTGTGTGTGTGTGTGCGTGTGTGTGTGTGTGCACGTACGCATGTGCATGTGAGAGGGAGAGAAAAAGCAAACAAATGAGAGAGGATGTGGGAGAGGAGAGGCCGCACATCTCCACTGCATGAGCATTATTTCCCAAATAGCAGCCACCCTTCCAGTCATTATTGCTGTCTTATTCCCCTAAAAAGTAAGGACTCATACAATAGCTACTACCATATTAAAATAATCTCCCAGAGTTAAACACATCTCATGTGTTTACATTTGTAGCTTGTTTGCTCAGGGTTATGATCTAAGGATTTTTTGTATTGTGTATTGCTCATGCGCATCTTAAATCCATCATCAGAGAAGCATGTGCAGGCTAAAGGAGCCTTCATGGGATCTCAGGAATTTTAAGAAAGAACATATTGAAGTACACAAAAGGAAATAAGTGTCCCACCCACTACCTGGAGCCTTCTCAAAAACTGGCTAATATGATAAATATTCTCATATTGGTTATCGATGAGTATTTAATTTATTTACTGTCCATGCCTGAAAATATTAAACAATGGAGTCTCTTAGCATTACAATTATATTTGTCTTATGCAGTATAGACTCCCAATATTGGATAATCAAGAGAAAAGTGCAAAAATCAGACATGCCAATATTATGGAGTCACAATACAAGTATATGAGTCATATATGACACAAAAGGTTGAGCACTTCATAAAAAATATTATTATTTTGTGTGGAAATGATATTTGCTAATGAAGGATCATTTTATTTTCTGCACTGTGACGTTCAACAAAAACAAAAATCTGCATTGGATTGCTTTGTTTTTCATAATTTTGTCAAACTTGCTCTATTTTCTATATATTACTATGCATGGAGTTCAAAAATATCAAAAATTATTTGTTTTTATTAAAAAGCAAAGTAGAGAATCTTTATGATAACTTTAATGTCAGTGGCCTACACTACTCCAGTCCCTGTGCAAGTCAATAAACAGTGATGGTAACAGCCTTTCAAAAATAGTACATATTGTGAGCACCAATAATGTAACAAAGCAGACTGTACCTCTGAGACCATCCACATCAGAGTACCCTAAGTTTTTGTGAAACATTAACAAATGAGATACAAAACTGAGATATTTGACTATCAGCATTGTTAGGCATTGTTCAAACAATGGAAGCTTTTAGTTTAATACTTCTGGTAAGTATGGTCAAAGCCTGTTGTCAGTTGAATATCTTGATATATCAGATTTCATGTTGTAAATTACAGGTACCCTTTTTAAAGGTATAATTGACTGTCTGAGTTTAATTGAGGGTGGAATTTATTTTACAAGTGTTCAAATCATTGAGATATAAATGTGACTGACTTCATGATTTGGTTGATAGTTTTTATTGAAAGCAAGTTCCAGTCACTAGAGAGAAAACTAAGAAAGCAGGTTCAGACAGTATTAGGTCCTTTAATACTCTATATGTTAGGCATATGTTTCCTCTAGGAAGAGAATAAAATAGAATGAAGTAAGATGTAATTGTCTTTGGTTATGAGGCAAGCCATGAAGCCCTTTAATTTTCTTTGGGAGGAATCTTTTCCAGCTATACCAGCTGGCATATGAGCAAGTTATAGAACTGGATAGAGTGTTTTATAACTGATGTAATAAGTGCTGTATACAGAGGGAGGATTGCCTCCTTCACACACGTTTCACCTCATAAATGATCAAGTGTGCAACTGCATATGCTTTGCAACAATTTCAACTGTATAGGTATAAAAAGGAAAACCCACCAACTACAAAGATGGTGGATGTTAAAGTTCTTAGATGGCAAACTTTGGTGAATGCTTACACAAGACCACA
Organism: Protopterus annectens; assembly: GCF_019279795.1. Taxonomy (NCBI): domain Eukaryota; kingdom Metazoa; phylum Chordata; order Ceratodontiformes; family Protopteridae; genus Protopterus; species Protopterus annectens. The sequence continues at coordinate 689,468,540 of NC_056735.1, forward strand.
TTCAAACTGTGCAATTAATTATGCTTTAAAGTTAGCAAAATTGAAATACTAATTTTATTGGTGATTTAAAGTCATGTGAAATGTACATAAAATGTATATAAAGCTTTTGATTAAAATATGCGTCAAACTGATGAAGTCTTGTGATGTATTGAGAAATGAAAGCACTTGGTGTTTTTTTTAACTGTTCAAAAATAAAAAGTGTCCATTTTATGTTGAGGCATCCTTTTTTTCTTGTCTGAAAAACATGTTAAGTCACATCCCATAATATCTTTGAAACAAAGTTTTCAGGGTTTTTGTTGTTGTTGTTAAAATAAAGTTTTTTGACAATGCCCCTATCTTGCAGAAGGATAACAAACGAATGGACAAATGCATATGCCACTTTCAAAATGAAATCATGTCCTGTTATACTTCTAAGCGCAAAGCCATAAAATAATAATTATAAATAAAGTCTTGAATACTATGAAATATTTTTCTGTACTCCTGGCATTCCCTCAGATAGAACTTAAGAATGCATTACCCCTAGAGATAAATAACTAGTTGTAACATGAGAAATGAGCACATAGTTCAATACTGTTATGACTACAAGAAACAGTTTCAAAAGTGATGTGCAAACTTTAATGAAACAAAATTAATTTTAAACAGCTGTTTGAATTACTGCCAGTCTTTTATCTCCTTGCAAGAGTTTTAATTAGCCAGGTGTTAATTCCAGAGGGGTAATTAAATGAGAATATAACACAAAGAAAAGGAATGCACAACTTGATAGCACAAATGCTATAGATAAAATTGAGTTTTCTACTTGTCAGTAGGACATGCTGAAACATTGCTGAAACATAATTTTGCTGGTACATTCCATTCATTGTTATATACGATGCAGATGTGGAAACACGGGAGCTAAATCAAGCTACAATTCATTTTGTGTCTGAAATACAGTATACTAAGATATAGGGCCAGATTCCAAAAGAGTTGCTTTAAATGTAAGTCTGCACTAATTCCAAAAGACCTGCTCTTGTGTAAGTAGTCACTAAAATGGATAGCAAGTCTTATGGAATTGGGCCCATAGTTATCAGAGGCCTCTCTTGGGCTTTTATAGTGCTGTTGTAGACTAAAGAACTGAACTGTAGAATTAGAACTTTATCATATTTATTAATCATGAGTCAGACTTATGACTCATATTAGTAATTGCCTCCCTTACCTAACCCTATTGTGGATTACCTTGCTTCATGATTTGCTGTATTTTATGATAATTTTCTACTTTGTATTATACTGCATATTTCTTTTAACTAGGTTACCCCATGATTTTTAATTATGTGATAAATATTTTTTGTAGAGCTTTCCCCATAGGCTTCTGCTGAAAAGGGGCAATGTCCAATCTAGCTTTTCTGCTAATAAATCCAAATAAAATAAAACAAAATAATGAAAGAAATAAATAGTAACATAAAAAAACTTCTGCAATTGCATATTCCATAAAAATAGTTGTGATAAATCCTGGAATCCTTAGGTTATACTGGTTTTACTATCTAAAGGCTCTCTGACTATAAGTGGAGGACATAACTTACCTATTTTCCCCTTTTAAATTATTAGACATCCTGATAAATAATCTTCTAGTTTAACAATTTGATTATTTCATGGCACTAGAGTAATATGACCATTCTCACTGCTACGGCTCCATTTCCAGGATCACACTTTAGGAGGCAATTTATGCATTCTAGTTATTTAAAAAAAAAAAAAAAGCAATGATAGACTTTCAGGCTCCATTTTATTTAAAGCATGCTATTATAAGTATTAATGGGAGCTGTGCAATATACAACAGTATAAATATTGCTTCACTTATTTCACTACATTTTGTAATTATTGTTTTAAATCTAATCACCTGACACACAGATTTTGCTAGTATATCATATACTGCATCACAATTTTGATGAACAAAGAGCTAAGAAGTATGGTGCTACCTTAAAATATTTGGGTGTCAAGTAAATTTCCTAATTTTCTTTTCAGTGAATTTTGCTTGTCCTTGCTTTATCTGTGTAGGCTTTTGTCAGGGGGAGCCACTTTCTTCTTATATTGCAAATATATAATGGTTATGTTGAATTTGCCACTTGGTGTATGTGTATGTGTGTTTGTGTGCCTCTGTGTTTATGTGTGAGCCTCTGCATATGTGTGTGAATTTGCCACTTGGTGTATGTGTATGTGTGTTTGTGTGCCTCTGTGTTTATGTGTGAGCCTCTGCATATGTGTGTGCATGTGTGGGTGTGTGCGTGTGCATATGTGTGTGTGTGTGCGTGCGCACTCGCGCGTGTGTGCCCATGTGTGTGTGGGTGTGTGCATGTGCATCAGTGTGAGTTTCAGTGTTGCTGCAGAAATGCAGTTTAATAGTTTGTACTGATTTGATTTTAAAGAGCATGGAGCATGGGACATTTCTGTAAACTACAGTATTCTTTTAATGGGTTTCTCCAGTTTGTCTGACTTTGTTTGCCCTAGTGATGTCTTCTACCAATGTCTCTTACATGACAAGGTACCTACTTCATATATTAAGCTGCTGAAATCAAGTAATGTTTTCTTTCTCAATAAACCATAGGTATAGATTTAGAGCATGAAAGACTTTAACATTCTTTTTATATTAAATCTATAGTCTGAAACAGATCAATTATAAGTACCAGCACTCTATGACCACATAAAAAGTCACTATTTCATCATAGTGAATTTCATTTATATTTAAATAGTGACTGGAATTATGCTGCACATAATAGGCCGGGGCTTGTCAGAATAACTTAAAACTTTATTATGAAGAATTATAATACAATTTATGAGGGACAATCTTACATATAATAGAGCAAACTGGATTATTTTGCATAGTATAACAGAGTTTCTGGCAGATTCACTACTTTTGGATTGAATATGTTTATAGGTTTATAGGTGTATACTAGGCTAATGGCCCTGGAGCCTATACAAGCCTAGCCCAAGGCATGAGCTGCCTTTCACAAACCCTGGCATCATGCTGCCAGAAGTTAGCTCCCATTTCCCCTGTCAAGCAGGGCCAATGAAGTGATCCCCGGGGTGAACTTCCTATTTCCCATCTATGCATCAAGATTTCTCTTCAAGAGGGCCATTGAAGTGCTCTGCTTGACGTGAATGGGAAGTTTGTTCCAGAGTATGGGAAGTCTCTGGGTTAGGAACCTGTCCCTCTATTATGTTCTGTTTATCGTGGTAATGAGGTTTAGATCACTGGAGCATGTGGCGTGGAGATATTGGGATTTCTTTAGGTGTAGCATATTTAACAGCTCTGGGTCAGTCATGGCTTTGTATGTCAAGCAGAGGTCACCTCTAAGTAGGCAATAGGAGACAGAGTATAGCTGGAGTTTTTTGTGTCTGTCCATGTAGGGCATATGTTTGCAGCCTAAGATCCTCTTAGGTATTTTTGTGGCCTTTCCAGTTGTTGTTGGTGTCTAGTGAGGTACATACCAAATGGGGGGTTATATTCTATAATAGGTCTAATGAGAGACGAGTAAAGAGGGATTATGACCTCTTTCTTCCTGGATGAGAAACCTTTTGTGATAAGATGTGCCACATAGAAGGACTTTCTGACCACAGTGGCAATGTGGTTATCAAAGGAGAGGTTGCTGTTAACCTGTGTCCCCAGGTCTCTTATCACACTTTTGGTGTTTAGTGGACTACCACCCATCTGGTAGTTCATAGGCAACAAATGTTTCCCAAAGGGAATGATAATGCACTTTTTGGCATTGAGTTTAAGGCCATAGTTCTGGCACCAGTCATTGGTCTAGGTGAGGCCTTGTTGTAGGATGTCTACATCAGTTGGAGAATCAATAATGGCTCCCAGTTTGCAGTCATCTGCGAACTTGGTCAACCAGAGTCCCTTTGTGTTGGCCTTGCCCTCATCCACAGCTCTGTTGACAGACTTGAAAAAGTCTGTCAGGTTGAGCAGGCATGAGCTGCCTTTCACAAACCCAAACTGCGTGGGGTCGAGAGTTTGGAGATTCTCTATGTCTCTACTAATAAGGTCCATGATGATGTGCTCCATAGCCTTACATATCAGACTCATCAGGCTAATGGGTCAGTAGTTCCCAGGGTCTGTAGTCACTCCCGCTTTGTGGAGTGGGATGACCGTAGAAGTGCTCCGTTCCGTAGGAACAAAGCCTGAAATGAGGCTGTGATTGAACATGGTACTCAGGTGTGATGCCAGTTCATTTTGTAGTTCATGTAAAACAGGTTATTATTACTTTGGACAGTGCAATTTTTACCTGTGTAGCCATGGTGATAGGGACTTGGCATTCCTCAGGTATTGTGATGGGCCCTTTGGGGGGGGGGGGGGTAAAAGGGGGGTAATGTTTGCACTGACCCTATCAGACAATATGTTGGCAATATCAGTTGGTTCTGTATATGTATTGCCATTGCGCTGTAACACAGAGCAGATCTGAGTCTTGTCATGTAGATTCTTGACATAGCTATAGAATGCCTTGTGGTTGTCTTTAGAATCTGCGCAATTTTATTTTCATAGCTAGCTTTAGATGATCTAATGAGGAATCTCAATTTTTTGATGAGGCTAACAAGGGAGTATTTCCAGTCTTGGGATTTCACTCTTTTCTGCAATACAGTGCATTGGTGTATGATTCAGCAGTCATGCACCTATTTTCCATTTGTGTGGGTGTCGTGAAGTTTGCCACCTCTGTTTTTAGAAACCCAAAATTGGCTTTGGAGAAGTTTTTTTATGGTGATTTCCTTTAGTGGGGGTGTGGGTGGGATGTGGATGTCCATGGTGATAAGCTTGTGGTCAGATATAACCAGGGAGGAATTGATTTCAGGTGTAGAAAATCGGTCGCCCATGTTGGTAATGACCAGGTCAAGGATGTTTCTACTCCTGGTGGGGGTAAGAATGAGTTGGTCCAGGATGTTGGAATTAATGAATTTCAGAAAATGTTGAGCAAGTTTGCTGGTACATGAGTAATTTTCCCAGTTAATGGAGAAGTAGTTGAAGTCTCCCAGTATAAGAGTATTGAGTTGTACCTTAATATTTTCCAGTGTGTTTAGGAATGTGAAGTAGGACTCTTGGGACATGGTAGGGGATCTATAGCAGGCTACAACCTGGATTGCAGTCTTACCCAGTGTTCTCTGTACCTGAAGTATTTCTGATGTGTTATGTTGCGCTACTTGTCTGGAGTTGTGCATATCTTTTATGAATATGGAGATACCTCCTCCTTTAGTGCTTCGGTCTGGATTAGGGGGCCAAAAGGCTAGTAGTGCTGGGGTGCTCTCCAGAGCCTTGAACCAGGTCTCAGTCACTGCACAGATGTCAATGTTGTCCATTTTAAGGAGTGCTTTGAGTGAGTGCTTTTTGAGATTTAGGCTTTTAGCATTGAGTAGCATAACCCTCAGATTTCGTTTGCTTGTAACTGTTATGGGGGTAATTTTGTCTTCAGCACATTACCTAAAAAAGGCACTATAGGTGTGGCAAGAGCCTTGGCCAGTATCCTGAATCCCAGGGGTGACAGATGCAGTCCATCTCTGGCAAAGCATCGAGGTCTATCGATCATGTCATCCCAGTCAGACAGATACTGGATCCCCTTAGAATGACACTAGAAACTTAGCCAATTGTTAAAATCAATCATTTACTGTTGGCACTATGGTATCATTCTGGGTGATGGTAGGATGCTACTCAGAGCTAGGGTCATACCTGCCTGGGCTGCAAGATCAGAGAGCTCTTCTACATCTGTTTTCATGCAGTCCAGGGAGGTACGTCTCAGGTCATTCACACAAACATGAACAATGATAGAGTCATATTTGCACCTGTTGTGGGGTGACCTAAGTGCGTGTGTTATGTGGCAGATCCTGGCACCCAACAGGCAGCTGACCATAACTTTCTCCTTATTCAGCCTATTGAGTGGGACATCAATGTGCCTTACTATTGAATCACCTATGACTAGTGTATTGGGTAAGTTGTTTTGCCATAGGGGCTTTGGTTGAGTGGCACACTGTTTGTGTGAGCTATGTGTTTCATGGTTTGTGCTGGGATGTGGTGATTGTTTGCGTTTCTGCCTCAGAGGTCTCTGCTGTTGGAGCAGATTTTTGTCAAGAGCCTCTGTGAACGTACGTGTGTGTGTTGTGCTACTATGTGAGAGCTGTGGTGGTGTATGTCCTGGAGGCTTATGTGTTGAATGTGGTGTGGTGCAGGTGTTAACCTACTCCTCCTGACTGGCTAATCCAGTTTTGGCTGGAGAGTGCTTGGTTTCCAGTTTGGCTATATATGTGCATCTTTCACAAGTCATAGTGTTGGGAGGTAAGAGGAGGGTATTGGCTGTGTACATGAGGTTGCCACACTCCCTCAGGATGCCCAAGTTCACAAGGTTGACAGGAGAAAGCACAGGGAGCTGACCTTTAGACATGCCTGGATAGCTGCTCAATTTGTTAAGTACTGGAACTGTTATCTTACATTTTTTGTGCAGAGTTTTGTGCTGGTAGCAGTATACATGCTACAGTAATTGCTACAATTAGTTCTGAGTAAGTGCTAGTCTTACATTATCTAGTTTGAGTGCAAAAATGTGAAGGCTAGCAAGATCTAAAGGAAAATTGAAAATTTGAAGAATAGACTTTCTTGCTCCAATAATAGTTACCCTAACCTGGAGTAAACACAGGTTTTTAAGGCAGAAAGTTAAAAGGGATAGAAAGCAACCCAAAACGGCCAATAAGGTACAATGAAGTGATACAACCTAGTGAAGCTGTAGTCCACTACATTTCCACATAGCCTATAATATTTTACATTATTCCTTTTGGGCCCATTGTTTTAAATCCTTAGTTCCCACAGAATGAAATGATGTTGGTTAAGAGAGTTTATCTTAAGGTTGCTTTCTTGAAGTCATTACTAATAGTCATTTAGGGTTAAACTGATGGCAAGACTATAGTCTGTTGGTATGTTACCATATCTTTAAGTCAGTTATGAAGTATGTACTAAGATAACTTCACTGCCTATATTAAATACATATATTGTTGTGTCAGACCAAGTCTTTGGATGCATTTTCCTGATCTTAGACAATTAATGGCATTGGTAAAGACACCTTTATTTCAAAATCTAAACTCATAGTTTTCACAAATCAACCATTCAGACCTCTGAAAAGTTGTTTCACAGCTTTTGAGAGGCATTAATAATGACATTTATTAACTGTAACCTACAATTAATGAAAAATGTTTTAATCACAAAAGGTCAAGAATACATTACCTAAATCTCACATTCAAAGGTCTAAGTAAGCATTTTTGCAGGGAAGTAATGCCCTTTGTATTCCCATGTAGGAGGTAAGGGTCTCACACTTTTAAGTTTTATATACTACTAATTTTATGGTCACACAACAATGGAAAAAGGAGAAACTACCCACCAGGGGCGGCTCGTACTATCGAACTGCAGGACTGCAGCCCTCCCACCTAGAAACAAAAGTAAAAAAATGTGAAACATAAAATTAAAAAAAAAAAATGTATTTTTTTTAACGAGTACCGGAACTTCCGTGCATGTGCGGACACACACTCAGACTGCCCCGCAGATGCCCAGGAATCTGTGCAAACTCTGACTGCCTGAGTCAGCAGTCCAGATACAGGGAAGGTATTTTCTGCCCCGTAGATGCCCAGGAATCTGTGCGGTAGACAATCACACGGAACAGAGGAGCTCCGGACTGCTTGATTCGCAGACAGGACCAATCAGTAGAGAGGTGAGGTTATGCTCTCACAGGGATTCAAGCACAGGACCAATCAGGAGAGAGATAAGTGGGTTTGCTGCTTCAAGTGATTCCAGACAATGGAGTTGGACCTTGTGTGTGGAGGTTTGCTGCTTCGAAGGATTCTGGACCCATTTACAGGTAGTGGAGTTGGACTGGTGTGTGTCTGTCTGTGTGTACAATGCCCTGTTAACACATAGTGGTGGGTAGAGATACTCAGACTTGAACCCTGTATCTTGGCTGCAGATGGCAAGGACCTGAATTCCCTACCCACCACTATTTGCAAAAAATTGCAGATTTTTGCCTCATATTTGTTCTGTTCCTCATAAAATCTGTGGTTTCTGTATCTTCATTTTTTTTTTGCAAAGGTTTGTAGTGCAGTGGTGCACTGGTAGCATTGTTGCCTGACCAGCTACAGGTTTTCTGGTTTGATTCTTGGCTGGGGTGCCTTCTGTGTGGAGTCTGCATGTCCTCCCATCCCTTACAAAGATATGTCTGGAGTGTTTCTCCCTGCTCTGCTGAAAATTGGCTTTGTTTTGTTCCAAGTCAGACTAGTTTCCTGGTTAACAAATGTTTAAAAATAACAGGCATTTGAATTTCAGACTTCATATTTTTCAGAAAGTACATAGTAAAACAAAACCTTTTATTCTAGCAATTGTCTGTTTATAACATGGATATTTGAAATTTGCCCATATTTTTGGGACTGTATTCCCCCATTATTGGCCTCGTCCAGGTATTTTGTGCTAATGTTGAGAGCAATGGTGAGAACTGAATTCACTGAATATGTTTGGCAGCTGTATTCCCACATTATTGGCTTTTTTCAGGTGTTTTTTGCTAAGAGGTTGACAGCTATGGTGAGAACTGAATTCACTAAATGGTTGCCATTTAAGTTTGTCTTCTTCTGTTTCAGCTGATTTGGTATAGTGGTATGTTTCTCTGACTGTTTTGCACAGGGTCCCCTGGGTTCAAGACATGGCAGTGAAATGTATGGTGGTAACACAACATTTTATGCTAGCAACTTTCCGACATTATACAAGCAATGTTTAAAATGTGTCCCTGGTTTTTGGCCTTTTGTCCCCCCTCCCCATAAATTTTGGCTTTTTCTAGATTTCTTGTGCTGCAAAGTTCAGAGATACAGCTGAGTGTTGAGTAGATTTTACAAGGAGCTGAGAGCTGCAGGGGAACAAACGTTTAGTGCTGCTTATGGCAAGTCTGCTTGCATTGTTAATAGCACAACAGGTAATGTCCTTGCTTTTGATGCAGAAGGCTGTGGGTTCTACTCCCACAGTAAGTAGATGCATTGCTGATACTGTACTGTGTTGTAAAGGGGGTGGATGCTGCAGTCCTTTTTGGCAAAGATACCTAGTAACTATGAACCTGTTATCAGTTTGCCATCCATTCCCTATTGTGGTATTACTAGCTTATTTTTTTAATGCATGCAACATAGGCAATTTATTCTTCAAGGGTAACAGGCACTTTATTTGTAGATGAAACAAGTTGTTTGCTAGCAGCAACCTCTTTATTAGTTACATATTTTTTTAATGTGGATTTTACTACTTCAGGGATTGTGCATATTTACCGATACTGGTGGACTATAGAAGGGTGAGTAGACTTTTTATGATGGAAATGTTCTGAATTGGGCAGTTTTGTCACTGGTGCATGCATTTTATTTCATTGTTTACTGGAAAAATGTTCAAAACAATAAATTTAAAATGCCCTGTAACAACTGCACTGTATTATACAAGGAATATAATGTAATACAGTCAGGAAGGTGTATCAAAGAGCATGTGTATATTTCATGTTCAAGAGGCCTATGATTTTGTAAACAGCCCAAAGTTAATCTTTATCTGCCACTGGCAAAATGTATTTTCTTTGAATGTGGGTTTCAATGCTATTTCAACGCATGTGAGTTTCAAGGGCAGAGAAGTTTTAATGCTAAGTCTATTTTCATTGTGGGACTGCATTGCTTTTTGTTTAACAGATATCTATTAGGGTTTGTGCTGTAAAATGCAAAATAAAACTTTCAAATGAAATCTAAATCATCGCAGAAGTAAAGCAGTATGCACATTACAATGTTTATGGTAAATGGGGCAAAATAACCAAGGAATGGGACATTGGAATGGCTCCAGGGGGTAGGCTCCAATCGACCATGATTCTGTGAGGGGGGGAGGGTAGCAAACTCAGACAGCCCCGGTTGAACTATACCTCTCTCAGTTGTCCATATTTTTGCAGAATGAATAGATATTTGTTTCTTATTTTTGGTTTGTTCCTCAGAAATTTGTGGTTTTCTAGCAAATCATTAGGAATGAAGTCACTAAATGACATAAATTGAGTTTCAGACATCATAACCTTCAGAAAAATGCATGCTAATGTAAGACCTGTTATTCTATCAACTGTCTTACATTTATACAAGAGCAATTTTTAGTAGTGTTTGTATGTCCCCCCAATATATTTGGCCTTGTCCAGATTTCCTGCATTAAGAGGTTGAGAGGTACATGCAAATCGCTTTGTAGAATTAGGAATATCCAAACCTCTCAATTGTCCCCAATTTTGACTCAAAATGTTGTTCTCCCCTAATAATCCCTCCTCAAAATGGCAATTTTGGAAGAAAACGTGGAGGGTTTACAATTATATATAACTGTAATAATCAGAGTTATAGATTACTTTTATTTCAAAAATGCATGTAAATGCTCTTATTTTGTTAGCTGCTCAAGTTAACAGTGTTAATATTAAAAAGGTGTCCCTTTTTTACAGGTTCTCAGCTGTATTGTGTGGCAACTTTATAATTTTGCATCACGTTTTTGGTTTGTTTTTCATAAAATTGTGGTTTTCTGGCAAATTAGTGGCAAATTAAAGATTGAAGTTAGAAAATAATGGCAGACATTTGAGTTCAGATTTCATACCCTTCAGAAAATTCATACTAATGCAAGACCTACTACTGTTCTATTATCTAAGTTAATAAGAGCAATATTTAAATATTGTCCTTATTTTTGGGCCTGTGTCCCACTTCTAGTTCTGTGTATGGCTTTGTCCAGATTTCTTGCTCTGAAGTTGAGAGTTATGAGTGTCAGAGCCATCACTGTCAGCCAGAGACATTTCAAATTGTGACATATTTGTTGCACCCCACTCCCCATTGTAGTGGCTCTGGATGTGTCCAAGAAAGGCAAGGAGCAGTTATGCAGTGTAAGTGTGCAGAGTATTCCCCCCCATCCAAGGTAGACCACAAGTATGACCGTGGCTTTTCATCTGTCCTTTATTTTGCAGAATGTTCTGGTTTTCTGTCATATTTTTATACTGTTGATTTATGCTTCTTATCATTCAGGAAATGCATGTTGTCACAGTGCCCTGTTGCTCTGTTTAAGTAGCAATGATTTAATGACCATCAGATAAGATTGTCGGAGATTGTAAGATGCAAGTAAGCTTTAATAAGCATACTGTTAAAGAATTACTAGCATTGAAAGCCTTTCGTTGTTGCCATGCAGAGAATATTTACATAACTAGATAATGTATAAGCGAAGCTCATTACATTTGTTGGAGACTTGCAGTCATCTTTTGTCGGATACTTGCAGTCATCTTTGCAGGCTTTACCCGTAAACTAAACAGAATGCCAATCTATCGTGTGTGGTCCCATAACTTGTGCGGGAATCCTTTAAGCAATTTATCTTGAGCTTGTTTCTTGTTTGTTGTTCATTTTTTACTTTGATCATGTCTTCCCCTTGAAACAAGTAGATAGTTGTGTCATTCAGCAGGTCTATTTTGGATAAGAAACAATTTTACAAGTGGGGGTATCACAGAGATTGCTACTTTCAGCATGTTACTTGGTAATTTTATAAAGCTGAATATAAATTACAATTAGAACTGCAGTGCAAGGAGAAGCAGTTTGAGTTGAGTGCTGTTTGCTTTTTATACTTGATTTTGACTGGCATTCCAGTAATGTATTTAAAAAGTAATTTATTTTTTCATGCCTCACAACCTGTTTCCATCTGGATATTAAGTAAGTTGTCATGTAGCCAATGCATTGAAATATTTTTTTCTTCTATACTTCATGTTGTCTTGATTGGACTCTCGTAATGACTGTTTGGCACCCAGGGCAGCGTATTTAATTAAAGTTCCAGTTGTTGTGGTTTTGAGCATAGCTCCACCTCTTTCTAGTTGGCCACACCCCTTCCCATTGGCCCCACCCATTCAGCTGTCTCCTGCAGGCCTCCTTTAATTTGAAGTCACCAGCTGCCACTAACATGAACAGCACACTGACAGTTATCTCACAGTATACTGTCTTTGATCAACAATGCAGTGAAACTTCAGCCAGATGTAATTGGGCCATTACAGCCCAATAAGCTAGTCCCTTCATTGATTGCAGAAAGCTCCAAATAACACATCATGTGTGAGTCTCATAGAGTATCAAACATAATGATAATAAACACATTAGCTGTATTCTGTTTCAAAATGGCTGGCAGCTTTGCATATGTTTTCACTATCAGACTATCCCTATATGAGTGTAATACTCTGCCTAATGCCTTTATTATTTTATATTGTTTATCCCACTGTTTCTGGGACTGTAGCTTGCCAGAATCTTTCTTTAATATATCACTTAATTTCCTTTCTTGGGTTAATATTTTATATTTATTTTTTTTTAATTTTATGCTATATTATAAAATGTTACCAATGAACCTGCACAGTTTAATACTTAATTCCTCTGACTCAAAGCATTATTGCATGTGTATCCTACTTTATACCATTTCCTTTGCATCCCTCTCAGTGTATTTCATTACTATAAAATTATCATGAAATAACTACTTCCACCCCTTTTTACACAATAAACTAAAACAGACCCACAACTTACCATGAAGTCATGAAGGCAACAGCTGGTTAGACCCTTGTTTCACTTAGCTGGAGAAGAAAGATAATTTTTCGAAGTTTGCCCTGAAATCTTCCATAAAACGTCAGGCATATTGAAGAATGTTCTGTATTTAGAAAACTTCTTAAAGAAGATCTAAGGAAATACATAACTGTACTTAGTTCTTTAGCCAGGCTAAACATTTCAATGTATATCTTCTTTGCAGATATTCATCTTGGTGTTATTCCTCCTTGTTGCTTTTCTTCTTGGGCAGTAAGACTTTCAGCTTTTCCCGGTTAGGGGTCACCACAGCAGAACTTTAGTCCGCTCATGATTGACAGTGGATTTTTAAGGTGCTGAGTTGCCAGCCAACACCCAACCTTCAAAGAAGGCATACCTCTTCATGTTCACACCTACCTGCATGTTTTTAATATCACTCAACCACAGGGAGGACATGCAGACTCCACACAGAAGGTACTCTAGCCGAGAATCGAACAAGAGAACCTCTTGCTGTAAGGCGACAACGCTAACCGCAGCACCAACATAGCTGTTAAACTTTACTATAAAATGCATTAATTTCATTAAGCTTTGTTAACCAAGCTAGCCTTACTGGGGATCTGTTTTCAGAGGAGACACAAGGAGAGCCACCAAGCAAGCATTCAGTACAGTTATTAGACACACAAAAAAAGTAGTTAACATAAAACTTTTCATTGCTGTAGAACAGTATCACTGACTAATAAAAACTTTACATGTGTAAAGCAACATTCTACAATCTAATATAGAACATTGAAATTTTCATTGAGCATTTTACATTGTAAGTAACTGCCTAGGTAGATAGCATTTGTACAAATTGAGCATGGATTTATATTTTAGCATATAGCATCTTCACATGAACAATTTTGAACTTATGCTTAACTACAAAGGATTTTGCATATTTCTTATATCCCAATGGAGTTAACCATTTATAGATGTGTTCAAGTTGTACTTCGTGTAGGAAATGAATAGTTAAGAAGGCTAAGTGTCACTGCAGTCTATATTGTCATTGGGCTGGAGAGAAACATTCTGTGATAATATCTAAAAGCATTACTAACTTGGATTGGTTTTATGCTATTTGGAATGCTATTTTGTTTTTGAGTAAATTTAGAAAGCTACTACATTTTTGAGTGTATACAGTCCTGAGACTCTGTCAAAAAATGGTGCTGGTTTTGTTTATGGTTAGTAGCAGGATGCTTAAAGAACATTGTTCTTTGAATCGGTTATAACAATTCATTATGGGAGTAGAGTTAAGGTATATTATATCACTTGAAGGTTTATGTGTCAGTGTTAGGTGCATTTATTTTGTGTACAGATAACACCCATTGAAAATTTCACAAGCAGTGGCAGTGATGTGTGCCAGATGGCTTGTTTGTAGCAGATGTTGCTATCCTGTGTTTTGCAGCAAATTTTTGTTTAGACTCCCTAAGGTAAAGATAAAAGAATACTTTTTGTAGTAGTAATGGTTTAGCTGTCTTCTTTCATGCTTTTTGTAGCAGTCAATGCTTTAGCATGTATAGGCTTATGATTTTCTTAAACAGTTGTGTTACTATATTTCGAGAATGCTGCTGCAGATACTACTATCAATAGTCATCTCACGATATTTCTAGTGCTGTATAATGCTGCATGACTTCAATCTTGGAGATAGCTACAAGATGGAAGAATGCCCTTGTTCATTTTGTAAGTTTATTTTTGTTGTTCTATTATTGGCTTTATTGGCGATATTGTACTTGAGGGCCTCACCAGATGCGCAGTGGCAAGCCCCGCCCAAAACCCACCCTGTGATATGTCATTCATGAATATGCATTCCCTCCGAATGTACAACAAAATGGAAAAAGAAAACAAAAGCACTGACATGTAATATGACAATAAGTATAATAGTAGACTGTTACCAACATCAGTAATTAACAGGTTTTATTGCACCATAACCAGCAAAGAAAGGAAACCATCCAACATTGCTTTTTGCAGGAATATGAAGGCCATGCAATTCTCCATTTCCAGTTTGTGGACCAAACAAGTTCACCAAAGTACATACAATGTCCCCAAGTAATCTAAATTGTTCCAGCACCTCCTGTTCGTTAAGGTTAATAAGTTACCTAGTGACTATATATACCACATCCTCCAAGGCAGAGTGCCTGTCTATACACTGGGTTGAGATACAGTGGAATCAAGCCTCTCAAAGCTTGAAATAAGACTCAAAGCCAAGCTAACACCTTTGCTAACAACAAAGTGACTAAAAACAGCAGCGCTTGTCACAAAAAGCAGGAAAACTGTATCATTACCATACCATCAGTGCATCAGTTATATACATCTCATCTTTTAAATATCAGTGTGTACTCATTTGCATTGGGCTGTCTATTTGACTTTTAGGTGGTCACACATATTTGCAGCAGACCTCTAATAATGCCACTTTCTCTGTGCATGCCGCACAAATGTCTGCTGCACACGTTTAACTTAGCTATGAATACCATCATATCTACCTCATTAGTAATGACTGTAATGCACCTTTAGTATACCTAGCCCCTTATTTGTTCTCTACTCTATATCTGCCAAACTAAGACACAAACCCAAGATTAAGTTTCATTAGGACTTTTCAAAACCTATTCAACAAACAAAGAGCTTCATACATTGTAATATCGTCTCTGCTTAACAAGTAGATAGATCTCCAGTAGAATAACTATATCTCAAATACATTTCCACAGCAAACTTTTAAGCAGCCAATCCATCAAACACGAACACGGCAGGGTTGTCACTTAATTCGCGACACCCCCACTTCTGCACAAAACGAACAGGTGAGGCCCTCAAGTACAATATCGCTGCTTTATTTTCATTCAGGATTAGGCTGTTTTCATTTAGTCAGGTTTCTAATGTATTTCAGCCTACTTGTATGTCCTTGGAATTTTTGATATTGCCTGTACTGTGAATGTTGGGGGAATCTTCAACATACTATATTAAGAAAGTTCCATTTGTACGATGGTGCATATTGTTGGTAAATTTGATGAAGAGGGTGCGACCCACGACTTATAATTGTGCAGAGGAGGAAATAGGGCTGATCCTTGTGCAGAGGATAAGACTATGGATTGATTCTTATGTAGCTTCAATATTAGTGACAAAGCTACAAGAGATAGAGTTATGCAAACTGTAAAATATTTTCTGCTTTTGAAGCAGACTTTAACTGTGCTGTTGCATACACATTTTTGTAGTTTGTGCAGCAGGCTTGGGTAGTTTCTAAAAAGAATGTTTTACAGAAATCTAAGACTAGGGCTACTCTCTTGTTCTCATAGTTAACTTTCTTTACAAATTATTGTAATGCTGCTATGTGATAAGTAAATTGAATATAAAGTACTTGTTCTAATTTTTTTTTGACAAAGGGTTTAAAATGCAGATGGAAAAGTAGTTTTTGACTTTCTGTGGTCTGACAGTTGTAAATAATGACATTAGTTTTGAGTATTTCCAGTGAGAGGCGGATGTCCTTCTTGCAAGCTCTCAAATTATGAGTTGGGTTGAAAGGTAGGCAACATATAGGGTGGATCTGTGTATTTAAGGTGGTACTAATCCAATAATGGAATAGGATACATGTATCCTGATCATTTTAGTAATTTTTTGACAGCTGTCATATTGTTTGGTTATACTGAGCATACAGTTGCCAGGACTGATCAATTATTACGTTAAAATAGTCTGTAGCTTTATTTGCTGTGTGAACATCTATTAGTAAACCCACTGGGTTGTCAATACTTGTTTTAATTTTCTTCATTAGTTTATTTATAGATGCCCAGAAGGTCAATAGATTTATTTCATTATTTTCTTGAAATGCATCAAAGTACTCCTGCATTGTTTGACATATTTGTCTTTGACACCTATTTCTGTCTTTCTTGTACTGGTTATATTGCTGTTGCTTGACTCTTTGTTTCCTAAATTGTTGAATACATTTGTTTATCCATGGTAGTGTTTCCTCTATATTTTATTTGATGGAGATGTTCTTGGTCATCCAGGATGTTAAGTAATGCTGAACTGACTATGGCCATATCAATATCAGTGTCTTCAGCTTGTTTGAGACAGGGTCAAGTTGGCAGATGTTAGGATACTTTCCATATGGTGTATGCTGAGTTACTTCAGGTTTTTAAGTTTGACAGACTTCTGCTTGGTTTGGGAAAGTCTGTTCTTCTATATTAAGAAGACTGT
Source organism: Protopterus annectens (assembly GCF_019279795.1). Lineage (NCBI taxonomy): Eukaryota > Metazoa > Chordata > Ceratodontiformes > Protopteridae > Protopterus > Protopterus annectens. The sequence continues at coordinate 689,485,304 of NC_056735.1, forward strand.
TTCATGGTTGCTGAGTTGGATAATTAATGTACCACCCAGTGGGCAGATATATAGGTTCTTTCTAAATATCTAGTCTCAGATATTACCATTTTCAGTTTTCTTTTGCTGCTTCATTCATTAATTTCTCCAAGTGTTTTGGATTTCTAATACTATAAAAGAAATGGACCCCATTTCTAAGTCAAAGTATGGTTAAAGTTCATGAAATTAGTATTAATTAAACCTTTGACGTTAGCCAAAAAGCTCTTTGCAGCACTTGCAATGTGCTCAGAGCTGACTCCTTCTGTAATTCATATGAAGTTACATGTATTGGTACCATATTTAAATGGGTCTATGTTAAATATTCAAATATCCAAAATGTCAAACATTACATCATCGAGACCAAATGTTCGACATTTAGATGTTTGAATATCAAAAAAAAAAAAAAAAAAGAAAAAGAAAAAAAAAAAAAAGAAAAGCACACTTTAACAGTGTGAGCAAGGGGGAAAGCCCCCCTGCACCCCCCTACTTATATATACCAACTCTGAGACCGCACTTCAGTGCAGAAAAGGGAAATTCTCCCTATCTGCACTGTACGGCGCCGTTGAAAGTCAATCTTCGAACACTTGCAATTTCAAACGTTTGGTCTTGATCATGTAATGTTCAAAATTGTGAGCATTCGAAGAATTGACATAGACCCATCTAAATATGACTGTAAATTCTTTTTTATGAGACCCATTGCTCATAATACAATTAGAACTGTCTGAGAATCCTTCTCCACCATTGCCCTCATTTATGCCTGCAAATCCTGATATTTTATGACTTTGTGTCTTTCTGTACCTAAGACACTGTAATCACTGGATGTAGCAAGTTCAATGATCAATGTTACCTTTATCTTCTTCTCCTGGACTTCTATATCTGCTTTTCTTGCATCAGTTTTTTTAACTATTGGTAATGGGTGAGCCCATGTGATATAAATATCTTTATTCTCTATAATGCTTTGTGTCTCAGGTTTCCAATGCTACTGAGCTACTTCAGTATTGTAATGTTTGCATAATCCCTAATGCAATAATCCTCCCGTATTATTATGCCTTTCAGTATACAAGCCCTCTGCCATTAATGTATCAGACCCAGCAACAAGTTGTGTGACTGTTACCAATTCTGTTTTACAAAACCTGCCTTTGTTTCTCTCACATGTTCAGTGAACTTTGTAAAAGAACATGTATGTAGTCCAATATCCTGGGCCGCCAATATTAATCTTTCATCTTTTGGTTTAAAATCACCTCTTCTTAACCATTCCTGCATCAGTTTCTGATCAACATGAGATTAGGTTCATAGGTTCATAGGTTCATAGGTTCATACTAGGCTATCTGCCCAAGGGCATTTATAAGCCTAGCCCATAGTTATGTGGCTTTCGCCACCCCTTTAGTTTGAATAAAAACTATGCCTATCATTTTGCTGTGCCTCTGTCAAGCAGTGACACTGAAATAATCCCTGGGGTATATCTGCAATCTCCCATCCATTGGTCAAGATTCCTCTTGAACAAGGCCAGAGAGGTGCTCTGCCTCACATGTACCGGGATTTTGTTCCACAGCATAGGGAGTCTCTGGGTGATGAATCTGTCCCTCCAGCACGTTCTATTTATAACCGTGTCAAGGTTTAAGTCTCCCGCCCTTGTGGTTCTGAGGGATCTAGATTTTTTGAGGTGAAGCATATTCATCAAATCTGGGTTTGACATGGCCTTATATGTCAGGCACAGGTCACCTCTGAGCAAGCGGTATGAGACTGAATAGAGCTGGAGTTCTTTCAGTCGGCCAGCATAAGACATTTTGAGACCCTTTATCCTTTTGGTGAGGAACTTTTGGGGCCTTTCAAGCTGCAGCAGGTGTCTGGTCAGATACATTCCAAGCGGGCATTGTACTCAATCATAGGTCTAATGAGTGATGAGTACAGGGGGACGATGACCTCCCTTGATCTAGATGTGAATCCCTTCATGATCAGGTGGGCGATATAGAAGGTTTTCCTAACTACTTTAGCAACATGAGTGTCAAACGAAAGGCTACTGTCAACCTGGGTCCCCATATCCCTGATGACTTTTTCTGTGCTCAGTGGATTGCCACCTATATGGTAGCTAGGGGTAACCTTGTTTTTCCCGAAGGGTATGACTATGCATTTTTTGGCGTTTAACTTCAGGCCATGGCTTTGGCACCAGTTATCCATTTCTGTGAGGCCCTTTTGGAGGATATCTGTGTCAGATGTGTTTTCGACTATGGCGCCCAGTTTGCAGTCATCTGCAAACTTTGTCAGCCATAACCCTCCTGTGTTTGCTTGTACTTCAGAAAAGTAGATGCCGAACAAGAGTGGACCCAGGACTGAGCCCTGTGGGACACCACTTGTGACAGGCTTTGAGTCTGACATGGCTCCAGCAACTCTGACCCTGTGGGTTCTGTCACTTAGCCAGTTTGCAACCCATCTTGTGATGTATGGGTTTACATTCAAGCTGATGAGTTTTTCGATGATACCTGAGTGGGGTATTGTGTTGAAGGCCTTTGCCAGGTCGAGGTAGGCTGTATGGACTGCCTTTCCCTCATCAATGGCCTTGGTGACTGTCTCGAAAAAGTCAACCAAGTTTAAGAGGCAGGATCTGCCTTTGACAAAGCCAAACTGGGTTGGATCCAAAGTCTGCAAGTTCCCTATGTCTTTATTTATGAGTTCCATTATGATCCTCTCCATGGCTTTGCAGATAAGGCTTGTCAAGCTAATGGGGCGGTAATTTCCAGGGTCTGTGGAGGCACCACCCTTATGAAGTGGGACCACAGTCACCGTGCGCCACTCCTTGGGTACGTATCCTGAGGTGAGGCTAAGATTAAACAGCTGTCCTAACTGTGGGTTTAATTCCTCATTGAGTTTGTGAAGCACACAGCCGGGGACACCATCCGGTCCCATGGATGCTGTGTTTTTGCCTTAGTGAGGGCAGTTCTCACCTGGGCGTTGGAGATGTTTGGGGGGCTACAATCCTCTGGAATAGATATCTCTCCTTTTGGGGGGGAGGGGGGGGAGAAGTTTGCACTGAACCTGTCAGCCAGTATGTTGGCAATGTGTGTAGGTTCAGTAATTTTCACATCATTTTGAACTAATTCTGAGCATATCTGGGAGTTTCCTCCTAGGTTTCTAACAAAGCTAAAGAAGGCCTTATGATTCTCTTTAGAGTCCTTGGCAATTTTTCTCTCAAAATTTGCCTTGGATGATTTTATGAGAGCTCTTAGTTTTTTACTTATAATGATCAAAGGTGTCTTACCTTTCAAGGATTTTGCTCTATCTTGTTCAAGATGTTTTCTCTACTTGTAACTATATTTATGCCTTTTCCACATTTCTTGCCCTCCCTCTGGTCCTTCACCTTATATTCTTTCTTTCGTTTTTTGGTGCATTCATTTGCTGCCTGATTTTTGTCTATTTCTAGCTTTATTTCCATTCATGCTTGATGCTAGCATGTTTCTGCTAAACTAAGCAGGGAAGCCATCTTAGACTTGTTCTCCTCATGTTTCAAAACTTCCACTATGTTTGGATCTTGTGAGGTCAGCAGATATGTATGCAGTCCTATGATTGCAGAGCTATACATGTAATCAATTTTGAGGAGACCCATACCTGATTTAGAATGGGGAATATATTATCTTGGTATACACAGATTTTTATAAATCATTTCATGAGTGTAAAGCATTTTTTTCTTATTTACTTGTCCAACTGATTCAATATCTTTTGGGACCAGTCAACCACCACAAAATTGTAAGTTAGAACAGGAAGAGCTAATTGGTTTATAGTTAGGAATTTGTTGCTAGATGTCAGGGCTGTTTTCAACATTAATTGTAGTCTTCCAAAATATTCCTTAGTAAAGTTTTGTTTGAATTTTCCCATGTTTTATTGCTGATCCTTCAATTCCCAAATATTTATACACTCCCACTTGCTCAAGTTCCTTTATATTAGTTTCCTGTTCCAGACTGATGTTTTCTTGGTGCTGCAGCTTTCCTGTTTTAAATGTTGCTTTTGCACATTTATCAAGACCAAATGTCATTCTTATATCGTCTGATAAAGTTTTGACTACTTCCAGGTGTGCTTTCAGCTCTTCATCTGATGAACCATACAGTTTTAAATCATCCACAAAAAAGAAGATGAAAAGTCTTTATACCTTGTTGTTGTCTGGGAGTCATATTGTAACCATGGCCTTATTTGTTAAGTAGACAGCTTGATGGGTTAAGGGCAATACAAAAGAGCACCAAAGTGACAAAGAGTCACCCTGGAATAACCCCCTTTGAATTTTTATCCCTGGGATAATAATTTCTCCTTCATTAGGCTTAGCTGCAAAGTGGTTTGCCACTGTTTCATGGTCACTGTAATGTAACGACCAATGTAGGATCTCTCTTATACATCTGTAAGCACTCCTTTACCCATGAGTGTGGAACGCTGTCAGATGCTTTTTTGTACTCTATCCATGCCGTACTTAGATTATCTCCCTTTTTACAATTCTCCATTATGACTTTATTCAGCAACAAATGATCCTTTGCTCCATATGACTTTCTCTGTTACCCTTTTGTTCTATTGCTATGATTGAGTTTTCTTCTAAATGACTATAAACCCTGTCAGCATCAATTTCACTTTTTTATATTTTTATATTGTATAGTTTATGCATTGTTGGAAGGCAAGTTATTAGTTTATAGTTTTTAGGATAGCTTTCAGGTTCACTCTTAAGGAGGAGTATAATTTTTCATGTTGTTAACCAGGTTGGTGTCTGCTTGGGGTGCAGATGTAGGTAGTTCTTACCCAAGGCTAAATCTTCGTGTTAATACTTTTAGCCAGAAGTTAGGTACTGCAAGTTAGGTATTGGTTTTCCAGTTACGAACTTTTCTTAATTTTGTTTCAGCTTCTCTGGCTGTTACTTCATCTCATTTATAGGTTCATAGGTTCATAGGTTGGTACTGGGCTATCTGCCCGAAGGCATATATTAGCCCAGCCACATTGTGCGGTATTCACCGCCCCTTTAGTAGTTTCCAAGACCCTTGTACTAGCAGCTGGTACCCTTGGCCCCTATCTAGTAGTGCTGTTGGTGTGATCCCCAGTGTGAACTGTTACCCATCCACTCATCAAGGTTCCTCTTGAAGAGTGATAGTGAGGGGCTCTGTCTTATGTAGATCGGGACCCTGTTCCATAGTAAGGGAAATCTCTGCGAAGAGAATCTATCCCTCCAGCATGTTCCATTCATTGTTGTGTTGAGGTTTATATCCCTAGAGCGTGTAGCTCGAGTAGATTTGGTTTTGCTAAGATGGAGCATGTTCAACAATTCTGGGTTGGACATGGCTCTGTATGTTAGACAGAGATCGCCTCTGAGAAAGCAGTATGCAACAGAGAACAGTCTTAGCTTTTTCAATCGTGCTGCATAGGGCAACTGTTTGAGGCCAGTAATCCTCTTGGTTAGGTACCTCTGTGGCCTCTCCAGCTGCTGGAGATGTCTAGCTAGGTACATTCCAATTGGTGCATTGTACTCAATAATGGGTCTGATGAGGGAAGAGTAGAGGGGCACCATTACATCCTTAGATCTTGATGCGAACCCTTGTTCATCTCCTCCTCCTGTTCATCTGAAATTCTTACTGCTTCTTTTACTTCTTCAATCTATTCAGCATTGTCGTTGTGTTCCACAGGGTCTTCATAAATATTTCTCCAAAATGTGTCTATTTCTTTTTTTTTTGTTGTGTTTCTATTTATTTTGATTTATTTCCCAGTTCTCCATAAAACTTTTTTGTGTCATCAATGAATTCCTTATTTGGTACTATTCCTTTATATTTATCTGCACATATTCTAAGTTTTGCTGCTTGTGCATATATCTTTAGTTTATTATTTGCAATAGTGTATGATAGACCCTGGTCTGTTCTAATACTGCACATTGCTTTTATTACCTCTGTACTTCTAAGCATTGTTGATGATCTGTCTGTTTCGTCTTCTATAATCTTCTAACAGTGACACTTCTTGTCTTAAATGCTTTAGAGTTTTTCTCTATTTGATACTTCCATGATAATATTTGATTTCCTTCCTTCCCTTATTGCCCTGTATTTTTTGGCAAGACTTTATCAGTTATTAATTTAGCTGCACAGTAATATATCCTATTCACTTTTAATACTTTGTATCCTATTTGCCCTGTGTGGTTGGGTTGTAATCACAGTAATGGTCTGCAATTTTTGGACTTGTGTGACTTCCAGTGATATCATCGTTTCCAAGAAAGTCATGCTTGACACCCATTTTTTTTTCAAAGTAAGACCTGAGATACCAAAGATGTTAATTTATCGTCTTTCCTTTGCCTGTCTTACAAGACTGAAGGCTGCTGATGCACAACATGCTCCAGTTTGCTTGATCATTATCAATTTACATTGCAATTCCTGGGCAAGCAATTGAAGTAACTGGATGCAAATATGCTACTACACATGATGTAGTTTGAAGTCAATGAGCTGATGTAGGATAAGCGAGGCTAATGGCTATGACATCCCTAATGTGTCCCCAGTTGTTTACAGAAAGGCCCTATTTAGGCAACTGGATGCAGATATGGTCGTCTGCATGCTGCAGCTTGATGCTGAAGAACTGGTGTGGGATAAGTCAGACTGTTGGTTCTGACATGTCCAACATGGCTTGTCCTTATGCGTCATGCACAGTCTGCTGCTATTGGGAATGGGCTTCATACACCCATTTCTACATTTTCATATGCACTGTATGCAGGGCCATTTATTCAGTGTTATACCCTCTCTCCTACACACTCTGCTGCTATAAATATGGGCTCCCTACAGTCCTTCTTTCATCTGTGTACTGGTCCCATGTAGTGTTATACACATTCTGTTACCTCCTCCCACTTACAGTGCATTGCTATGCTTATCACTAAGTACAGAGGTGTTTATGTCCCTTGTGTTATTTCCTTCCACAGGTGCCTGTTGCCCTTTATTTGTACCACCACCACAGCTGGACATGACATTGCCATGCCATTATGCTGAGCTCCACTTACACATGCCACATGTGTTGATTACACTGATAGGGTAAATACCCAGATGGATTTTCTGCCTTTAGAATGTGTATATATACTTCTAGGCAGCTATTGTGTAAAGTCCTGTATCCTAATGTTTTTTAAAATTAAACATTTTTACTTAACACATTGCATTATGGTAATAAGGCCAACCTAGTATTGTGGCTTTATTTAATTATTTGTATTTGCTAAGTAGTGTAAAGCACTGATCCATATGGAACTTTTTCAGACTCAGCCCTGGAGAACTTTCTGTTTAAGTCATTTGTTCAGTCACACAGTACACAAAATGAATGCTAGAATACAGGATGTACCTTTCAAATAGCTCATAGCCTTAACTGTGCTAATTGCCAGCCACACTGAGAAGTTTAGTGCCACTGTCTCTGCATCACATCCAAAATGTACTCTGTTCTGCAGAAGCACGTCACCAGCATGCATCTGCTCAAAGCCTGTATGGACCTGTTTGGTACTACCCTGTTGCCATGAGATATTCATACCTCTCAACTGTCCAGATTTTTGAAGAATGTCCAGATTTCTGGCTCATATTTTTGGTCTGTTGCTCATAAAATTTGTGTTTTTCTGACAAATCACTGTGATCATCTGAGGATTGAAGTCACTAAATAATGACATACATTTACGATTCAGACTACAAATTCTTCAGAAATTGTATGCTAAAATAAATCCTGTTACTCTAGTAACTTTCTAAGTTTATAAAAGCAATATTTAAAATATGTCCCTATCTTTGGGCCTTTTCCCCCCATTTTGGCAGGCTTTGTCCAGATTTCTTGCACTGAGGTTGAGAGGTATGGCTATGATGTCTGAAAATGACAGCAGATGGTGGAACATGCCACATCTAGGGATGGGTTTGATGATAACTTTATTGATTTCATCAAACTGTAAGTGTAACTTGGTCTCATTTCTTAAATACAAATGTTAGTTCATGTCATGCAAGCAGGTTCACAGAATACATATAGTAAACAATTGCTTGAAAAATCAAACAGAATGATTATAGGTTCATAGGTTAGTACTAAGCTAACTGCCCTTGTGAGCCATTGTAAGCCTAGCCAATTATCTCTTCTGAGACTCAAACCCTGCATCTTGTGTTTGTAAGGCAAACACCTTAACCATTAGGTCACCCTCCCATCCAATTCAAGTGAAGATAATTTTATGTAACATTACGAAACAGAAGAAGTGAATGTTAGAAATTACTACCTGATAGACCTAAAAGGGATCTGTTTTTACTTGGGACATCTTGCCATTTACTAAAGAGATATCTGATAATATTCATTCTTTTGAGAGTTTGTTCTTCTGATAGGGACCCGTATCTATCCATTTAAAATGTCAGGACCTGCTCCTATACTAAGTCTGAGATCCCATTTTTCAGGCTATTCCATTTTCTCCAAGGTATGGTGATCTCAGAATTGGTATATACGTCTGGTGGGGGAGGGTGGGAGTGGAGGCTTAGCACCTCCCTGTAGCAAAAAGAAGTTTTAAGGAGAAGAGTGATTTTCTAGATTTGCTCTTCTCTGGACATTTCAATGTGGAGCCTATATACATATGCATGTATATTGTGATGCCCATGCACTGGCCCAATAATCAAGGACCCTCAGTCCTCACTACTAGTACCAGTGAGGGGCATCCATATTGGGAGGATAACAAGTACACACACAGTAAAGTACAATTTCCCTTAAGAGCACACATAGATCACAGTCAGTCTGGGGCTGGTTTCTCCCTTTCTCTCTAAATCCCCAATAAGACTCCCCACTGGCACAGCTATAAGGTTCAGATCTCAGCCGAGTAGTCAAGCCAAAACCTCCAGTACCCTCTCTGTCCAACCAGTGCTTTGTGCTCCTGCCCAGGTAGCTGACACACACACATACTTTAAGATTTGATTTATATACAAACGCACAGACACTCCTGGGGACGGCTGGCACAGGTTCCCCAGCTATGCCCCCTCCTGCCCAGACTATATGGTAGTACCACCTGCCACCAACTACTCTTATCAGCTGCTATAAAGGCCCTTACCAAAAGGTGTCCAATTCTACTGTGCAATGTTACAATGTTACTGTTATCCAACTGGTAAGTATGACTGAGACTTGAAGGCTATTTAAGAGTGGCTTATATAGTATCACCAAATACATGCAAGCACTCTAAGAGCTTAAATTATCTCTACATAAAACAGCTAAAAGGTTTAAAAATTAATAATAAATAATAAAAGCACAAGCAATACTCAATTCAACACAGTGATAATAGAGAGTTCAGAAATCACAGGAAATACTTTAATACAACATTGTAGGATAGTCTGACATAAATATAGAAAACAGTTAGACTGATCTTGCTATTTCTATTTATCTCTAAGAGAAATTCTAAGATCTAAGATCCTACTTACAGAGCAAAGCAAGTGCTGGTAAGTTGTTGTCAGATTCAGAGCAAAATACAAAATGCTATCTTTCTTTCTGAGATAGTCCTTAAATTAATAATACAGGTGGTGCTGCGGTAGCATTGTCGCCTCACAGTAAGACACTGTCCGGTTCGACTCTCAGTTAGAGTGTCTTCTGCTTGGAGACATGCATGAATGGGCATACCTTCATTGAAGGTTGTGCATCAGGGCTGGCAACTCGGCACGTAAAAATCAACTTCCAATCATTAGCGGACCGGAGTTCCGCTGTGGCGACCCCTAACCGGGAAGAGCCAAAAGACACAACAACAACAACTGCTGAGCCATTTCAGATTACATCATTCTTGTCTCTTCTGATTTAATTCCCAGGCTAACAGAACTCAAAATTTAACATTTCTTTGTGATCTGCACGTGCCAGGAAGCCACAGCAAAAAAATACACTTTACATGTGAAACCTTGTAATTATCTCTGTCTTAGGACAATAGTAAGAATTTCCAGCTGCAACCATCCTGTCTCCAAGCTTGAGATCATACACAGTTGTAAAATTCTTTACTTATCAGCTTTCTTCCAGCAGGTTGCACTGTGGTTACATTTTCAAAGTTCAGCACATAACACAGTTTTCTTACATTTGTCAAACAAGCCTGTGGATCATATTAATATTTACAATGACCTAGAATTATTTACAAGATTCTATCTAGCTGGGCTGGCAGGCCCTCAGATTATCATATCCCTGCTCCCCCAAGAACTCAAGCTAATTTTTCAAGTGTCCCTTGAGAGACATTGCTTGAAAGGGTATACCTTACCCCATTCCCTGTCTTGAGAGCCCACCTGCGTTGGCATTGCTAATCCCACTGCGGTACTGCACTGACATATATGCCTGCAACGCTTGGCTCCACCTTAGCAACTTGGCATTTTGCTGGCTGGCTCGATGTAACCATGTTAGGGGATTGTGATCTGTAACTACAGTGAATTTCCTTTCAAACAGATAAGGCTGAAGTTTATGCAGTGCCCAGCATTCCTCCCTGGCTTGAAGCCTATGACTATGATAAACCACTGGTTGCTCTTCTCCCTCTGAAGAAATCTGGCTAGGTACAGCCCCCCACTCCATGGTTCAAAGTATCCACCTGCAAAACAAATACTTTGCTGTAATCTGGACTGGCTAATCCAGGGGTACTCCCAAAACTTCTTAAGCTTCTGGAATGCCTGCCCACATGCTGTGGTCCACACTACCTTATCTGGCCTGTTATTCCTTGTCAGGTTAGTGAGGGGACCAGCTATGGTACTATAACAGGGGACAAACTGTAGTACCCTGCTATCCCTAAGAATGCCCTCATCTGCTTTTTGGTAACAGGTGCAGGCCATGCCTGAATGGCTTCCACTTTGGCAGGTTCTGGCTTGATTGTACCACTCTGCACAACATGTCCCAGGTAGGAGACCTCTGCCATACCCACCTGACATTTGCTGGGCTTAATGGTCAGCCCTGCCCTCTGTAGTCTGCCCAGTACCTCCCTGACAGGCTGAAGGTGCTTTTCCAAGAATGGCTGTAGATGGCAATATCATCTAGGTAAGCAAGGGCAAACCCTCCTGCTTCTGCTAGGATTTGATCTACCATCCCCTGGAAAGTCACTGGGTCATTCTTCATCCCAAAGAGCATCTTTGTGAAGTCATACAAGCCAAAAGGAGTCACAAAGGCTGACCTCTCTCTAGCACTGGGCGTCAAGGGCACCTGCCAGTAACCCTTGGTAAGATCAATGGTGGTAAGATACATAGCCCCACACAGCTGCTCTAGGGCTTCATCTGTCCTAGGCATGGGGTAAGCATCTGACTCTGTGTGACTATTTAATTTCCTGTAGTCCACACAGAACCTGGTGCTGCCATCCTTCTTTGGCAGCAGCAACACTGGGGAGGCCCATGGACTGTTGGACTCTTGAATTACCACCAGTTCCAACATTTCCTGTATATCCTCCTTCAGAGTCTGTTTGACTCTCTCAGGCATCCTATAAGGAGCCTGCCTAATAGGGCTTTGGGGTCCTGTATCCACCTAGTGCTGCACCAGATGGGTACACCCTGAACATGTCCCCAAATTCCTGTACCACTGCTCAGATTTCTCGAACCTGGGTAGTAGATAGCTGCTGGGATATTGCTACTCCTTCCACTGAGTTGTCAGTCTGAACCTCACTGAGGAGATCAGTCAATAGAGCTCCATCAGACTCCTCCTGCAATCCACTGCAAATACTGAGCACAAAGGCCTCCCTACCATGGTAAGGCTTCATCATGTTAACATGGTACAATTTGTGCCCCTACCTCCTGGCTATCAGTTTCACCATGTAGTTAACATCACTGACCTTCCTTACCACCTTATAGGGTCCCTCTCATGCTGCCAGCAGCTTGTTGTGTCTGACAAGAATGAGAACCATTACCTGCTGCCCTACATCATACTCTCTAGTTTGAGCATTCCTGTCATAACAGACCTTTTTCTGCTGTTGGGCTTCTGCCAGGTTCTCCTGGACCAAGCCCTTGAGTTCCCTGTGCCTTGTCCTGAGGTTTAAGACATATGCCACAACAGACACCTTGTGAGATTCACAGTCACCCTCCCACTCATCTCAAGTTAAATCTAGAAGCCTCCTCACCCTATGCCCATAAAACAACTCAAATGATGAAAAACATGTGGAATCCTGGGGAACCTCTCTGTAAGCAAACAACAGATGGGGAAAATATTTGTCCCACTCCCTCTTAAGCTGGTCTGCAAATGCCTGTAGCATGGACTTGTGTGTAGAGTTTAACCTCTCAACAAGACCATTAGTCTGGGAATGTTAGGGGGGGTGGTCTTTAGGTGCTTCACCTCCACAATGCCGCCACAGACAAGCCAGCAGGTCTGACATGAAAGTGGCACCTCTGTCAGTCAGTCAGTATTTCTTTTGGGAAGCCTACCCTGCTGATTATCTCTAACAAAGCATTTGCCACCTTTTCTGCCTCAATGGAGGACAAATCTACTGCCACAGGGTATCTTGTAGCATAATCTACTAACACTAAGATATACATGTTCCCTGTGGAACTTGGAGTACTCAAAGACCCTACAATATCCATAGCTACCATCTGAAATGGCTCCTCAGCACAGGCAAAGGCATCAAAGGAGCTTTTCCCTTGTATCCTGCCTTGCCTACCTTTTGGCACTGCTCACCAGTCCTGTAGTACCCTGCTACATCTCTGGAAATCCCAGGCCAATAGAAGTTCTACATAATACCTCTCTTTGAACATTTTATGCCCATATGACCTGCAAAGGGAATATCATGGGCTATGGCTAGAAGTGCCAGATGGTATGTTCTAGGCACTACTGACTGCTGTATCCTCTCATCTTCTAGCCCTCTCTTAAGGGTTCACTCTCTATACAGTAACCCTTTGTCCCAGTATACAGAATCCCCCTTCCCTTGAAGATCAGGTGCCTCACTAGCTACCTGTCTCAGGCCTTGTAATGTTGGGTCTGAGACCTGAGCCTGTCTCAACTCTCTCTTTGTAATCCTTCCCAGCTCCCCTTCCACAGGAAGTCTGGTATCCTCTGACAGTGGTGCCTCTCTGTCAGCCTGGGTACTACTACTCTCCTCTACCTTTGCAGTCACTCTCTCCATGGGAACATCAGTACCCACAAGCAGCTGTGGCTCATCTTCAGTCTCACTGCTACAGGGTAGCTCCCTCCCTGAAGTAACCACCTTACCAGTCCTGGCTGCAGGTATGTGGTCAGTCTGGGTCTGCCCCAGGCTACCAGACCCTCATGTTTGTCTCCAAGCCTGACTGTGTGTAACTGCATAAACACATGGTACTGCCTCATCAAAATCCTTCTCTATTAGGACATATGCAGGATGGTAAAGAAACCACCATAAAAAACTTCTCCAAAGCCAACTTCGTGCTACTCAAGTCAGAAGTGACAAACTTCATGACACCCATGCAGACGGGAACTGAAAGTTCAACTGCTGAATCCTACACTAAGGCACTGTATGAGCACATCCACTCATGCATGAATCGTGCCATCCCAAACAAAACCAAAATGCTCTCATCCAAAAAAAGGAAGCCAATCTGATGGTCCCCTGCCATAAACAAACTTTACAACAAAAGGAAGAAACTTTTGCAGGAAAGAGGAAAATCCCAGGATGCAAAAAACTCCCTTACTAGCCTCAGTAAGAAACTGAGATGCCTCATAAAATCCTCCAAAGCTAGTTACGAAAATAAAATTGCCAAAGATTCCAAAGACAACCACAAAGCATTCTATAACTATGTCAAGAATCTAAATGGCAATGCTCAGATTTGCTCTGAGCTAAAACAAAATGGCATTAAATATACTGATCTGAAGGATATTGCCAATATCCTGGCAGATCGATTCAGTGCCAACTTCACCCCCCTCTCACCCCCTAAATGGCCCATCTCAATACCGGAAGATTGCCAAATTCCAGTAATAACGGCCACACAGGTACAAAACGCACTCTCTAAAGCCAAGAATACAGCATCCATGGGACCAGATGACATCCCAGGCTGTGTACTACATGAACTACAATATAAACTGGCACCTCATCTAAGTGTCATGTTTAATCATAGCCTCACCTCAGGTTTCGTGCCCACTGAGTGGCGCAGAGCTACAGTTATCCCAATCCACAAGGGGGGATCCACCTTGGATCCTGGAAACTACCGTCCCATCAGTCTGACAAGCCTTATCTGCAAGGCCATGGAGCGTATTATCATGGAACTATAAACAAAGACATTGGCAACCTTCAAACACTGGACCCCACCCAGTTTGGGTTTGTGAAGGGCCGATCTTGTCTCCTGAACCTGATTGACTTCTTTGAATCAGTCTCCAGAGCCATGGACAAGGGTAAGGCGGTCCACACAGCCTATCTACACCTTGCCAAAGCCTTTGACTCCATCCCCCACTCTGGAATCATAGATAAACTTACTAAGTTGGACATTAATCCTTATGTCAGCCAATGGGTTGCTAAATGGCTTACTGATAGAACCCACACTGTAAAAGTAGCCGACTCCAAATCCAGCTCCAGACAAGTGACAAGCGGAGTACCTCAGGGTTCAGTCCTGGAGCCGCTCTTGTTTGGCATCTACTTCTCTGAAGTACAGGTCAACACTAAGGGACTCTGGCTAACAAAGTTTGCAGATGACTGCAAACTGGGAGCCATTATTGAATTCCCAAATGATGTGGATACTCTACAAAAGGGCCTTACAGAAACAGATGCTTGGTGCCAGAGCCATGGGCTCAAGCTCAATGCCAAGAAATGTATTGTTATCCCCTTTGGGAAAAAAACATGTATACATGAATTACCATATAGGTGGCAGTACACTAAACACAGAAAGTGTGATAAGAGACTTAGGGACACAGGTGGACAGTGGTCTCACCTTCGATAACCACATCGCCACAACAGTCAGGAAATCCTTCTATGTGGCACACCTCATCACGAAGGGCTTTTCATCCAGAAAAAAGGAGGTCATTGTCCCACTGTACTCATCCCTCGTTAGACCCATTATAGAATACAACGCCCCATTTGGTATGTACCTCTCAAGACATCTGCAGCAACTGGAAAGGCCTCAGAAATACCTCACTAAAAGAATCACAGGCCTAAAGCAGATGCCCTACGCTGACCGCTTTAAAAAACTCCAGCTATACTCTGTCGCATATCGTCTACTCAGAGGCGATCTCTACTTAACATACAAGGCCATGTCAAACCCAGAGCTGTTGGACATGCTACACTTTAAGAAATCCCAATCCCTCACAGCTACACGCTCCAGGGATCTAAACCTTGTCATCACAATAAACAAAACATGCTGGAGCGATAGGTTCCTGACCCAGAGACTCCCCAGACTCTGGAATAGATTGCCCATACATGTCAAGCAGAGTGCCTCTTTGGACCTCTTCAAGAGGAACCTTGACGATTGGATGGGAGAAAGGAAATTCACCCCAGGGATCATGTCAGTTGCCCTGCTAGACAGGGGTCCAGGAAAGTAAATAATGTGGGAAGAAATAGCCAGGGAATTGTTATGGCTAGGCTTGTATAGGCCCTAGGGCTGATAGCCTAGTACCAACCTATGAACCTATGATCCTATGGTAGTTTGGTACCCCTGTTGTCTCAAGACAACCTACTACTGGCATTTTGTCATTCCCACTTACTGGCTGTCTCACCTTTTGTTTCCCACCTTGCCTCTGTGGACGCCTATATGCCACATTGCCCCACTGGTTGCATTCAAAACATTTAACTCTAGGTCCTGGACATGCACCTGGACTAGTGGCTTCCCCTGCTGCTGTCAGATGCTGTTGGGGCAGTCTGGGCTGCATACCATGGGTTCCCTTAGACCTATGAGCAGCGCTGGGTGTCCCTTTCCTGTGCAGGGATGCCCTGCTTGCTAGATACAGGTCTCCTTTCTTCCCTAACTCATCTGCAGTAAAGCATTGTCTATCAGCTAATCAGATCATCATGTTCTCAGGCAAAGTGTTAATGGCTTGTTCCCTCACAAAAAGGCCTGCCAGCCTTTCAAAAGTGGTGACCTGACATCTACTCACCCACCTATGAAAATAAGTGCTCAATTCAGCAACATATTCACACACTTTTTCATCTCCCTTTAGTCTATGCTCATGAGATCTTTTCCTATAAGCTTCAGGTGTTAGCTTAAACATTTCTAGCAAACAATTCTTTACAACATTATAGTTTAAAAGGTCAACCTCAGACAGTTTGGAAGGTACGTTTACAGAATTACCATGGAGTAAGCGGGTCAGGAACTGTACCTAGAGCCTTTGGTCAATGTCATACTGTTTACATGCCCTCTCAAACATATGAATGAAACTATTAAAATTATCCCCCTCTGTAAACTGTGGAAGAAATTTACTGACCTTTGTTGCTTCTGGGGTTCGGTTACTCCCTTCTCCATTACCTTCACGACTCTGACAAAGAGTCGGCATCTCCTTTTCATGTTGCCTCTGCCTCTCCTTCTCCTCAGCTTCGAGGTGTAGCAGTTTATCTTTTTCCTCAGTCTCTAGATGCCTCAGTCTCTCTGCTGCTTCTATTTCCAAATGCTTGGCCTCCAACAGAAGTCTCTTTAGCTCCAGACAGATTTTTAAGTCCTCTGTAGAAAGGTTGAGCTCTCCATTCTCTGAGTGTTGTACATCTCCACGGCCAGTCTGATCATCCTCCTGGTTGCTATTCTCTGATACAGCTGTGACTAAAGCAGCAATCATGTCTGCTTTAGTAAGGTTTCCATGCACCAGTCCATTAGCCTGGCACATTTCAGCCAACTGGCTCCTTGTCAGCTTGCCATACTGCTCTGCTGACATGCTTGCCTGTTTTCTCTGACTAACTAAGCTAACAAAAGAAATAAAACAACTGTGTTCTGAACTCTGAATGTTCACTGCATGGCTGATGTAGAGTACAAACACACCTTCAGTGATCACTATACACAAGCTACAGAAATTCACTATCCACACCACTACAAACCAATTAATATATGATGTGGCTAACTCACCACTTTGAAACAATTAATACTTGATGTGGATATCCCACCCCTGCCAAACAATTGATATGTGACGCCCATCCACTGGCCCAGTAATCAAGG